>NC_041391.1:195999440-196026268 GCF_002162155.2 Triticum dicoccoides | reverse complement strand
AGCAGTAGAGAAGGAATCACTTGATCGGGTTCAGTTAATAGCCATCGATCTATCGCTCGGGTTCAATAATGCGTAGCCTGCAGTGCAATCGCTCGGGTTGAGTTAGAGCCCAACGCCTCGCTCGGGTTCAGTTAGAACCAATGCCTCGCACACACACGCGTACGTGTACGAGAGAAACGTGCATCGCTCGGCCCCCGACCTCCCACCGTAACCGGGAACTCCTCGAAATTTTCCTCGCCCTCACTTTTACCACGGTTTTTTCCGTCATGGACGGCCTAAAGAATGTCATGCAGCTCCGTCTCCAGCCCGCCCAGGACGAAAAGCCCATTTTTTGTCATGATTTTTTGTCATAGAAGTAGGAGCCCACCACATCTACGATGATACCGAGTTTTGTCAACATTTATCGTCATATAAGTGTCATTGTATGACAGGAAAAGAATTCGTTCGGCCGAAAATGTCACGGATGTGTCTTTTTTTGTAGTGTAAGTGGTGGTTTTATTTTCTTATACTAACGGAGCTTACGACTTTTGTTTTGAGTTTTGTGTGGTTGAAGTTTTCAAGTTTTGGGTAAAGATTCGATGGACTATGGAACAAGGAGTGGCAAGAGCCTAAGCTTGGGGATGCCCAAGGCTCCCCAAGGTAATATTCAAGGACAACCAAGAGCCTAAGCTTGGGGATGCGCCGGATGGCATCCCCTCTTTCGTCTTCGTTCATCGGTAACTTTACTTGGAGCTATATTTTTATTCACCACATGATACGTGTTTTTCGTGGAGCATCATTTTATTTTGTTAGTATTTGCTTGCTATTATTTAGAATAATGTTTTTCACCTATATTTTGAATAAAAATGTCAAGGATAGCCTTTACCATGCTTGTTTTGCAAGTATACATGTTGCTGTTTGAAAACAGAAAGTTTACCGCTGTTGCAAAAATTCCCTAGAAAAGTGAGCGGTATAATGTTGAATCTTTTTGCATATTGAGCTCTGATAAATCTCCTATAGCATAGTATTTTCCTTATAATTTTTTGGAGTTAGGAAAGTCTGATGAATCTTGCATTCTTTACAGACTGTACTGTTTTGGCAGATTGCTGTTATGTTTGCATTGTTTGCATATGTTTGTTTGTTTAATGATTCTATTTGAGGATAGGAGTATTAAATATGCAGAGGCATTTAGTATGCAATGTTGAATAATAATTCTAATGATTTTCAACAGTGGAGAATGATATGGTTTTGCATTGGTTTATACTAACCTATCTCACGAGTTCTTGTTGAGTTTGGTGTGGATGAAGCTTTTGATAAAAAGAGAAACCATCATATGAGAGGAATTAAGGAGACACAAAGCTCAAGCTTGGGGATGCCCAAGGCACCCCAAGATAATATTTCAAGAAGTCTCAAGCATCTAAGCTTGGGGATGCCCCGGTAGGCATCCCACCGTTCTTCTTCAACAACAATCGGTTAGTATCGGTTGAGCCTAAGTTTTTGCTTCTTCACATGAGTCGTGCTATCCTTGCAATGCCATTTTATTTTGTTTTACTTTCTGTTTGAATAAAATACCAAGATCTGAAATTCTTAAATGAGAGAGAGTCATCACATAGTTGCATAATTATTTAGCTACTCATTGATCTTCACTTGTATCTTTTTGGAGTAGTTTTTCATTTACTCGTGTGCTTCACTTATATCCTATGAGCAAATGGTGGAATGAGTTGAATGTCATAAATCCAAATTATATATGTTTCATTTGCTTATCCCATGGGGAGTAATGACTTCACATCTAAGAAGTAGAGGTTTATTGAAGGTTAGCAAGCATTGTATTGATCATTTGAAAAATTCATGAAAGAATATTGAAGGAAGAGAGATTTCACATATAAATATACTATCCTAGACATATTTTGTAGTTGTGAGCACTCATTAAGTATGACATGCTAAAGAGTTGATGTTGGACAAGGAAGACAATGTCATGGGTTATGTTTTCTCACATCCTAGTTAAAGTATATTGTCATGGATCATTCAAACATGTTAAGTTTGCCTTCCCCCCTCATGCTAGCCAAAATTCCTTGCACCAAGTAGAGATACTACTTCTGCTTCCAAATATCCTTAAACACAATTTTTGCCATGAGTGTCCACCATACCTACCTATATGCGGTTTACCTGCTGTTCCAAGTAAATTTGTATGTGCCAAACTCTAAACCTTCAAATAATAATCTATTTTGTATGCCAGAATCGCTCATGTAGCGATTGGGGGCTGTCAGTATCTTCCATGCTAGGTGGGTTATTCTCAAGATGAGTGGACTCCGCTCATCATGCACGAGAAAAATGGCTGGTAACCGGGATGCCCAGTCCCATGATCAAAAGATCAAAATCAAATCAAAAATAATTGCAAACAAAACTCCCCCAGGTTTGATATTAGTTGGAGGCACCCGTTGTTTCGGGCAAGCCATAGATTGATGATTGTTGGTGGAGGGGGAGTAAAAACTTTTACCATTCTGTTTGGGAACCGCCTATAATGTATGTAGTATGGAAGATATTGGGAACTCTTGGTTGTTATGTTGACAATGAGATCATACCTCTCAAAATTATTTATCTCTATTTCAAAATTGAGCTCTGGCACCTCTGCAAATCCCTGCTTCCCTCTGCGAAGGGCCTATCTTTTACTTTATGTCTTTTACTTTGTGCAAGAGTCAAGGTGATCTTCACCTTTCCCTTTTTCATTTTATCCTTTGGCAAGCACCTCGTGTTGGAAAGATCCTGATATATATATATATATATATATATATATATATATATATATATATCCAATTGGATGTAAGTTAGCATGAACTATCATTGTTGACATCACCCAAAGGTGAATACGTTGGGAGGCAACACTATAAGCCCCTATCTTTCTTAGTGTCCGATTAAAACTCCATAACCATTAGTATTGCGTGAGTGTTAGAAATTATGGAAGACTATATGATAGTTGAGGATGTGGAGTTTGCTAAAGCAAAGCTCTGACATAGACCCTTCCTAAAAATAAGCTGAATTGCAATTGTTTGATGACTAAGAGTGAAGTTTGCTAGTTTTTGGTCTATGCTTTGACATGTGAATTGCTTGTTACTTGATCGTGGGAAGTTTTATGAGCTGAACTATTGTTATGACTTATAATCATGCTAGAAAAGGTGATTGAAATTATCATTTATCAAACTTGTGCACCTGCTAGCATTCACACTTCATAAATTCTTTCTTTTATCATTTACCTACTCGAGGACGAGCATGAATTAAGCTTGGGGATGTTGATACGTCTCTAATGTATCTATAATTTATGAAGCATTCATGCTATTTTATTATCTGTTTTGAATGATTATGGGCTTTATTATACACTTTTATATTACTTTTGGGACTAACCTACTAACTGAAGGCCCAGCCCATATTGTTGTTTTATTACCTGTTTCAGTATTTCGAAGAAAAGGAATATCAAACAGAGTCCAAACGGAATGAAACCTTTGGGAGCGTGATTTTTAGGAAGAATATGATCCGGGAGACTTGGACTTCACGTCAGAGGAGCCTCGAGGAGGCCAGGAGATAAGAGGGCGCCCCCCCTACTGGGCGTGCCCCCTGTCTCCTGGGCCCCTCGAGCACCCCCCGACCGACTTATTTCGCCTATATAAGTCCACGTACCCTAAAAACATCAACAACGAAGATAGATCGGGAGTTCCGCCGCCGCAAGCCTGTGTAGCCACCAAAAACCTCTCGGGAGCCCGTTCCGGCACCCAGCCGGAGGGGGAACCCATCACCGGTGGCCATCTTCATCATCCCGGCGCTATCCATGACGAGGAGGGAGTAGTTCACCCTCGGGGCTGAGGGTATGTACCAGTAGCTATGTGTTTGATCTCTATCTCTCTCTCTCGTGTTCTCTCTATGGCACGATCTTGATGTATCGCGAGCTTTGCTATTATAGTTGTATCTTATGATGTTTCTCCCCCCTCTACTCTCTTGTGATGAATTGAGTTTTCCTTTTGAAGTTATCTTATCGGATTGAGTCTTTAAGGATTTGAGAAAACTTGATGTATGTCTTGCCGTGCTTATCTGTGGTGACAATGGGATATTCACGTGATCAACTCGATGTATCTTTTGGTGATCAACTTGCGGGTTCCGTGACCTTGGGAATCTATGCATAGGGGTTGGCACACGTTTTCGTCTTGACTCTCTGGTAGAAACTTTGGGGCATTCTTTGAAGTACTTTGTGTTGGTTGAATAGATGAATCTGAGATTGTGTGATGCATATCGTATAATCATGCCCACGGATACTTGAGGTGACAATGGAGTATCTAGGTGACATTAGGGTTTTGGTTGATTTGTGTCTTAAGGTGTTATTCTAGTATGAACTCTATGATAGATTGAGCGGAAAGAATAGCTTCATGTTATTTTACTATGAACTCTTGAATAGATAGAACAGAAAGGATAACTTTGAGGTGGTTTCGTACCCTACCATAATCTCTTCGTTTGTTCTCCGCTATTAGTGGCTTTGGAGTGACTCTTTGTGCATGTTGAGGGATTGTTATATGATCTATCTATGTTATTATTGTTGAGAGAACTTCCACTAGTGAAAGTATGAACCCTATGCCTTGTTTCCTACCATTGCAATACCGTTTACACTCACTTTTATCGCTACCTTGCTGTTTTTATAATTTCAGATTACAAATACCTTTATCTACTATCCATATTGCACTTGTATCACCATCTCTTCGCCGAACTAGTGCACCTATACAATTTACCATTGTATTGGGTGTGTTGGGGACACAAGAGACTCTTTGTTATTTGGTTGCAGGGTTGTTTGAGAGATACCATCTTCATCCTACGCCTCCCACGGATTGATAAACCTTAGGTCATCCACTTGAGGGAAATTTGCTATTGTCCTACAAACCTGTGCACTTGCAGGCCCAACAACGTCTACAAGAAAAATGTTGTGTAGTAGACATCAAGGCTATATATACCCCTCCACCCACTCTTCATTCGTGAGACAGCCATCAGAACATGCCTACACTTCCAGCATACATTTTCTGAGAGAGATCCACCTACTCATGTGTTGAGACCAAGATATTCCATTCCTACCATATGAATCTTGATCTCTAGCCTTTCCCAAGTTGCTTTCCACTCAAATCTTCTTTCCACAAAATCCAAATCCTGTGAGAGAGAGTTGAGTGTTGGGGAGACTATAATTTGAAGCACAAGAGCAAGGAGTTCATCATCAACACACCATTTGTTACTTCTTGGATAGTGGTGCCTCCTAGATTGGCTAGGTGTCACTTGGGAGCCTCCGACAAGATTGTGGAGTTGAACCAAGGAGTTTGTAAGGGCAAGGAGATCGCCTACTTCGTGAAGATCTACCCTAATGAGGCAAGTCCTTCGTGGGCGATGGCCATGGTGGGATAGAAAAGGTTGCTTCTTCGTGGACCCTTCGTGGGTGGAGCCCTCCGTGGACTCGCGCAGCCATTACCCTTCATGGGTTGAAGTCTCCATCAACGTGGATGTACGATAGCACCACCTATTGGAACCACGACAAAAGCATCCGTGTCTCCTATTGCGTTTGCACTCTCCAAACCATTCCCTTTACATTCTTGCAAGTTGCATGCTTTAATTTCCGTCGCTCATATACTCTTTGCATGCTTGCTTGAATTGTGTTAAGATTGCTTGAATTGTGCTAAGTTGCTAAAATCTGCCAAGAACTAAAATTGGGAAATGGCTAGATTTTTATTTGGTCAAGTAGTCTAATCACCCCCCTCTAGACATACTTTCGATCCTACAAGTGGTATCAGAGTTTTGGTCTCCATTTGCTTTGATCTCCGTAGCTTTTGGTTGTCATAGGCTTGGTTTCACAACCTAGGAGAGTATGGCGTCTAGCGAGGGAAATTACCACCGTAGAGGTCCTTACTTTCATGGTACTAATTTTGCTAGTTGGAAGCATAAGATGAAAATGCATATTCTTGGACATAACCCCGCCGTTTGGGCTATTGTGTGTATTGGCTTGCAAGGTGAATTCTTTGATGGGAGAGAAGCGAACTGTGAAGCTACCGCGGAAGAGTTGAAGATGTTGCAATACAATGCTCAAGCTTGTGATATCCTCTTCAACGGATTGTGCCCCGAAGGATTCAACAAAATCAGCCGTCATGAGAACACAAAAGAATTTGGGATACTTTGATTGATATGCACAAAGGTACCGACTCCGTCAAGGAATCCAAGTTGGATGTGCTTCAAAGTCAGCTTGACAAGTTCAAAATGAAGGATGATGAAGGTGTTGCTGAAATGTACTCTAGGCTTGCTCTTATCACAAATGAGATTGCCGGCTTAGGAAGTGAAGAGATGACCGACAAATTCATCATCAAGAAGATCCTAAGAGCTTTGGGCGGAAAATATGATACCATGTGCACATTGATCCAAATGATGCCCAATTACAAAGATCTCAAGCCAACGGAAGTCATTGGAAGAATTGTTGCTCATGAGATGTCACTCAAGGATAAGGATGAGCTCCACAACAAGTCAAGTGGTGCTTACAAAGCCTCATGTGAAGCTCCCACATCATCAAGTGAGAAACAAACCTTCAATGAAGAATTGAGCCTAATGTTGAAGAACTTCAACAAGTTCTACAAGAGTAGAAGCAAGGAAAGAAGCTCCAAGTCAAGGTCCTACAATGACAAAAGATCTTCTAGTCGTGAGCGTAATTGCTACAATTTTGGAAGACCCGGACACTATTCCAATGAGTGTATGGCACCCTAAAAAAGAAGAGATGATTCTCCAAAAAGAAGAAGTAGAAGAGAAGAATCACCATCAAGAGAGAAAAGGAGTAGAGATGATCGTTATGAACGAAGAACATCCCGGAGAAACAAGGACTCGGAAAGGAAGGACAAGTCATCAAGGAGCTACACAAAACTAAGACATCAAGCTCATGTTGGTGAATGGGTATACGGCTCCGACTACGACAATCACTCCGAGAGAAGCTATCAATCCGACTCCAAATATACTCAAGATGAAGGTGTTGCCGGTCTAGCACTTGTGTCAACCAACTCCTACGACATATTTGATTCACCAAATGAAGGACTTGGAAGATGCTTCATGGCTAAAGGCCCAAAGGTATCACACCCTGGGTATGTTGATTTCAATAGTGATGAAGATGACTTGTTAGGTGATGATGATTTACTTGTTGACAACTCTAGTGATGAATAGTATGATGAAACGTCAATTAATCATGCTAATCAAGATAAAACAAATGACAATGATAAGGAGAAGATTGAGCTCCTAACTAAAGAACTAAACACTCTTAAGTTAGCTCATGAAACTATCTTAGGAGATCATCGAGAACTTTTAAGGACTCAAGAGAAGTTACTCTTTGGAAGGCTCAACCTTGAGCAAGATGAGTTTTCAAAAGAAATCAATGATGATCTTCACAAGAAAAGTTCTTCTTACATTGCCAAGCATTTACTCTTATCTACTTACATGCCTCAACTCAAGTCTAGTAACAAGAACAAGAAAGATTCTTCCTCTAGTAGTAACAATAATCATGCTAAATCCGATGTTGTTGCTTCTAGTAGTTCTATTGATTCCACTAATGATTCTCTTAACCAAGTTACACTTGAGCAAGAAAATAGCTTATTGAAGGGAATTATAGTGAAAGTTGTATACAAGAGCCTTGCTAGGAGTAAGCAATTCAAGGAAATTGTACGCAAGCAAGGAAGGCACCGGAAGAACCAAGGTGCTGGTTTTGAACGAAAGTTCAATGCCAATGGAGTTGAGTGGGAAGAAGATCAATACCCTAAGACGAAGTTTGTTCCTCAACAAGAGAAGTATGATCCTACTTCTTTCAAAGGGATACAAGCTCAAGATGATCTTCCACCACAAGACCACAAGCAAAAAGGCAAGGATAAGCTTCAAGAGGAGATTGATGCATTTGAAGAAGCTCCTAAGGCCTTGGTCAAGTGGATTCCCAAGACTACATCAAGTTCTACTTCATCAAGTATGAATACAACTCCAAGGATTCCCATCAAGATGATGTGGATCCCAAAGAAGAAGAACTAGAGTGTTCTTGATGGTGACTCCACCAACATACTTCACTCTTATCATCTTGGCAAGGACAAGTGCAATCAACTTCCACATCTTGCACTAGTTCAAGGAGTCACAAACCCTCTTGTTGGTAAGACAAGGGACAAGGTAACCTAATGCTTTCATAGACATCATCTTGTGTGTGTGCATCACTCTGTGTCTATGGATATCCTTGTTTGTTCCTTGTGGGACTAAGCCGTGTAGGTATTGAAAGTGCAACTCACTCCAAAGGATTGCTCCAAACGATAAACATCAACATTGAGCAACCACATCTTCAACACCTACATCAAGTCATCATCGACAAAACCCAAGGTTATTTCATCCCTCTTAGGGGGGATCTCACATCTAGGGGGAGCTTTACTCAAAGAATTGAGCCAAAGCAACTCTAATGGTGTGAACACAACAATGCTTTACGTAAAAGTGGTAACCCTACTTGTGCTTAAACAGTGAGTATGACCTATGATCAAATGTTCTCATTTGACTCCTAAGTCAGTATACTCATATATAGATGACCTAGTGATCGCCAACTGCTTGATAGATGCTAGAAGTGTTTGTGCATGCTTTGTCACATATTTCATTTGCCATTTTATTGTGTGAGCATGTTGGTTGCATATTTTACTCATTCAAAGACATCCACTTGTAGTTTTGATTGGTTGGTTTCTGTTTCTTTTGCCAACTGGATGGACAAGAATGCCTAAGAACCTTCTCTAGCTATCTATGCTTTTCTTGTCTCAAACTCTATTCATGCTACATCACAAAGTTTGATCAAGTCAGGTTCGAACCACTCTATGTGAGCAGCACTCGGATTCCCCGATTCGTCATAGACTTAAACTTCCAAAAACTCTTTGTGCATTTCGGTCTAGCCGGTTCATCCATTTTGGTCATACCGAGATCACTAAGTTGATCTAGGTTTTCAATCTCGGTGCAACTGATTTGAACTTTTCAGTCACCGAGTTGCAGTAACTACTTGCAGTAATGCATCTCGGTGCCACTCAGTTGTTCCACTCAGTCACACCGACAGGGTCAGGCTATATATACCCCCGGGCCAAAATTTGGAAAATTTTCCAAACCTCTTCGCCAGCGCACAGCCTGCTTTGCCTCTTCGGGTCTCCGGATCATCCTCCTCGTCGCCAGCGACCTCCCGTTGCTGGTCTCCGCCACCGTCAACGGGATTCTGCTCCGCCGTTGTCGCCGTAGCAAATCCATCGCTGCATTAGGGTATGGATTTGAAACTTTGTGCTATTCCTAACTCCGATTCCTAGCACATTGCATTACCATGAATCTTGCCACGTTTGAAATCTTCCTATCCAGCGAAAACACTCCGTAGATTAGTTTTGGATTGCGAATTTAGGGTTAGGTTTCCGCCGAACTCATCTCGGACCGACCGAGTTGTAGAAATCGATCTCACCGATTTGGCTCAGGCCATTGCACATGTGACTCTCGGTTTGACCAAGAATTGCAAATCGGTGTGACCGAGTTCAATTCTTTGTGAAACCCTAGCAGTCTCAGTGCCATCGAACTGTGACTCAGTCTGACCGAGTTCACTAGTTTAGGTTCCAAAAGCTGCTTTAGTATCACCGAGTTTACAAATCGGTAGCTCCGAAATGCTTTCTGTGGAAAACTAAAACTAAGTTTTTGACTCAATTTTTGCAAAAACCTTTGTGCTTTGTGATGCTCATCTACTCTACCTCATCTATTATCTATTCACAGGGTCTGCAGTCAGAGTTTGCATCATGTCAGATTAGAGTGACAGTCAGAACAAGTCTGAGGAGCAAGTTCACATGAGTGAGGGCACTAGTCCCTCCAGCAGTTATGATGATGGCAGCAGGAGCACACCCAGCAATTTGCCCAAAGCAACCACCAGGGCCAGAAAGAAGAAGACCTCAGATTCTGAAGATGAGGCCACTTCTAAGAAGAAGGTGCTGAAGAAGGAATATGGCACAGCTACATCCACTAAGCCAGGAATGCAAAAGAAGGCACCTGCAAGGAGAATTCCCACTTCCAAACCTAGGAAGGTTGCCACTGGTGAAACCATGAAGTTCACCATTGAGTCTGATAATGAAGCTGCTGGCCAAGATAAGAAGAAGAAGAGAGTCAGAACTACTACTGCGAAAGTGCTTGGCAAGCCCCCTATGAGGAGAGACTCTTAAGAATAAGAGGAAGAGGTTGTTGCACCAGCACCCAAAGCTCAGAAGCTAATGGGAGATGCTATAAGATCAGGGGCTACTCCATCTAAGCCCAAAGATGCTCCCAAGGCTGCTGCTCCTAAGCCCAAGTTTGCACCTAAGAGGAACACTAGGAGTATTCCAGCTGAAGAGAAGAACAAGGCCCCAGTGCCTGAAGCAGCTGAAGAAGAAGATGAAGATTCACTTGTCTTGAGAAAGTTGAAGCCCAAGATTCCTGATCATAATGATGCTCATCCAGTTGCAGAAGATATGAAGCTCAGGAAGGATGCAGGTCTGAGACTCTGGAGACAGACTGATCCCTATGCTGTCAGAAGAAGAACTGCAGTGGACTACAGGTTCCACACTAAGGAACAAAAAGATTTCTATGAGATAGTGCTGCTTGACAAGAAGCCCATAGTTTGTGACATGAGATGGGTTGACTGGGATTACATCAAGAAAAATGAAGAGCACTATTCAGGAGTTTCTGACAGTTTCAAGTCTTGTGGAGTAGAAGATTTTGTTGGCCAGAAGCTCACAAAGTGGAATGATGAGCTTATTATGCAGTATTACTCCACAGCTCATTTCTACCCAGATGGGAAGATAGTCTGGATGTCTGAGGGTACCAGGTACCAATCAACAGTTGAAGAATGGTCTGAGTTGATAAATGCTCCAAATGAGAATGAGGATGACTTGGATGTCTATGCCAAGAAGAAGAAAGATCACAACTCCATGGCTCACATGTACAAAGAGATCCCAAATGTTGCACTAGAGACACATAAGTTTGGATCTGTACATTATCTGTTGTCAGGATTGCCTACTATCAACTCGATATTAAGGCACACTTTGCTGCCCAAGTCAGGTGATCACAAGATGATCAGAGGCCATGCAATTAACTTGATGCATATATTTGATGTGCCTCAAAAATTCAAAGTCATGAGCCTGATTGTGGAAACAATCAAAAGGACTGCTGCTGATCAGAAGAGGAGTTGTGGGTATGCCCCACACATTCAGGAGCTTATAAACTCCAAGATGGGCACTGGCACATATCTTTTGGACAAGGAGCACCTGCCCATCTACCCTGATTTTGAGGACAACACCATTTTGATGGATGAAAATGAACCATCATCTATGCAAGCACAAGAAAAGAAACAGAAGGCAAGGGCTGAGAAGGCTGCAAAGATGCCAACTGCTGAAGTGGCATCTCAAATTTTCCTGAAGGGCAAGCAAGATCAGCTTGGCTACTTGATTGCCTCCACCTTGAGGATTGAGAAGGGCTTGGCCACCCTGACTCAAAACCAGGAGAGCTTGGAGAGAATCATAGAGCAGAAGTTTTATGCTCTTGATGTCAAAGTGACCGAGATCCAAACTGCAGTTGAGCAACTTCAGGAGGATGTGGAGGAGAAGAAGGGCAAGTCAACTACTGATGCTTTTGCTAGAGTGCCTAGAGGACAGAGATCTGCTGCAGTGCCTGTTCCAGACACCAGGGCTACATCATCTGCACCAGCTACAGCTTCAGTGCCTCCAGCTCCAGCACCCACTCCATCAGCTCCAGCTACATCAACAAAAGACTTCGTCCATGGAGCCATCTCTACACCATCACATGAAGACCAAGCCTGAGAGTTGTTTAGCACTATGCATTTTTATGAACTTTTTGGTAACTTGTTGCCAAAGGGGGAGAAAAATGTATAGATCATAGGCTTCGAGAGAGTGTGTTGCTTTGATCTCTCTTGTTTATTTTGGTGGTTGTACTTTGTTATTTGTGTGCTTGGTACATTATGCTTTTGTGAGATACTTGGATGATCATGTGTTTGATCATATGCTATGCTACATTAATGCTTGTTGGATGATATTATCTCTTATATCCTCATATGATCATTCACTTTGCTTGGTGATGAGTGCATGTGTTTAATTATTATCATTTTGAGCGCTCCACCAAGATGCATGTGACATGGAAGAGTAACCCATGATCCTAACTCATTGTGCATTTGTAGTCCAAAGGAAATTTTAAACAATGCAAAAAATTTAGGGGGAGGTCTTACTTTTCACATACTTCTCAAAGCGACAATGTTTTTCAATCTTATTATCATTTGTCGAAGCTTTGATCTATATGTTGTCATCAATTACCAAAAAGGGGGAGATTGAAAGTCCAACTATCCCTGGGTGGTTTTGGTAATTCCTAACAACATATAGCTCATTGAGCTAATGCCATTTGAAGATAAATATTTTAGGTAAGCTCAATGATTGGCATGGCATGGATGAGAAAAGTGGATCCCTCAAAATGCGAAGGACAAAAGGATTGGCTCAAGCTAAAAGCACAAGACTCTACATTTTCTATTTTAGTGATCCAAGATCATATTGAGTCTATAGGAAAAGCCAATACTATCAAGGAGGGATGAGGTGTTGCTTAATGGCTTTCTTGCTCAAAATGCTTAGTGATATGCTCCAAAGCCCTCAACTACTTTCTCATATCCACATATGACCTAAACCGAAAGTCCAACTCGGCCACACCGATTCTTTCTATCCGGCGCCACCGAGTTCAGATGTCATAGCCACTACCACAAACCATAGGCAAATCAGTCTCACCGATAGGGATCTCGGTCTCACCGAGATGGGATTGTAATATCTCTGTTTCCCTTCGTAACGTTTCAGTCCAACCAAGATGAGCGATCGGTCCCACCAAGATTGCAATGCAAACTCTCTGTTTCCCTTTCGTAACGTTTCGGTCTAACCGAGATGGGCGAATCGGTCCCACCGAGTTTGCCTGACCAACCCTCTGTGTGTCCATTACCAAAATCGGCCCCACCGAGTTTGTGTAATCAGTCTCACCAAGATTATGTTATACCCTAACCCTAACCATATCAGTCCTACCGAGTTGCATGTCGGTCCCACCGAAAACCCTAACGGTCACATTATTTGCTAAATCGGTCCGACCGAGTTTGATGATTCGGTCCCACCGAGATTGGCAAGTTGTGTGTAATGGTTAGATTTTGTGTGGAGGCTATATATACCCCTCCACCGACTCTTCATTCGTGGAGACAGACAACAGAACATGCCTACACTTCCAACATACATTTTCTGAGAGAGAACCACCTACTCATGTGTTGAGACCAAGATATTCCATTCCTACCATATGAATCTTGATCTCCAGCCTTTCCCAAGTTGCTTTCCACTCAAATCTTCTTTCCACCAAATCCAAATCCTGCGAGAGAGAGTTGAGTGTTGGGGAGACTATCATTTGAAGCACAAGAGCAAGGAGTTCATCATCAGCACACCATTTGTTACTTCTTGGAGAGTGGTGTCTCCTAGATTGGCTAGGTGTCACTTGGGAGCTTTCGACAAGATTGTGGAGTTGAACCAAGGAGATTGTAAGGGCAAGGAGATCGCCTACTTTGTGAAGATCTACCCTAGTGAGGCAAGTCCTTCGTAGGCGACAGCCATGGTGGGATAGGCAAGGTTGCTTCTTCGTGGACCCTTCGTGGGTGGAGCCCTCCGTGGACTCGCGCAACCGTTACCCTTTGTGGGTTGAAGTCTCCATCAACGTGGATGTATGATAGCACCACCTATCAGAACCCTGACAAAAACATTTGTGTCTCCTATTGCGTTTGCACTCTCCAAACCCTTCCCTCTACATTCTTGCAAGTTGCATGCTTTACTTTCCGCTACTCATATACTCTTTGCATGCTTGCTTGAATTGTGTTAAGATTGCTTGAATTGTGCTAAGTTGCTAAAATCTTCCAAGAACTAAAATTGGGAAAAGGCTAGATTTTTATTTGGTCAAGTAGTCTAATCACCCCCCTCTAGACATACTTTCGATCCTACAACTCCCCTGCTAGCTGGGACCCACCATAGTGGGAGGTTGACTTGTGGGCCTACTAAGTTGACGCGGATGGAGGGCTTCGTCAACTTAGTCAACAAATATGAACAATTCTAGCTCTAGTGACCGTACGATGTCCATCCAACAGCCATAGTTCTTCTTCAATCTCTGGTCTTCTTGCTCCAGTCGCCCAAACTAGTGCCGGTCATGCCGCATGCTCCTGCCTCCCGTGGCCGGTTGTGCTGCCGCGGAGGCCTCACCGCCCCCTACTACTCCCACCATTGGCCAGGCCATCCCTCTACTCACCAGCACCCCCTGTTATTCTACGGCGACGGCAGCCTCACATCGCAGCTGAACTAGTGAACCCTCGTACTCCTCTCTGTGTGGGCATCCACTACCACCTCTTCCTCAGCTCCACGTCGTCCCCTTCCTAGGCCTCGCCGGTGTCCATCGCCTTGGTGCTCTCGGCGCGGCATGGTCGATGTGGTCAAGGAACAACTTCCATCGGAAGAGTACTATACATGGAGAGGCTGACAGCTGGGTCCACGGCCGCATCAATGAAGTGCCTCCTTATTACGCGCAAAATAATGATTCCTCCACCTGACAGCAGGGACCCACTTGACGGGCCACCGTATTTCATGAAAAAAATGTTTTCCCCCTGACTGCTAGGACCCACATGCTACATCTTTGCATGCAAGGAAGTTCCTAACAGTTAGGACCCACCTGGTCGAAGTGTATGTAGTGTTGTTATTCTTGTCGGAAACGTGTACGTACATACTGGTCGATTAGTCTGTCTGCAGGCTATAGCGATGAACCGTGGCCGAGTAATGAAGGGCACATGCGTGGTAGAGGCGCACACGTAGCATGTACATGTACGTACAACCAGGGTGCAAGAAAGTAAATATGGCCACATACGTACATACGGGCGGGGTCTCGAATGCCTACTCGTGCATACGTACGGCCATGGCTCGTGTACATGGAGAGGCTACGACGATGTAGTGTTCATCAGCAGCCAACCGGTTGGCTAGGAACAGACAATCTGCATCATCTTGTTCGTCGGGAAACAACTGGCTTGGACGGAACAACTGATCAAAACGAGTCCCGGCGTACCGCAGAATGGATGAAACGACCTTTTGTTCGACCGGCCACGGTCGAAATGGGATCCTTTTCATTGGGAGGGGTCTGGCGTACCACAAAACAGATGAAACGGACTTGTGTTCGAGTGCCTACGGTTGAAACGGGGTCTTGTTGATCTAGAGGGGTCTGGCGTACTGCAAAACGGAGGAAACAGACTTGTGTTGGAGCGCTAGGTTGAAACGGGGGTCCTGTTCATCGGGAAGGGTGTGGCATACCGCAAAATAGGACTTCACTAGCTACTGTTCATCTCCACTGTCGACTGCCACTACAAGAAATATGTCAACTTATGACCTTCTGTCAGTGACCCTCGAAGAATTGGTCATAAATTTATGACCATTTTAGACCAATTGGTCAAAAGCTGTCTAGGGGGCTCTAAACCCTAAATCGTAACGACCATTTTGGTCAGAAAGGTCATAATTTCATTAGAGGAAATGGTCATAAAGCTAGTAGCACTGTCCACTGCATCATGCGTAGCTGATAACGACCAGTATAAAATGGTCACTACACTTGAGTTTGAATGAATTAGGATGATTAGGCAGCCACCTCGGCAACCTCGCTTATGTGTCACTGTCTAGGTGTCATTTTTTCTTGAGTTTTAATATTCAACAGACAGACGGGGGACACACTGACAGGCGGGACCCATTTGATAGATGGGGCCGAGCGCTTAATTCGCCCAAAAAAGATGCATGAGGCAGGACTCGAACCCACGACCTCGCGCTTGGTTGGCTCGCATGCTACCGCTGGGCTAGAGAGGGACAGTTGCTCACATCTGGGAGTTTATCTATACATTATATAGAAATACGGCTCTCTCGTATCATTGACAAGTGGGACCTTCCGACCAGGTTTAGCAACACTGACAGGCGGGAACAATTTGACAGGTGGGTGAGCCACTGACAGGTGGGTGAGCGAGCATTTAATTCCCTAAAAAAATGTGCGCTTTAATTCCTAAAAAATGTGCGCTAGCGGGGACTCGAACCCACGACCTGGCGCTCGCTCGCTCGTTCGGTACCGCTGGGCTAGAGAGGGATTGTTGCTAATATGTGGGTAATTTTCTATATACTATACAAAACCAGGGCTCTCTCGTATCAGTGACAAGTGGGGCCTTCCGACCAGGTGGCGGCGGGTGGCATCGAACAGAGCAACACTTAGCGTTTTTCTAGGTCTTCCGACCAGGTGGCGGCGGGCGGCGGCGGAAGCAACCAGCAAGCGTCGCTCAGACGAGGGCGGGGCCGGCGGCCGAAGCAACCAGTAGGGGCCGCTCGCCTTGCCCACGACCTCGCTGCAGGTGACCTCGCCCATGGCCTCGCGGCGGAAGCAACCAGCAGGGGCGGAGGCGGGGGCGGGGGCGGGGCCCATGACAGGAACGGCGACCTCGCCGCTCGCGTCGCCCACGCATGGGGGACTCGCCGCCGCCGAGCATGGGGGAGTCGCCACTGCCGCAAGCAGACCTCGCCCACGTATGCACCCCTCTCCTTCCCCCTCCTCTTCCCCCTCTCCTCTCTGTTGATGTCAATGATTTGATGTAGATTTGTTAGGAGAATCTTCAGAGTGATTTCATGTAGGTTTGTTGTAAGCTTGGAAAAATCTCTTGGAAATGTCATTGATGAATTTGGTAGAAATTGTGAAGAGAATTTCTGTTGATGAAATTATTAGGAGAATTGTTGTTTATGAAATTGTTAAGAATTCTTTTGGAATTCAGTCAATTGTTACTGGTAAATTATGTTGTCAGCAATCAATAGAACAGAGCTCGAGTTGGTCTTTCCCTGAAACAGGATCCTGGGGTTGATGTAGATTTGATGTTACACCTCTGAAATTTCAGCCTCAAATCCGTGAAAGGACCTGAATATTAATGTAGATTAGATGTAAACTAGGAAAACTCTCATTGATGTAGATTTGATGCAATCTTGGAAATGGCATTCATGTAAATTGACAGTGGTGTTATTGTTGGTGGTTTAACCAAAATAGTTCTTAGTGGCAGCATATATTGTTATTGTTGGTTGTTTAACCACCTCTGTTTTTTGTGAACCATCATGTTTTAGTTAGCTTTTCTTTTCTCCCATGTGAAATTTGTATTTCCATTTGAACTACTTTTTATTGCTCCCATGTGAAATCTGTAAACCATGTGAACTGGACTAAAGTAGTGAGGAATTGGAAATAGCTGAATGTTGTGCTTAGGCAGTTAGCATATAAACTTGGGTGCCTACCTTATTTTCTGGAATTTTAGCTTCCATTACTTCCATCCATTTTCATTAATTAATGTTGATGCACTTAGATTGATTTGCTAAGTTGCAACAATTTGTTGTCTTTGGCAGATGGATAGAAGCTGGATTAGACAAGGAGTTAGAAAGCTTTCGAAAGAACATATGAAAGGAGTTGATGATTTCATGGCATTTGTTCGGGCAAATTTTGCCAACGATGCTCACATTCTTTGCCCATGTTGTGAATGCCTCAACCGTCCAAGAATGGCTCAAGGAAGAGTGGAAGACCATCTGCTTCTTAATGGGATGTCCAGCACATATGATAGATGGATATATCATGGAGAACCTTTAGACAGACAACCTCAACATTTTGAAGCTGATACAGAGGCCCCTCATATGATGGGTAGTGGTGATGCTGGCATTGATTTCATGGAAAAGGTTTTGCGAGATAATGCTGTTTTGGAGGAAGAGGATGGGCATGAAGATGATAGGATTCCTGACCTATTGAAGGATTTGTACGATGCTGAAGATCGTGTTGATGGACAGAAATCGTTGTTCGCCGAGGTGTTAGAGGAGGCGAAGCGCGCAACTCATGAAGGGGGTAAATTTTTAAGATGTACCTTCACCGTGAAGTTACTCCACATCAAGTCTTTCTAGCGGATTAGCAATGCCGCATTCAACGCAATACTCCGTCTTTTGAGCTTGCAATTCCCTGACAGTTGTGTTCCCAGATCTTATGATGAAGCATTGAGCATAATCTGCAGGCTGGGGTTAGGTTATGTGTCAATACATGTGTGCCCAAATAACTGTGTCTTGTTTCGGAAGGATTTAGCAAAGCATGACAACTGTCCAAAATGCAATGCATCTAGGTGGAAAGATGCTGATGGGAAGAAGTCAATACCGGAGAAGGTACTGAGGCACTTTCCCTTGATACCAAGGATGCAGCGGATGTTCATCTCGAAGAAATCATTGCGTGAGGTACAGTGGCACAAGCTGAAGCGGCAACCTGTGGACAATGAGCTGAGCCATCCAGCGGATGGAGAGGCATGGAAAGAGTTTGACCGTATACATTTTGATTTTGCTGCAGATCCAAGGAACATAAAACTTGGCACTGCCACAGATGGGTTTAATCCGTTTGGGAACATGAGCACGTCTTATAGCATGTGGCCAGTTTTTGTGGTGCCGTACAACCTGCCACCATGGGCATGCATGGATCAGTCCAACTTCATGATGTCATTGTTTATCCCGGGTCCAGATTCTCCAGGAAAGGATTTTGATGTCTTTATGGAGCCCCTCGTAGAAGAACTGCTCCAGCTCTGGACTGCTGTACCTACATACGATGTCTTGAGTCCGGAAGAAAAGTTCAATCTACGTGCTACGATCATATGGTCCATCCATGATTTCTCGGCTCTGCACACTCTGTCTGGGAGGATCACAGCGGGTTATCAGGCTTGTGTCCATTGTGACAAAGACCCTTGCTCAAAGAGAATAAGGAGCAAGATATGCTATATTGGGCACCGCCGCTTTCTTCCCCGAAACCATCGCTGGCGAAGAAGCAAAGATTTTAATGGTGAGAATGAAACCCGTGACAAGCCAGCTGAATTCACTAAAGAAGAGCTGGAGCAGGAACTTGAAAAGGTGAAAGATGTGAGACCAGGAAAGCTGGCGAAGAAAAGAAAGCGTGAGGAAGGTCAATGTTGGGACCGGAGGTCTTGTTTGTGGGACCTGCCATACTGGGCTGATCTGAAATTAAGGCAAAATCTCGATGTAATGCACATTGAGAAAAACATATGCGAGAATCTGCTAGGGACGTTTCTGAACATTGAAGGGAAGACAAAGGACACGGTTAGTTCTAGGCTTGATTTGGAGGACATGGGCATAAGAGAAGATTTGCATCTACAGCACAATGAAGATGAAGATTCATTTGAAATTCCACGAGCATGGTATACAATGAATAAAGAACAAAAGCTTGCATTCTGTGAATTCCTAAGAGCGGTGAAATTTCCAGATGGTTATGCTGCTAACCTAGCAAAGTGTGTTACTTCTGATGGATTCAAGCTTTAAGTACTGAAAACCCATGATTGTCACATCCTCCTCCAAAGGATTTTACCGGCGGGCCTTCGAGGAATCATGCACAAGTATATATATGAAGCGGTTGCTGACCAAGGAAATTTCTTTAGAGAACTGTGCTGCAAAACCCTCAAGTTAACTGTCTTGGAAAGACTTGAAAAAGAAATCCCAATTATTCTTTGCAAGCTCGAGAAGATTTTCCCTCCAACTTTCTTCACCGTGATGGTCCATTTGGCGGTGCACTTACCCAAAGAGGCAATGCTTAGAGGCCCTGTGCAATACGGTTGGATGTACCCAATCGAAAGAAGGCTGCTTACTTGTAAGCATTATGTGCGAAACATAGCAAGACCTAAAGGTTCTATTGCTGAAGCATATGTCGTTGATGAGTGCTTGACTTTTTGCTCTAGATACTTTGGTGATGTGGAAACAAGATGGAACCGGCCGAGCAGAAATAGAGAGCGGTCTGATTCGCAAAGTGGTGATGTCTCTGTTTTCAACCATGGTGTGAACTTTCTTGGAGCCTCACAATACTTGGAGGCTGGTGATGAGTATGAGAAGATGGTTTGGTTTGTGCTCAGCAATTGCGCCGAGGTTCTACCATATATCGAGTACGTTATATCTTGTGCACTCATTATATATATATATATTTTGCTTGGGTTGGCACCAGCCTAATGTTTTAATTCACATGTTTTGTTGGCATTGTAGGAAATGCAAGGAAGAGGTAAATCAGGAAGAAAGCAATATCAATGCTGATAAAAGGGTTGCCAAGGTGTTTGCTAATTGGTTTAAGAATCATGTGAGATCTTTAGCCACATGTTTTATGTTTTCTGTGTTATTCACCCATTGTTAAATGCCATTGTTTGCTAAATGGTTTATTTGTGCAGATTGGAAAGTTTCATGAGGAGAAGAAGGTCAGTGATGATCTATTTGCTTTGGCATGCTTACCGGATAAGCGAGTGAGAGTGTATTCAGCATGCATTGCTGACGGTGTCCGGTACCACACCGTTGACCGCGAGGAAAAAAGGAAGACACAGAATAGCGGAATCGTCACTGAGGGGTCACATGATGGTGAGATCATTGACTTCTATGGTCAGTTGAGAAGCATCGTAGAGTTGCAGTACACCTCTAGTGGAGGCATCCATCGCTCAGTTGTCTTATTTCGCTGTGACTGGTTTGAGCTTGGTAGCAAGAAGAGGAGAGACTCTTTTGTCAAATATGATGGCCACTTCAAAAGCATCAACACTGCAAGGTGCTGGTATAAGAGTGATCCCTTTATTCTAACAACACAAGCAACAATGGTGTTTTATCTGCCAGACACTCTTTTGCACGGAAAATGGCGAGTTGTGCAAAACTTTCAGCACAGACACTTGTGGAGTGTGACTGAAACTGAAGTGGAAAAGGGCCCCGGTGATGGTGGACTAACATACCAAGATGATGACTCTAAGGAAGTTCCGTTGCAAGATGATGATGACTCTATGGAAGTTCCGGTGCAAAGCAGAGTGCGAAGGGACCGGGAACGTGTGATCGTTGGTGCTGCAACAGTTGAAGGCATCAAGAAAAGAAAAAAGGTGGTAGAGGATGGACATGAAAGCAAGGATGAGGAAAACCGGACTGATCATACTATGCTGCAATATTGTAGTGATGATGAGGAAAACAGGAGTGGGCATAGAGTTCCTTGTTTTCGTATCAACGACGATGAGTAGCGAATGGACTTGAAGGTAAATTTGGTCTCCTTGGTGATCCTTTTAACTCTCTGTAGTTTTCCTTCTTGTGCATATGCATGGTGATCCTAATGTACTGTAGTGGTGTGGTCTTATAAATTTGGTCTTTTATCTCCAGGTAGCA
Source organism: Triticum dicoccoides (assembly GCF_002162155.2). Lineage (NCBI taxonomy): Eukaryota > Viridiplantae > Streptophyta > Magnoliopsida > Poales > Poaceae > Triticum > Triticum dicoccoides. The sequence goes on along the minus strand of NC_041391.1, from coordinate 196,004,972 downwards.
AAATGCTTGAAGATCCTGATGGCTGTAGTGGTGTGATCCTAATGGATGTAGTGGTGTGGTCTTATAGCATGGAGCTGATGGCAAAATGAAGTTGTGCTCAGAGTGTTGTCAAAATGTTTTCCGGTTTTTGTGATCATGTAGTTTTTGTGATGGCAAAGCTGATGGCTGTAGTTTTTGAACTGAAGTGGATGATGTCTGGTTTTGCTTCAACTGAATTTTAACTGAATTTTGCGCTATTTTAACCCATTTCATTGTGAGCAAAAAGATATGCGCCAGCGGGGACTCGAACCCACGACCATACGCTTGTTTCACTATGTTTCTACCACTAGGCTAGGAAGAGGTTGCTAGTTTTGTACTCTATGCCCAGCCTTTTCAATGTATCAAACAACTCGCTGACAATTGGGCCCGCTCCTCCTCCTATCCACTCTTTTCCCCACTCCCCCTCTCCACTCCTCCTATCCACTCGACCCGCTCCTCCTCTCCGCCGCCACCGGCTTCTTCCTCTCCCACCGCCGCCGCATACTTTCTCTCCGTCACCGTGGGTATGAATCCGCTTCCTCTTCCTCTTCCTATCTACTGTTATGATAGATTAGGGTTCTTGCCGCCGGATTAGGGTTTGATTAGGATGTTTTTTAGGGTGACGACGACGCCTCCCCGGCGCCTCTGCTGGTCCGACGCCTCCCGCGCAGCTTGCCCTACGCCGCCGGCGACCACTTCTTGTCGGACTCCGCCACGGTAAGCCATCCGCTTCATATCCTCTCTCCTTTCTCTTCTGCTCTAGGGTTTGAGAATCTAGTATTTGTTATGCATACTAGGCATCTATTGGTGGATTTAGGCATATTGTTCTTGGTGGATTTAGTATGCTCTATTGGTGGATCTAGTATGAACTTCATTTGTACAGTAGTTAATTCTCTTAAGATAAGTTGTAATGCATGTTTGTCCTTGGGTGTATCTGGCATATTCTGAATATTAAGTGGAAAAGAAGCTTGTCTCTGTACACATTGTTGTTTCTTTTGCCTAGAATCATGGGCTGTGGTCTCTGAATTTTTTTTTGTGGAATTCTGTATGGTTTATTTTGACGATCAAGAGATGAATGCCAAAGCATGTTGGATGCTGCTAGTTTTATCTTGAGAAACTGGAGGCATCATAAAAATTCTGTATGGTTCTATTGATGATGCATGAAGTATTTCCTGCTATAATTTTCTTCAGTCACACTGTTGTTTTGCTGTGCTAGATAAACCTGAGACTTCTTTCTTGTGTAATATTGAAACTGTTGTTTTGCTGTGCACTATTGGTCCATTTATAATAGATATGGTTCTGGTCAATTTATAGTAGATATGGTTCTGGTCAATTTATAGTAGATTTTAGTGTTGTTGCTGTTGGTGGTCACCTGATGATGTTGCTGTTGTTGTTGCTGTTGATGTGCTTGTTTTAGTGTTAGTTTACAATGCTATTGATGTTGATGTGCTTGTTTAATTTACAATGCTGCTTTTCAGATAAGTGAGATGGCTGGCTTGGAAGGTTTCAAGTTCTTCGAGATCATAATTGAGAAATCTTGCAGTAGGCAGGTATGTTTATCATCACTCATTTCTTTATCATCACTCTGCTGTCTAGTGCTTGATTGCCACAATTAACCACTGCTTGACCCTCGCTGCAGAGGCTGCCTGACAAGTTTGCGAAGATGCTCGCCGGCCGTGAGCCCCACAAAGTGAAGCTGCGGGAGGCCGGCAGCGGGCTTCACAGGCTGTGGGAAGTGTTGGTGGTGTTTGATGGTGAAGGCCACATGTACCTAGGGCCCGGCTAGGAGCATTTCGCCCGCGCCCATGAGCTACAGCACGGGTACTTCCTTGTCTTCCGCTACGACGGCGACACCATGTTCACCGTGAAGATGTTCGACAACACCATGTGCCGCATGTACTACCAGCACGACGACGATGCCAGTAAGCTCCCTGCCTCTCTTCTTCCTGTCCTTTTGGCTTCCTCTACCTGCACGACGACAACACCATGTTCACACTTTGTTGCATTTGGCCAGGCAATGGGAGCAGCAGCGGGGATGACGAGGAGCAGAGCGGGGATGACGAGTAGAGCGGGGATGACGAGGAGCAGCCTATTCTGGTTGACGAAGAACATGCTATGGTGGTGGCTGATGATGACCCTGCTATGGTGGTGGCGGATGACGACCTTCCTATGGTGGTGGCGGACGACGACCTTGCTATGGTGGTGGCGGACGACGACCTTTCTATGGTGGTGGCGGATGACGACCTTGCGATGGTGGCGGCGCCTGCAATCCCACAGCTTGGCGACAGGACCATGCCAATTGTGGTAGAGGAGTACATCCGCGTTGGGATTCGCCACTCTGAGCGCATCAGGTTGATGAAGGAGAAGAAGGAGGAGTGAAGATGTTAAGAAGGTGTTCAGCATGTTAGGTTTAAGCTTGTTAGTGTAATATGAACATGTCAATGTTAAGTATGTCAGGTTTAATTTTGTGCATGCTCATGGATGTTGTATGACAGTGTCATCTAAACAAGTCATGTTTTTAACAATGAATATTCAGTATGGTAATTGATGGGAATTGAAATTTTTTATGCATGCTCATGGATGAAAGATAAAATTATGGGTTTTTGTGCATGCTCCTGTATGAAACAATATAAGTTTCATTTTTTGAACGCTAAAAACATGACTCAAACGCTAGCCACGGACGACTGCCGTGACTAAATCCGCCGGTTTTTGAAAACACCATAAAATTCAAAAACCGTTTTTCATTTTTGAATGCAAAAGACATGCGTTTTTCGTGAAGCGGCTACAAGGAGGGGCACCCCAAACGGTGACATTCCATGTCTATCTCAAAGTAGACCCTATTTTACGGACGGTCGCCAAAAAGCATGCATTTCCGACCCTCGTAGCTACTCCCGGCAATTCGGACCACCTTCGGCCGATTCAGCTGGAACCGGCTGGAATTTGAACTGCGGGTCCTCCATAGCTTGCCCGTTATTTTCACTAAAAATGCTTTTTAGCTTCACAGGTAGGCATTCCATCACAGAATCGACAACAGATTTGCACGGCTCAAACCCTAGCCACGGACTGTCGCCGCGACGAAATCGGCCGGTTTTTGAAAACACCGTAAAAAATTCAAAAAAAATCAAAAAAATGGGAGACCTCCGCGTCACATCATCAAATGTGGCCTACCAACTAGCAAAAATACTAAACTTGCAATACCGGCGTTTTCTTGAAAAAGTGTTCTCAAAAACGACCTACCACGAACGAAGATTCATGGCTTTCAAGCCAAACTAGCAATGATATGGCCGCATCCGTTGAATAGTTTCTGATAATATGCCCAAATTGGGCGCATGCCTCTGTCTTGTGATGGCAAACAATGTTGCCAAAGCGAGGTTCCAACTTGTTTACAAAAAAAACTGTTTTTCATTTTTTGAATGCAAAAGACATGCGTTTTTCGTGAAGCGGCTACAAGGAGGGGCACCCCAAACAGCGCCATTCCATGTCTATCTCAAAGTAGACCCTATTTCACGGACGGTCGCCAAAAAAGCATGCATTTCCGACCCTCGTAGCTACTCCCGGCAATTCGGACCACCTTCGGCCGATTCAGCTGGAACCGGCTGGAATTTGAACTGCGGGTCCTCCATAGCTTGCCCGTTATTTTCACTAAAAATACTTTTTAGCTTCACAGGTAGGCATTCCATCACAGAATCGACAACAGATTTCCACGGCTCAAACCCTAGCCACGGACGGTCGCCGCGACGAAATCGGCCGGTTTTTGAAAACACCGTAAAAAATTAAAAAAAATCAAAAAAATGGGAGACCTCCGCGTCACATCATCAAATGTGGCCTACCAACTAGCAAAAATACTAAACTTGCAATACCGGCGTTTTCTTGAAAAAGTGTTCTCAAAAACGACCTACCACGAACGAAGATTCATGGCTTTCAAGCCAAACTAGCAATGATATGGCCGCATCCGTTGAATAGTTTCTTATAATATGCCCAAATTGGGCGCATGCCTCCATCTTGTGATGGCAAACAATGTTGCCAAAGCAAGGTTCCAACTTGTTTAACAAAAAAAACTGTTTTTCATTTTTTGAATGCAAAAGACATGCGTTTTTCGTGAAGCGGCTACAAGGAGGGGCACCCCAAATGGCGCCATTCCATGTCTATCTCAAAGTAGACCCTATTTTACGGACGGTCGCCAAAAAGCATGCATTTCCGACCCTCGTAGCTACTCCCGGCAATTCGGACCACCTTCGGTCGATTCAGCTGGAACCGGCTGGAATTTGAACTGCGGGTCCTCCATAGCTTGCCCGTTATTTTCACTAAAAATACGTTTTAGCTTCATAGGTAGGCATTCCATCACAGAATCGACAACAGATTTGCACGGCTCAAACCCTAGCCACGGACGGTCGCCGCGACGAAATCGCCGGTTTTTGAAAACACCGTAAAAAATTCAAAAAAAAATCAAAAAAATGGGAGACCTCCGCGTCACATCATCAAATGTGGCCTACCAACTAGCAAAAATACTAAACTTGCAATACCGGCGTTTTCTTGAAAAAGTGTTCTCAAAAACGACCTACCACGAACGAAGATTCATGGCTTTCAAGCCAAACTAGCAATGATATGGCCGCATCCGTTGAATAGTTTCTGATAATATGCCCAAATTGGGCGCATGCCTCCGTCTTGTGATGGCAAACAATGTTGCCAAAGCGAGGTTCCAACTTGTTTAACAAAAAAAACTGTTTTTCATTTTTTGAATGCAAAAGACATGCATTTTTCGTGAAGCGGCTACAAGGAGGGGCACCCCAAACGGCGCCATTCCATGTCTATCTCAAAGTAGACCCTAGTTTATGGATGGTCGCCAAAAAGCATGCATTTCCGACCCTCGTAGCTACTCCCGGCAATTCGGACCACCTTCGGCCAATTCAGTTGGAACCGGCTAGAATTTGAACTGTTGGTCCTCCATAGCTTGCCCGTTATTTTCACTAAAAATACGTTTTAGCTTCACAGGTATGCATTCCATCACAGAATCGGCAACAGATTTGCACGACTCAAACCCTAGCCACGGACGGTCACCACGATGAAATCGGCCGGTTTTTGAAAACACCGTAAAAAATTCAAAAAAATCAAAAAAATGGGAGACCTCCGCGTGACATCATCAAAGGTGGCCTACCAACTAGCAAAAATACTAAACTTGCAATACTGACGTTTTCTTGAGCTACTCGGTATGATTTTAACCATGATTTCTACAAAGTTTACAGAAAAACCCTATTTTTTCTACACCCAAACCCAAAAGGATTTCCCTCCCACACCAAAATTATCCCTCCACCAAAATTTCCCTCTCCCAAAATTTCCCTCCACTCCCTCTCCCACTACCAGGAAGGTCTCACCACTCCCTCTCCCACTAACACGCGCGATCCCCTCCCCTCCCCTCCCAAAATTTCCCCATTCCCCTCCCCTCTCCCCGACGAACCCTAGCTTCTCCCTCCTTGCTCCGCGCCGCCCCGCTCCCACTCCCTCCATTCCCCACCT
>NC_041391.1:195939923-195999109 GCF_002162155.2 Triticum dicoccoides | reverse complement strand
GCGCCGCCCCGCTCCCACTCCCTCCCCTCCTCCGTGCCGTGGACTACATCGACAATGACGGCGGCCACATCGACTACATCAACGACGACGGCGGCTACAGCGATGACGACGCGATCGATGACGACCACCGCTGCATCGTCAACATCATCTCCCCCTAGGTACTTCTCCCCTTGATCCATCTCCCCTCCTCTTGTGGATCCACCTCCCCTCTGGTGGATCCATCTCCCCTCTAGTAGATCCCCCTCATGGGTTAGGATATTCTAGGGTTAGGATCTCCTGGTGGTTCGGTAGGTCCTCTAGTTCGGTAGGTCCTCTGGTGGTTCTTGGGGTTAGGGTTCATGTTTATTGTTGTGTGGGGATGATCTCCCTCTAGTTCATGGGGTTAGGGTTAGGGTTCATGGGGTCAGGGTTAGGACCTCCTGGTGGTTCGTTTGGTCCGCTTCATGGTTTATGGTTCATAATTTTAGGGATGGGGATGGATGGGGAAGTGGATGATTTTAGGGGATCAACAGCAGCCTTGGAGTGGAGAAGAGGGTTGGGCTGGGTCGGAGAAGAAGAGCTGGGCGGAGCCAACGAGGCTGCAGGGGGAGACAAGCAAGGTGTGATTCTGTCGGGGTTTCGGCCGGATCTCCCTCCCTCACGGTGAGGCTGCAGATGGGGATGGATGGGGATTTGGATGATGTCTGGTTGATGGTGCTTGTATCAGTACTTGCTTGTGTATGGTTCAATTACTCAGCTAGCATAGATGGTGAATTAGGTTTCCAACAGCACTTCGAAAAGAAGCTACTTGCTTCCTTGTTTGTATCAACAGTACTTTCTTGTTTGTTGCCCTTCAATTTCCTTCCTTGTTTGCTTGTTACTGTCAGTAGCACTATGCTTGTTTCTATCAGTAGCACTTTCCATGCTTGCTTGCTTGTATTATGCACTTTGCTTGCTTGCAACTTGGGTTAGTATGAACATGTACTTGATTGCTTGTAGCACTTTGCTATTAGTAGCACTACTGGGGTTTGTAGCAGTGTTCTTCTTTCACGATATGTGCATGAAGCTTGTGTTCTTCTTTCCAGTGAACACGGGAATGCTTAGTACTTATTGTGGTATTGGAATTCCTGCTGTGTTAAGGCAGTATGACTAGTTTTAATATATACTAGATTGGTGCTAGATAATTTTGATTACTGTAATATACAAGGTTGATTCTAATTGTCAAAATGTCTTAACTTGTGTCATCTAGTCTGTAGCCATTTTTGGTGTGTAGAGACAGCATAATCAATAGTTGAGTATAGTTTTTTCATCTGCTTTTGTACTGCTGCAAGTATAGTTGTTTCATGCTTTACCAGTGGCAACATCTAGTTGTTTTGAAGGTCCTCATGATATACTCGTCTAGCTTCCTGTCAGACTGTCTAAGCATGTGTACATGACACCAATTCACTAGTTCATGTTGCTTGCTTGCTAGCATACATGTTGCTTGCTGGCATACATGCTTAATTAGGGTTTCCATCAGCATTACTTGCTTGTATCACTAGCACTTGGAGAAGAATCTACTTGCTTGCTTATTAATTAGGGTTTGTATCAATAGTACTTGCTTCCTTCTCTTCATTTTCCTTCATTGCTTGCTTGTTTCTATCAGTAGCACTTTGCTTGCTTGTTTCTATCAGTAGCACTTTGCTTGCTTGCTTGTATTAGTAGCACTTATGCACTTTGCTTACTTGCTCCTAGTGTACATGCATGCTTGTTTGGTGCACTTACATGTTTTCTTAATTAATAACACTAGATCACTGTATTGTTTATCCATCAAGTTTGTTTCACATGTATTACATGTATGTGCATGATGGTCCAAATGCTTTCCTTTATTGATACAAGTGCATCATTTCACTTTATCCCTGTTGTATCTGATTGTTGTTTATTTTATTTTGCAAGCACCACCTCAAGATCATCCATGGCAAGGAGGACAAGGTAAAGCATGAGGCCAACCGTTGGTATGCAACTTGCTCCTTGTCGGTGTACTAGAGTAGGGGTACCCTAGTATCCCGAACTTGTGCACGGGCAGTTGCAACACCCCGCGGCAAGGCTTGCCAGGTGACCGCCAAGGTCCTCCGTGGTTCCTTTGGAGCCATTCAAGAACAAAGTATTTAAGCCAAGGAGACAAGGCCCCGACAAGAGGAGCTTGCCGGGAAGGCCAACCAAGGCATCTCAAGGAACTTGCCGCGACGCGCCACGCGTCCCGGCAAGGCCCGGTTAGCGACAAGCTTTTGGCCGCGACAAGACAACGACCGCGGCAAGGCGCTTGCCGTGACAAGCTACCACCCTGTACCCGCGCTCCAGCACATCCACCAACGTGTCGCCCTGGGGCCTTTCCAGGCGCGCGTGGCAAGAGTCTGTGCAGCCAACAGTGCGCGGTGGCAAGCGATGCTGACAAGATTGCCATCGTGGCGAACGGTGCCGTCCCTGACGGTCCTTTTCTGCACTGTTTGGGCGACACAGACAGGCATTTAATGCCTTTGTCCCCTACCGTCAGGGTTAGGTAGGATACACTGTATAGGTAGTTGTACCAACCGCAACACCTTTCCATTTTTACCCTTGTCTGTGTTGCCACCTGTCGGTGACCCCTTTAGCTTATAAAAGGAGGCCCATGCGCAACGTAGAGGGGGTTCGGTTCGAAGGCAGAAAAACACTCACGCTCGGTCTCGTTAGCAGCTAGAGGGCACCGTAGCACTCAGCGCTCCCGAGCAAGAACTCAATGCACTAAGACATGCAGCAGTAGGAGTGTTATCTCTCCGGAGAGCTCCGAAGCTAGGTAAACTGCTCGTGTGCTTCGCCTCGATCCGCTCTTCGTGCGATCTCCGCCCCCCGCCGAACCGAAAGGGGCTCAGTCCGCCGGTCCCATAGGTGTTCGTGGATCAGTTTCCCCGACACACTGTCCTCGAACTGGATGCGATGCTCCTGGAACTGTTCAAGCGCGATCCTCAACATCCATTCATGTTGCCGAGGGGTGTCATTCCGCTGTGCAACAACTCCTCGCTCGACCGCATCCGTGCAATGATGCCGCTGTGCGATTCACGCGGAATTGTTCCAACTTGGCAAGAGCCTGCAGACGACGTCATGTAGGAGTTCTTTGACGGCTTGGTAGAAGTGCCGGTCCGCCCCGATGAACAGAAGAGCCTTACCCGCGACACCACCGATGCAGAGATGCAGCGCGTCGCCACTAGGCTGGAAGAGGCGGCGGCAGCAGCTGCCACGGGCGAGTTTGGTTTCACCGTGGAGGAGGCAGAGGCAGCAGAGGCGGCAAGTCTTGTCGAGCGAGAGGAGCTTGCCGGCGAGGAAGAGCTTGTCGGGCCTGAAGCTGAGCTGAGCGAGCCCGGCGAGGGCGCGAGCGACTCGTTGCAGGTCCACTCCTCCTCCTGAAGGGGGCGATGTGAGGGCGAAGAAAATCTGCGCCAACGGCGCCTACGGTGAGCCCGGCAAGCCTGAGGCGTAAGATCCGGGTGACGGCAATCTTTAGCCTATCATCTTCCGGGGCCACGTTGCTCCAATCGTTGCCGCGCACTATTGGGGTTTGGCGCCGGGCGGTAAATGGCTGCGGGTTCTCCTCGACAATCCAGCACCAATCTGCTCTCCATTCCTCCCACTTGTTGCAGAGCTCTCCCTCCAGATAAGCTTCCTTCTTGCCGACTCTCGAGATCCAGGCAATTCCGCCGGATAAAGGCTCTCCTCTCTCGACTCGGGGCATAAAGAAGTGGCGAAAAAGAGCTACGTTTGGATGGACTCCGACAAAGTTTTCGCAGAGATGTGCGAAAACTGCCATGGTCAGAACGGCGTTGGGGGTGAAGTCAAGGAGGCGGAACCCGTAGGTGTTCATGATGTCACAGAAAAATTCAGAGAAGGGCGGGCAGAGCCCGCAGTAGAAGAACAGCGCGAAGAAGGGGTACCCGTTCGGAGCCAATTCCGAAGCGGCAGCTGAGAGTACCTTCGTGCGCGGATGCGCTCGCGTCTCCGTCGACCAGAAGAGGTAGTAGTACTCCCTCAGCTCCTTCGCGGCGAGCTGGGGGGGGGGGGAGATTGCCCGCTCCTTTCGCAGCGCCGCGAGCCGCTGCGCCTCGGCTGACTTCACGCCCTTCCCCTTGTCGGCTTTCGGAGCCATGGCGGAGGTGGTGGGGGAGATCGACGGTGTTGGTGGTTCCGGTGGCGATGGGGGGCGGAGCGCTGCTCTCTTTTAGCTTCGGGAAGAAGGGGGGAGCGGCAGAGATTTTTGAGATTGGAGTAACAACCGGCGAGGTGGGCGAACTGCCCCTGTTTCCCCTACTTATAAAGAGGGAGGGGGCGGACGTTTCGTCCTTCCGAATAAAGAAACCACCCACGATCTCTCCCACGACGCCGCATTCAACGCGTGCCGTTCGGGGAGGGCGCGGTGGATATGGAGTGAGATACGGCGTAACCCAGGCCGCACGTGCCCGTCCCCTGTTTTGGGCCTAGCCCAACAACGCTCGGCACCGTGTGTGGGCCAGGCCCGGGGGCTCCTGTCGGTGTACTAGAGTAGGGGTACCCTAGTATCCCGAACTTGTGCACGGGCAGTTGCAGCACCCCGCGGCAAGGCTTGCCAGGTGACCGCCAAGGTCCTCCGTGGTTCCTTTGGAGCCATTCAAGAACAAAGTATTTAAGCTAAGGAGACAAGGCCCCGGCAAGAGGAGCTTGCCGGGAAGGCCAACTAAGGCATCTCAAGGAACTTGCCGCGACGCGCCACGCGTCCCGGCAAGGCCCGGTGAGCGACAAGCTTCCGGCCGCGACAAGACAACGACCGCGGCAAGGCGCTTGCCGCGACAAGCTACCACCCTGTACCCGCGCTCCAGCACATCCACCAACGTGTCGCCCTGGGGCCTTTCCAGGCGCGCGTGCCAAGAGGCTGTGCAGGCAACGGTGCGCGGTGGCAAGCGATGCTGACAAGATTGCCATCGTGGCGAACGGTGGCGTCCCTGACGGTCCTTTTCTGCACTGTTTGGGCGACACAGATGGGCATTTAATGCATTTGAGCCCTGCCGTCAGGGTTAGGTAGGAAAGACTGTACAGGTAGTTGTACCAACCGCAACACCTTTCCATTTTTACCCTTGTCTGCGTTGCCACCTGTCGGTGACCCCTTTAGCTTATAAAAGGAGGCCCATGCGCAACGTACAGGGGGTTCGGTTCGAAGGCAGAAAAACACTCACGCTCGGTCTCGTTAGCAGCTAGAGGGCACCGTAGCACTCAGTGCTCCCGAGCAAGAACTCAATACACTAAGACATGCAGTAGTAGGAGTGTTATCTCTCCGGAGAGCTCCGAAGCTGGGTAAACTGCTCGTGTGCTTCGCCTCGATCCGCTCTTCGTGCGATCTCTGCCCCCCGCCGAACCAAAAGGGGCTCGGTCCGCCGGTCCCATAGGTGTTCGTGGATCAGTTTCCCCGACACTCCTTGTGGCCAGTTTCATAAAATCTATGTCTTAATATGCTAAGTGAAATGTATTGCTGCAATCTGAATAAGCTGGCTTAATTGTGCCTGTGTGCTGTTAGTCTTCCTTACCTGAATAACTAGGATTAAATGATAATAAAATTTCATAAGATATGTTTGGCTGCCTGTCCATGCATTCCAAACATTCACCTAATAGTTATGTTTCCTGTATCATGCAAAGAAGAGCCTCTCACCGAGTACGAGAAGGTTAGGGCTAGAAATATCATGAGGAACAATCGGATGTTCCAGTCCCTTGGCATCGGTGCAATAGCGTCGATGATTAGGAAAACAAATGGTGTACAAGAAGGTAGAAGTGATGAGGTTCAAGAGGGTAGTGGAGTTATCAATGATGACCCAGAGTACAATCCTAAGGATGATGAAGTTATTGATGGAGAGGAAGTGGATGATGTTGTAGTCAACAAGATTGTTAAGGTGCAAACTCTGTCTTGCTTGGAGGGTTGGGGTTCTGTTATTCTATGTTATTCCTTGTGCTCACATATTTCTCTTGTGATCTAATGCTTTTTTCCGTGCTGTTTATACAAGGCACTGAAGGAATCTAGGACAAAGAGGCCTGGTGTTAAGAAGAAAGTCAGCAAGAAGCACAAGAGCTCAGAAACATCTCCTGCAATGCCTCCAGGAAGGGTGATGGCCCCAGCTCCAGGACAAAAAAAGAAGATCCTGGAACCTGATGAACCTACCCTTGATAGAGTCACAAGGCAGAAAGAAAGGATGGCGACTGCGACGGACCATCAGGAAAGTATGCTGCTCATGGACTCTTAGACCTCGGTGCAAACGGGTGATGAGTTGCCGCCCATGGATGAAGGAACCACTCTCAGCATGGATGGAAATGGCACTGTCTACCTAGATGAAGCAGGAACCATCTGCATTGATGAAGCAGGCACTGTCCAAACAGACCTCAGCCCTGTTGCACCTTCTATTGACAGGACCGCTGTCATCAATGAAGAAGAACAGCAACTTGTGCTTCAATCAGGCAAGTTGACCTTTGCAATGCTATCTTTTACTAGTGCATTTTCCAAATAGAATGATCATGTATGCTTTTGTTGATTCCTGCATTTGTCGATTTTTGTTCTAATTTATGAGTTCAGTTTCATTTTCAGATGCAATGACTCCCAAGACTAGACTTAGAAAGGGCAGAGGGCTAGAGAGGATCACCAAGTCGCTTGGTAGCAAGGTGCCTATCCAAATTGCCGAAGGGATGATTCGTCCAGAGAAGCCTCTGCAGGCAGCAAAGCTTGCTTCTGAGTGTGGACTCGTTGCAAAACGCCATCTTCTGGTTCTTCCTCACTTCAAGCTATACAAAAAAAATGCTAGTCTATTGGAGAACTACATTGGAAAAGTTGTTGTAAGCTAATTGTTTCATAGTTAATGTGCTATCTATTTTATGTTACACCTATGCATGATCACTAATATTGTTCCTACCTTGTTTGCTATCTTGGTAGGCAAATTTTGAGATGAACACGGACTCGGAGACCATCAAGACCTCGTGCAAAGATATTCTGCAAAAATATTCAAAGAACAGACGCCATCAGATCAAGAAGAAGTATTTTGATACCGTAGCCGCAAATAAAGTCAGTATTAAGTCTACGGTGCCTGATCTAACGGATGGTGAATGGCAAGCTCTGGTGGAGATGTGGTCTACCCCAAGACACAATGTTTGTCTCTGCTTTGTTTGATGCTTTATGTTCTGCACATGATATGCTAGTGCTAGATCATGCTGACAGTATGCTTTTTTGTAGGAAACCTGTTTGTCGAACAAGATGAATCGACAAAAAGTCGTGTACAATCAAAGAACTGGTTCCAAGCACTACACAGCACACATTTTTGCCACTGTGAGAACTCTTCTCTAGAGACCTTACCTTTGGTTCCTCATTGAATAACATTTCTGATTCTTGCTGAATAACATTTTGATTTTTGTTGAAAAACATTTCAGAAAGAAGAGCGTAAGGGTGAGGAGCTGTCTGCGATTGACTTGTTTAAGGCCACCCACAACAGTAAGAAGCACGGGTTTTCGGAGCCAGTCAAGACTGCTGTAGTAAGTCACTCCATGCTTTGCCCTGTTTGATTCACAGCCAGCTTTGATGCTTTGATGATTTGATGTTGTTTGACTCGGAGCCAGTCAAGAACACATGCTATGTTCCATGCTTTGATGTTGTTTGATAGTTCAACAAAGATATCAGAACTTGCTGTAGCTATTTGATGCATTTTTATGATATGATGAAATTTGATCTGAATGTTAGTTTGATGATCGTCTCACTCGGGAAGCCATCTTATATAGAACCACCATTCTAGGCTTAATGAAGTGATCATATTGTTCCAATTGCATGTCTCCAGGTCACTAGTCATCATCTTCTTGTATAGATTTTGTGTGCTGGTTTGATTACTTCAAATAATCCATTTGTGTGCTGGTTTGGTTTCTCTTGCTTGGTTTGGTTTGCAAAATGTCAAATAGATCTCCCACTAATGCCTATCATTTTCCTCCATATGCTATCTTGAGATGGAAAAATGAAGGAAGCGCCGGTACCAGAAGGTGAAGAGCCAATGTCTGCTGTTGAAATTGTCGAACAAGTCCTCAAGACCAAAGCCAAGGAAAGCACATTCCTCGGGAATGTTGGGCTCCAGTCATCTAGGAACAACTCCGGCAAAGTTGCTGCTCATGTTCGTGACCTTGAGCAGAAGCTGGAGAGGTCCGAGCTTCAAGCTGAACTGGTGCAAGAAGAATTGGCGGCAATCAAGATGAAGGCGGAAGAATCTGAAGCTGCACGCGACAAGGAACTTGAGTTGCTGCGCAAGAAGTCTCAAGAATAGGAAGAGAAGTTAGCCCACTTGATGGCTCTCTTTGGAGCTAAGGTAGTTTGATGGCTGTGCTATGAACCTCTTTGTCTTTGAGCTAAGGTAGTTGTTGCATTTTGAACCTGTGAACCAGGGAGCTGAGCTGAGAGTTGTTGCATTTTGTTGCATTTTGCTGTTTAAACTAGAGCACATGGATCCTGTGAAGTTATGTGATCACTTGTGAACCTGGGCCTTTCTGTGAAGTTATGTGATCTTGTGAACCGGGATCACTTGTGGATCATTTTGTTTATTTTCTGTGAAGTTATGTCGATCACTTGTGCACCTGGGCTTGTGGATCACTTGTGCACCTGGGCCTTTCTGTTTATAGTTATGCAAAATGAGAACCTGGGCTCTAAAAAGGCCAAGGCCCAAACAAGAATTAGACGAAAAAGGCTTGGGCCTAAAAAAAGAAATGACTGTAAGAAAAAAAAATATAAAAGGCTGCATAACAAAAAATAAAAAGGCCGAGGCCCAAATTCGAACTAGACTAAAAAGGATGTGGCCCAAAACAATAGTGGAATATAAAAAAATCATCAGAAAAAGGCTCCATTCCCAGAAAATAAAAGGCCAAATTATTGGGCCAGGCCCATGCAGATAAGCAAAATAAAGAGAAAAAAATTAAATGGGCTGAATTATTGGGCTTGGCCCATCAAGACGGCTGAAATGGACCGGGCAGATTCTATTTTACGACCTTTTCATTTGGTCGTAAGTCTGCCACGTCAGCTTGCCACGGTGGATCTGACGTGGTGTGGTCGGATTGCTAGTGACCAAAACAGTTGGTCGTTAAATCTACGACCTTTTTTTTGGTCATAAACGCTTGCGACCATTCCAGAAGAAAGGTCGCTATAGTCAGTTTACAACGCCCAGCTTTTGACCTTATGTTTTTGGTCACAAAAAGGTCATAAATGGAAATTTGTGACCATTCAGTGACCAATAGTGGTGGTCATAAGTTGACATATTTCTTGTAGTGTGCCTCCACAGGCTACTGTTCATCCACCATCGACCTCCTCCAGCCTGCACCTACGACTGTTTATCCACGGCGCCTCCCCTCCTGCCTCCACCAGCCATTGTTCATCCACGGGCTCTTGTTCATCCAGCCTCCACCGCTCCTCCACTGGCTACTGTTTAACCAGTCCTCTCCACGGGGTGCTCTTCAACCACCCTTCCATGGGCTACTATTCATCCAGCCCTCCACGGGGTCATGTTCATCCAGCCCTCCACGGGGTCATGTTCATCCGGCCCTCCACGGGGTCCTGTTCATCCACCCCCAACCGGCTCAATCGGGGTGCTATTCATCCAGCGACAACAACCTCTACTACCACGGGGTCCTGTTCATCCAAACCCCCACCGGGAACTGTTCATCCACCCCCAACAATGCTCACTGTTCATCAAGGGAAGGAGGCAACAGGCTTGATCGGCTTCAGTTAGCAGCAGTAGCGAAGGAATTGCTCGATCAGGTTTAGTTAACAGCCAGATCGATCGATCACTCGGGTTCAGTAACGCGTAGCCTGCAGTGCAACCGTTCGGGTTCAGTTGGCGAACGCTTCACTCGGGTTCAGTTAGAGCCCAACGCCTCACACCCATGCGTGTACGTGTATGAGCGAAATGCGCATCGCTCGGCCCCCGATCACCCACCATAATCGGGAACTCCCCGATATTTTCCTCGCCCTTGCTTCTACCACAGTTTTTTCCATCATGGACGGACCAAAGAATGTCATGCAACTGCATTTCCAGCCCGCCCAGGATGAAAAGCCCATTTTCCATCATGAGTTTTTGTCATAGAAGTAGGAGCCCACCACATCTATGATGATACCGGGTTTTGTCACAATTATCATCATAAGCATGACAGGAAAAAAATTGTTTGGCCCAAGATGTCACGGATGTGTCTTTTTTTGGAGTGCATCAAAGTGAATTGTCCAATATGTCTTATCAGGCTTCTCCTCACGCATCTACTCTATCCAGTCATTCATGAAATCCACCAAAGCCTAAGATTTGATAGGTCTTCTTGGCACATACTTCAGACCATGAGTCCGAGTTCTATTGCCCACTTAGCAAACCGGCCTGTGGCCTCCCTGTTTTGGATGATGTCTCCTAAAGGGGAAGAGCTGACCACAGTAATGGGATGACCAAGAAAATAGTGTTTCAGCTTGCGGCTCGCCATGAACACTCCATATACCAATTTCTGCCAATGTGGGTATCGTTGTTTGGACTCAATCAACACCTCACTGACATAATAATCCTGCCTCTGGAATGGTTATTCCTTACCCGTCTCCTTGCGCTCCACCACAATCGCCACACTGATAGCTTTACTATTAGCCGCCACATAAAGGAGCAGAGGTTCTTTCTCAATGGGAGCCGCAAGGACGGGCGGCTCAACTAATTGCTTTTTGAGCTCCTCAAATGCCTTATCAGTAGCGTCACTCTAGACAAAATGATGTGTTTTCTTCATCATCTGGTTTAGAGGAATCGCCTTCTCGCCTAGGCGGTTTATGAACCGGCTCAAGGCTACAATACGACCCGCCAGGTGCTGGATGTCATTAACACACACCAGCTTAGTTAATGAAGTAATAGCCTTAATTTTCTCTAGGTTAGCTTCTATACCTCTCGCTGGGACCAGAAAACCCAATAGCTTGCATGCAGGCACACCAAAAACACACTTGGCTGGGTTAAGCATCATCTTAAAGACCCGGAGATTGTCAAAAGTCTCCCTTAGATCATCCAAGAGCATCTCCTTTTTCCTGGATTTAACCACAATATCATCCACATAAGCATGCACATTACGCCCAATTTGACTGTGAAAAAATTGTAAACACAGCGTTGGAAACACACATACGCAAAAAGCATAAGCTCTCACAACAAAAGCTCTCACAACCCAAAAGGCATAGAAACACAGCAAAAAGCTCCAAAAGGTGTGATGAAAGTTTTCTTCTCCTGATCTTTAACTGCCATTTTGATATGATGATAACCAGAATAAGAGTCAAGGAAACAAATGCTCTCACAACCGTCGTAGCATCAATAACCCAGTCAATGCAAGGGAGAGCAAATGGATCAGCCGGACAAGCTTTGTTAAGATTAGTGTAATCAACACACATACGCTAGGTGCCAATTTTCTTAAGTACCAATACCGGGTTAGCCAACCACACAGGGTGAAAGACTTCTGATGACCCGCAGGTATAGGGGATCAATTGTAGCCTTTTCAATAAGTAAGAGTGTCGAACCCAACGAGGAGCAGAGCGAAATGACAAGTGGTTTTGAGCAAGGTAATGTTTGCAAGTGCTGAAATTGTAAGTAATAGAGTAGTTTGATAGCGAGATAATTTGTAACGAGCAAGCAACGATAGTAGTAACCAAAGTGCAGCAAGGTAGCACAATCCTTTTGAGGCAAAGAACATGCCAAACCAGTCTCTTATCATAAGAAAAGCGTTCTTGAGGGTACACGGGAATTTCGTCTTGTCACTTTCATCATGTTGATTCAATTCATGTTCACTACTTTGATAATTTGATATGTGGGTGGACCGGTGATACGTCTCCAACGTATCTATAATTTTTGATTGTTCCATGCTATTATATTACCCGTTTAGGAAGTTTATGGGCTTTACTTTACACTTTTATATCATTTTTGGGACTAACCTACTAACCGGAGGCCCAGCCCGAATTGCTGTTTTTTTGCCTATTTAAGTATTTCGAAGAAAAGGAATATCAAACAGAGTCCAAATGGAATGAAACCTTTGGGAGCGATCTTTTTGGAACAAACGCAATCCAGGAGACTTGGAGTGGACATCAAGAAGCAGCCGAGGTGGCCACGAGGTAGGAGGGTGTGCCCCCCACCCTCATGGGCCCCTGGTGGCTCCCCTGACCTACCTCCTTCACCTATATATACCTCCATACCCTGAAAACATGCAGGAGCACCAAGAAAAACTATTTCCACCACCGCAACCTTCTGTATCCGCGAGATCCCATCTTGGAGCCTTCACCAGCGCTCCTCTAGAGGGGGAATCAACCACGGAGGGACTCTACGTCATCTCCAAGGCCTCTCCAATGAGTTTTGAGTAGGTTACCATAGACCCTCGGGTCCATAGTCATTAGCTAGATGGCTTCTTCTCTCTCTTTGAATCTCAATACAAAGTTCTCCTCGATCTTCTTGGAGATCTATTCGATGTAACTCTTTTAACGGTGTGTCGAGATCCAATGAATTGTGGGTTTATGATCAAGTTTATCTATGAGAAATATTTGAATCTCCTCTGAAGTCTTTTATGTATGATTGGTTATCTTTGCAAGTCTCTTCGAATTATCAGTTTGGTTTGGCCTACTAGATTGATCTTTCTTGCAATGGGAGAAGTGCTTAGCTTTGGGTTCAATCTTGCGGTGTCCTTTCCCAGTGACAGCAGGGGCAGCAAGGCACATATTGTATTGTTTCCATCAAGGATAAAAAGATGGGGTTTATATCATATTGCTTGAGTTTATCCCTCTACTTCATGTCATCTTTCTTAATGTGTTACTCTGTTCTTCATGAACTTAATACTCTAGATGCCGGCAGGAGTCGATCGACGTGTGGAGTAACAGTAGTAGATGCAGAATCGTTTCGATCTACTTGTCATGGACGTGATGCATATATACATGATCATGCCTAGATATTCTCACAACTATCCACTTTTTTATCAATTGCTCAACAGTAATTTGTTCACCCATTGTAATACTTAATTATGCTATCTTGAGAGAAGCCACTAGTGAAACCTATGACCCTCGGGTCTATCTTTTATCATATAAGTTTCCCATCTACTTGTATTTGCATCTTTACTTTTTAATCTATATCATAAAAATACCAAAAATATTTATCTTATCTTATTATCTCTATCAGATCTCACTTTCGCAAGTTACCGTGAAGGGATTAACAACCCCTTTATCGCGTTGGTTGCGAGGTTCTTGTTTGTTTGTAGTTACGAGGGACTTGTGAGGAGCCTCCTACTGGATTGATACCTTGGTTCTCAAAAACTGAGGGAAATGCTTATGCTACTTTGCTGCATCACCCTTTCCTCTACAAGGGAAAACCAACGCAGTGCTCAAGAGGTAGCAACCGGTGCTTAGGTGTTGTTCTTACTTGAACAAACCACCTACTTATGATTAACCCCCTCGCAAGCATCCGCAACTATGAGAAAAGTATTAAGAATAAGTTCTAACCATAGCATTAAACTTTTGGATCCAATCGGTCCCTTACGGAATAGCGCATAAACTAGGGTTTAAGCTTCTGTCACTCTTGCAACCCATCATCTAATAACTACTCCACAATGCATTCCCTTAGGCCCAAATATGGTGAAGTGTCATGTAGTCGACGTTCACATGACACCACTAAGGGAATCACAACATACATACTATCAAAATATCGAACACATATAAAGTTCACATGATTACTTGCAACATGATTTCTCCCGTGACCTCCAGAACAAAAGTAACTACTCACAAATAATAATCATGCTCAAGATCAGAGGGGTATTAAATAGAATAATGGATCTGAACATATAATATTCCACCAAATAAACCATATAGTAATCAACTACAAGACATAATCAACACTACTAGTCACCCACGAGCACCAATCTATAGTTCTGGTACAAAGATTGAACACAAGAGATGAACTAGGATTTGAGAGGAGATGGTGTTGTTGAAGATGTTGATGGAGATTTCACTCCCCAAGATGGGAGAGTTGTTGGTGATTATGATGATGATGATTTCCCCCTCTGGGAGGGAAGTTCCCCCGGCGGAATCGCTCCGCCGGAGGGCAAAAGTGCTCCTACCCAAGTTCCGCCTCGGGACGGTGGCGCTCCATCCTGAAAGTCCTCTCCTTATTTTTTCGAGGTTAAAATGACTTATATACCAGAAGATGGGCACCGGAGGTGGGCTGAGGGGAGCACAACCCACCAGGGAGCGTCTGGGTTCCCTGGTGCGCCCAGGTGGGTTGTGCCCACCTAGTGGGCCCCCTCTGGTACTATTTGGATCCAATATTCCATAAAAAATCTTCATAAAGTTTCAGCTCATTTGGAGCTGTGCAGAATAGGTGGCCTGACATAGCTTTTCCAGGTCCAGATTTCCAGCTGCCAGAATTCTCCCTCTTTGTGTGTACCTTGCATATTATGAGAGAAAAGGCATTAGAATTACTCCAAAAAGCATTATTATGCATAAAAACATCATAAATAACAGTAGGAAAACATGATGCAAAATGGACATATTAACTCCCCCAAGCTTAGACCTTGCTTGTCCTCAAGCGAAAACCGAAATCGAAAAACATGTCCACATGTTTAGAGAGAGAGAGTTGTCGATAAAAACAAAATACGGACATAGAAGCATCATGTGAATTATTATAACAGCAACAAATTTCAACATAAAACTTTTATCATAGAACTTTAGTCATAGACTTCTCATGAATAAGTAACAATTCATCACACTATCAAAGTACAAATCATAAACTCTATTAGAAACCAACAAACTATGTTCTCAGTCAACTTTGCAACTACAATTCTTCATCTTTTCAGGAAGGGTCATGTATTGGAGCCTTTAGGCAAGTCCACATACTCAACCATCATATAGTCTTCTATGATTGCTAACACTCACCGCATACACATGAGCAAAACGTTTCAACCGTACACATAGAAAGATAGGGGCTTATAGTTTCGCCACCTAACTTATTCACCTCAAGGGCGATGTCAACAATAATAACTCATGCCACCCATATTCAACTGGACATATGTGCCTAGATCTTTCCTCACCATGTGATGCTTTCCAAAGGAGAAAAATAAAAAGGAATAGAGAGAAAAACTTTGACTCTTGCATAAAAGTAAATACATAAAAGTAAAAGAGAGGCCCTTCGCAGAGGGAAGCAGAGGTTGTCATGCGCTTACATGTTTGTATGATCAACCCCTTGGTGCAAAAGAACGTCACATTGTATTGCCCCTTGTGATAGCAACGATTATTATGAAGTCTATTGCTTTTATTCTTCACCATCACAAGTTCGTACAACGCTCAATTTTCTCTTACACTAAATGATCTCACACTTTTAGAAGCAATTTTTAAGACGAACTTACGAGCATCCTTGAAAAGAGTAGGCCAATAAAATCCAGAATTCAATACCTTGCGAGCAGTTCTGTCTCTCACATGATGCCCTCCATAGGCTTCGGAGTGACATTTCCATAGGATTTGTCCCTATTCATGCTCAAATACACAACGTCTAATAATACCATCTACTCCTTCTTTATAAAGATGTGGATCATCCCAAAAGTAGTGTCTTAAATCATAGAAGAATTTTTTTTCTTTTGTTGGTACGTAAAGCTAGGTGGTAAATATTTAGGAATAATGTAATTAGCATTCTCAGCATACCAAGGAGTGTTATGAGAAACATTTATTGCAGCTAACTAATCATCAGGAAAACTATCATCAATATGTAGTGGGTCATCAAGGACATTTTCAAGCCTGGACAAGTTATCAGCTATGGGGTTCTTTGCTATGTTTCTATCAGTTATATGTAAATCAAATTATTGTAGCAAGAGAACCCAATGAATAAGTTTAGGTTTGGCATCTTTCTTTTCCATAAGATATTTTATAGCAGCATGATCGGTGTGAACAATTACCTTTGAATCAACAACGTAAGATCTAAATTTATCACAAGCAAACACCACTGGTAGAAATTCTTTTTCAGTAGTAGCATAATTTCTTTGAGCACTGTCTAGAGTTTTACTAGCATAATGGATAACATTTAGTTTCTTATCAACTCTTTGTCCTAGAACAGCACCAACAACATAATCACTAGCATCACACATAATTTTAAAAGGCAAGTTCCAATCAGGTGGTTGAACAATAGGTGCAGAGATTAAGGCTTTCTTGAGTGTTTTGAAGGCTTCTAAACAACCATCATCAAAAACAAAATAAACATCCTTTTGCAAAAGATTTGTAAGAGGCCTAGAAATTTTAGAGAAGTCTTTGATAAATCTCCTATAGAAACCAGCATGACCTAGGAAACTACGAATACCTTGATATCTTTAGGACATGACATTTTCTCAATTGCATCAACCTTAGCTTTGTTCACTTGATACCTCTTTCAGAAATTTTATGACCCAAGACAATACCTTCATTAACCATAAAGTGACACTTTTCCCAATTCAAGACAAGATTCTTTTGCTCGCATCTCTGCAAAACTCGATCAAGATTGCTTGAACAATCATCAAAAGACTTCCCATAAATAGAGAAATCATCCATGAAAACCTCAACAATCTTTTCACAAAAGTCAGAGAATATAGCAGTCATACATCTTTGAAAGGTTGGAGGTGCATGCTACGTCTTGGGATTGCCTTGGTTTTCCTTGAAGAGGAAAAAGTGACGCAGCAAAGTAGCGTAAGTATTTCCCTTAGTTTTTGAGAACCAAGGTATCAATCCAGTAGGAGGCTCCTCAAAAGTCCCACGCACCTACACAAACAAACAAGAACCTCGCAACCAACACAATAAAGGGGTTGTCAATCCCTTCACGGCCACTTGCGAAAGTGAGATCTGATAGAGATAATAAGATAAGATAAATAATTTTGGTATTTTTATGATATAGATTGGAAAATAAAAAATGCAAATAAAAGTCGATGGAAAACTTATATGATAAAAGATAGACCCGGGGGCCATAGGTTTCACTAGTGGCTTCTCTCAAGATAGCATAAGTATTACGGTGGGTGAACCAATTACTGTCAAGCAATTGATAGAAAAGTGAATAGTTATGAGATTATCTAGGCATGATCATGTATATAGGCATCACGTCCGTGACAAGTAGATCGAAACGATTCTGCGTCTACTACTATTACTCCACACATCGACCGACTCCTGCCTGCATCTAGAGTATTAAGTTCATAAGAACAGAGTAATGCATTAAGAAAGATGACATGATATAGAGGGATAAACTCATGCAATATGATATAAACCCCATATTTTTATCCTCGATGGCAACAATACAATACGTGACACCGCAAGATTGAACCCAAATCTAAGCACTTCTCCCATTGCAAGAAAGATCAATCTAGTAGGCCAAACCAAACTGATAATTCGAAGAGACTTGCAAAAATAACTTAATCACACATCAAATAATTCAGAGGAGATTCAGATATTTCTCATTGATAAACTTGATCATAAACCCACAATTCATCGGATCTCGACAAACACACCGCAAAAAGAGATACATCGAATAGATCTCCAAGAAGATCGAGGAGAACTTTGTATTGAGATTCAAAGAGAGAGAAAAAAAATCTAGCTAATAACTATGGACCCGAAGGTCTGTGGTAAACTACTCACAACTCATCGGAAGGGCCTTGGAGATGATCTTGAGGCCCTCCGTGGTCGATTCCCCCTCCAGCGGAGCGCCGACAAAGGCTCCAAGATGGGTTCTCGCGGATACAGAAGGTTGCGGCCGTGGAATTAGATTTTCATGGTGCTCGTCGATGGTTTCAAGGTATGGGAGTATATATAGGAGGAAGAAGTAGGTCGGTGGACGCTCGAGGGGCCCACGAGGGTGGGGGCCGCACCGGGCACCCTCGTGGCCGCCTTGGTTGTTGCTTGACATCCACTCCAAGTCTCCAGGTTTGCATTTGTTCCAAAAAGATCATTCCTGAAGGTTTCATCCCATATGGACTCCGTTTGATATTCCTTTTCTTCGAAACACTGAAATAGGCAAAAACACAACAATTCGGGTTGGGCCTCCGGTTAGTAGGTTAGTCCCAAAAATGATATAAAAGTGTAAAGTAAAGCCCATAAACATCCAAAATGGGTAATATAATAGCATGGAACAATAAAAAATTATAGACACGTTGAAGACGTATCAAGCATCCCCAAGCTTAATTCCTGCTCGTCTTCGAGTAGTAAATGATAAAAAAACAGAATTTTTGATGTGGAATGCTACCTAGCATAATTCTCAATGTAATTTTCTTTATTGTGGCTTGAATGTTCAGATCCAAATGATTCAAAATAGAAGTTCATATTAACATAAGAAATAGTAATACTTCAAGCATACTAACAAAGCAATCATGTCTTCTCAAAATAACATGGCTAAAGAAAGTTATCCCTAAAAAATCATATAGTCTGGCTATGCTCTATCTTCATCACACAAAGTATTTAATCATGCACAACCCCGATGACAAGCCAAGCAATTGTTTCATAATTTAGTATTCTCAATCTTTTTCAACTTTCACGCAATACATGAGCGCGAGGCATGGACATAGCACTATATGTGGAATAGAATGGTTGTTGTGGAGAGGACAAAAAAGGAGAAGATAGTCTCACATCAACTAGGCATATCAACAGGCTATGGAGATGACCATTAATAGATATCAATGTGAGTGAGTAGGGATTGCCATGCAACGGATGCACTAGACTTATAAATGTATGAAAGCTCAACAAAAGAAACTAAGTGGGTGCGCATCCAACTTCCTTGCTCACGAAGACTTAGGGCGTTTTGAGGAAGCCCATCATTGGAATATACAAGACAAGTTCTATAATGAAAAATTCTCACTAGTATATGAAAGTGACAACATAGGAGACTCTCTATCATGAAGATCATGGTGCTACTTTGAAGCACAAGTGTGGTAAAACGGATAGTAGCATTGTCCATTCTCTCTTTTTCTCTCATTTTTTTATTTGGCCTTTCTTTTTTTATTTGGCCTTTCTCATTATATATATATATACAATATATATATATATATATAGGGTGGAACTATTTAGGAACCCCCTCTAGTGTTCCTAAATAAGGTTATTTAGGAACCACCTCCTACTCCCACATGTTTCTACCGGAGCCAGCTAACTACTCGCACAACGCACGCCCTAAGCACCTTCTTCTCCCCACGATCTGGACCCCTCGCCGGCGCGCAACAACCACCTACCTCGTCGGCGCGCCACAACCTACCCACCTCGCCGGCGCACCACAACCACCTACCTCACCGGCGCGCCACCACCACCGACCACGCCGGCGCACCACCACCCATCAAGCACCTCCCCCGTTGTCGCCATGGATGGATCTGCCGCCCCCGCCGCTCGTGGAGGAAGGATTCGATCCCATGGCTCGCCATCGAAGGATCTGGCCCCCATCTCCTACACCGGCGCTCCATAGCCATTCTTCGCTTCCCTGGTCCGGTGCAGCACGCGTCCGTGTGATACGGGGAGGGCTCATGGTTTCCCCCTAGCCACCGGACATCGCCGGAGCAATGGCCGCCCCAATCTCCTTTTGGTCCTGCCTCTTCTCCTGGCACCGGTGGTGGCCGTAGAAAAGCTTGTACCGATGGTGAAGGCGACCAGTAGCAGTAGTTAGCCTGAAGGTTTTATTTAGTTAGCCCGCTGAGACTAAGTTCAAACTCCATGGTCGTCGGGGTAGTAGTCAACTTTTGTTGATTCAGTAGTTGTGCAAAAAAAATTGTCCGATTTTCCTTTATGTTAACTGAATTTCCTTTGAGTTGTGCGCATGAGGGTTTTGGATATTGGATTTGTACACTTGGATTTGGTTGTTCTTCTTCCATTCTTTCCTTCCTCATATGACTTTTCTTGTGATTTGGATGCAAGTTAGCTGCACATCTTTTCTTCCATTTTTAACGCAGCTTGTCTGATCCACAAGTGCTCTCCTCCATGTCGTGCGCCACCAGTCACAAGCCATCACCGCCGGCTTCGCCGACCACGGGGTCCCCTGCATCATCCACCCACATCGCCTTTGACCAGGGACTCATCCCCTACACCGGATCCGCCGCCCAGCAGTGGCACCAGGATTGGCCGGCGCCGCCTCGCCCTCCGCCTCCAATGAGGCCTACTCCTCGGGCCTCCAGCTCAAGCGGCGATTAATTTTGCTAAAAAAACCATTGTTGCCTTCAGATGCGTGGGGTTGCAAAGTTAGTGAACTAAAACTGTAGCAATTGACTTGTGCTTAGATTAGCAGTTGACTTATCTTACTCTACCCGTTAGTTTCTTTAGAAGTTACTATCATTTTTTTGGTGGAGCAGTTAATCCATTATACTCTAGTAGTTAACTATTAAAAAAGTGAAAAAAGCTTTTGCTTAAGTAAACAGGGAAGTTAGTTTTTTGTGATTGTCAGTTAAGTGCACAAAGTGCAATAGTTAAGTGTTTCAAAAGTATAACAGTATAACAAAGTCTTTTTATACTGTTAGTCCAATTTTTATTGCATATGGCAGTTAGGTGAGCGAGTTGTGGAAGTTCACTTGAACACTTAAATGCCATGCGCACTCGAGCAGTTAGCGTGACCTTGGCCAAAAAAAAGAACGAAAGAAAAAAAGTTGATATCTTCAGTCAAGCAGATCACTAGTTCTTAACTACTGTAGTCCCAGCAGTTAGCTATTTCAGGCCCCACAGTTCGAATGACCGAGGGAAAATAATGAAAAATAAAAAAATTAGTACCTTCAGTCCTGTAGTTAACTTGTTGTTAACTGCCGCAATCCCCAACAATTAGCTATTTCAATACCGGCAGTCAGCTTGATCTGTGAAAAACCAGTAAAAAACAAAAAAAAGTGTCTTAAGTCACAGCAGTTAGCTTGGTCGTCATACGTAAGTTACCTATTCTGGTCGGGCAGTTAGCTTGTTCATAGCAGTTAACTAGGTGTAATTAACTTTCGCAATCTATCGAGTTAACTTCTGAAAAATTGCGGTAGTTATTGCGATACGTGCAAAAAAAGAATGATTTTTTTGCATATTCGGTCCGGCGGTTAACTTGGTATGCAGTCTCAATCCTGACAGTTAGCACTTTCAGTCCCGGCGGTTAGCTTGACCCCCCCCCCCCAAATGAAAAATACCTAGCTCCGATAGTTAACTTGGTGCGCAATCCCGACAGTTAGCCATTTCAGTCCTCGCGGTTAGCTCGACCCGAAAAAAATAATGATTTTTTTGTATTTTTGGTCCGGTAGTTAACTAGGAATTAACTGCCCGATCTTCAACAGTTAGCTATTTCAGTCCTAGCAGTTAACTTGAACAGGGAAAAAAAGAAGAAAAAATAAAAAAATAGTTTATTCGGTACGGCAGTTAGCTTGCTCAGCATGGGGTAGTTAGGTATTCTACTCGAGCAGTTAGCATGTACTGTAGCAGTTTGGGCAAAAAATGTCAAAAATGATGTTAGTTTTCAGAAAACTGCTCTTAAACCGTAGCAAATCTGAGAATGTGTTATATATGCCAAAGTTCGGGCAAATCGGTAACTTTCTAACGGTATATCATACACATCGTTCGTATATTTTTTTTTAAATCCTTTCACAAAAACATTGAAAACTCGTTTGATGGATTTTTAATTTTTTTTTAATTTTGTTTAAAAACCGAATCGATTTTGGGAAACAGTTAACATGAGTTTTTTTGCTCCTTTTGAATATCTATCCAATGGTATATCATATGCAGCATTCCGATGAACGGTTCAACAATTACATCTAAAAAACAATGCGAAAAACGGTGCCAGAAAAAGTCCGCCCGTCAGTTAACTAGTATAGTATGCACAGTTAGCTGTCTGTTCTCGGGCAGTTAGGAAGGGTTTCTGAATAGCTTACTCAGGAATGAGTTGCAGAATAGCTGGGATATATATATATATATATATATATATATATATATATATATATTGTAAAGTCCGAAGTCTCATCCATACTTGTGGGGGAATCATAGTCTCCATCATCCTTTCCTCACTTGGGACAATGCTCTAATAATGAAGATCATCACACTTTTATTTACTTACAACTCAAGATTACAACTCGATACTTAGAGCAAAATATGACTCTATATGAATGCCTCTGGCGGTGTACCGGCATATGCAATGAATCAAGAGTGACATGTATGGAAGAATTTTGTAGGTGGATTTGCCCAAAATACGATGTCAACTACATGATCATGCAAAAGCAATATGACAATGATGGAGGTGTCATAATAAACGGAACGGTGGAAAGTTGCATGGCAATATATCTCGGAATGGCTATGGAAATGCCATAATAGGTCGGTATGGTGGCTATTTTGAGGAAGGTATATGGTGGGTGTATGGTATCGGCGAAAGTTGCGCGGCACAAGAGAGGCTAGCATGGTGGAAGGATGAGAGTGCGTATTATCCATGGACTCAACATTAGTCATAAAGAACTCATATACCTATTGCAAAAATGTACAAGCCATTGAAAACAAAGTACTACGCGCATGCTCCTAGGGGGATAGATTGGTAGGAAAATACCATCACTCGTCCCCAACCGCCACTCATAAGGAAGACAATCAATAAATAAGTTGTGCTCCAACTTCATCACAAAGTGGTTCACCATACGTGCATGCTACGGGAATCACAAACTTCAACACAAGTATTGTTTAAATTAATAATTACCCCACTAGCATGACTCTAATATCACCATCCTCATATCTCAAAACAATTATCAAGCATCAAATTGATCATAGCATCCAATTCACTTTCTATGATAGTTTTTATTATACCCAACTTGGATGTCCATCATTCTAGGACCCATTTTATAACCATAGCAAATACCATGTTGTTCTATAAGACTCTCAAAATAATATAAGTGAAGCATGAGAGATCAACAATTTCTTCAAAATTAAGCCACCGCCATGCTCTAAAAGATATAAGTGAAGCACTAGAGCAAACTTATCTTGCTCAAAAGATATAAGTGAAGCACATAGAGTATTCTAATAAATTCCAATCAAGTGGGTTTCTCCCAAAAGGTTTGTACAGCAAGGATTATTGTGGTAATCTAAAAAGCAAAGACTAATATCATACAAGACGCTCCAAGCAAAACACATATCATGTGGCGAATAAAAATATAGCACCAAGTAAAGTTACCGATAGACGAAGACGGAAGAGGGGATGCCTTCTAGGGCATCCCCAAGCTTACGATTTTGGTTATCATTGAATATCTTGGGGTTCCATGGGCATCCCCAAGCTTAGGCTCTTCCCACTCCTTATTCCATAGTCCATCAAATCTTTTACCCAAAACTTGAAAACTTCACAACACAAAACTCAACAGGAAATCTCATAAGCTCCGTTAGTGCAAGAAAGAAAAACCACCACATAAGGTACTGTAATGAACTCATTATTTATTTATATTGGTGTTAAACCTAATGTATTCCAACTTCTCTATGGTTTATACCCACCGATACAAGCCATAGATGCATCAAAATAAGCAAACAACACAACAAAAACAGAATCTGTCAAAAACAGAACAGTCTGTAGAAATCTGTAACTTTTGAATACTTCTGGAACTCTAAAAATCCTACCAAAATAGGAAGTCCTGGGAAATTTGTATATTGATATACAGAAAAAATAATCAATGCAAAATCACGTTTCTGTGAATTACTAAAATTATTCTTGTGCATGCAAAGTTTCTGTTTTTCAGCAGACTCAAATTAACTATCACCGTAGGTTATCCTATAGGTTCTACTTATCACAAACACTAGTTAAAACATGAAAACACATCTCAACATAAGCTAAATGAAAATTTTATTACTAAAAAGAATCAAAAAGCAAGAAACTAAAATAAAATTGGATTGCCTCCCAACAAGCGCTATCGTTTAACGCCCCTAGCTAGGCATAAAAGAGAGGATAGATTTAAGTAGTGCCATCTTTGGCACTCAATTTATAAGTAGCTCGCACGATAGATTCATAACGTAATTTAACTTTATTTCTTGGAAAGTGTTCCATGCCTTTCCTTAATGGAAATTGGAATCTAATATTCCCTTCCTTCATGTCAATAATTGCACCAGTCGTTCTAAGGAAAGGTCTACCAAGAATAATAGGACATGAAAGATTGCAATCTATATCAAGAATGAAAAATCTACGAGCACATAATTCCTATTTGCAACAATAAGAACATCATTGACCCTTCCCATAGGTTTCTTAATGGTGGAATCCGCAAGGTGCAAATTTAAAGAGCAATCATCAAAATCATGGAAACCTAGAATATCACATAAAGTTTTCGGAATCGTGGAAACACTAGAACCCAAATCACACAAAGCATAGCACTCATGATATTTAATTTTAATCTTTATAGTAGGTTCCCACTCATCATAAAGTTTTCTACGTATAGAAACTTCCAAATTAACTTTTCTTCATAAGATTGCATCAAGGCATCAACAATATGTTTGGTAAAAGCTTTATTTTGACTATAGGCATGAGGATAATTCAACACAGATTGCAACAAGGAAATACAATCTATTAAAGAACAATTATCCTAATTAAATTCC
Source organism: Triticum dicoccoides (assembly GCF_002162155.2). Classification (NCBI taxonomy): domain Eukaryota; kingdom Viridiplantae; phylum Streptophyta; class Magnoliopsida; order Poales; family Poaceae; genus Triticum; species Triticum dicoccoides. The sequence continues at coordinate 195,974,574 of NC_041391.1, read as the reverse complement.
TTGAAATCCATAATAGTGGGTTCAATGCTTTTTAAAGTTTTGACCTCTCCAATCCCACTTTTACAAAATTTAGCATCAAGATCTAAAAACTCTGAATCATTGGGATGCCTTTTAACTAAAGTTGACTCATCTCGAGTCCCATCATTATTAAGATTCATATTGCAAAACAAGTATTTAATAGGGGACACATCGATAACTTTTAGATCTTCATCATTATTTTCATGGAAACTAGAAGAACACGCTTTTAGAAAGCAATCTTTCTTAGCACGCAACCTAGCGGTTCTTTCTTTGCACTCATGAATGGAAATTCTCATGGCTTTGAGAGACTCATTGATATCATGCTTAGGAGGAATAGATCTAAGTTTCAAAGAATCAACATCAAGCGAAAGTCTATCAATGTTCCTAGCCAATTCATCAACTTTAAGCAATTTTTCTTCAAGCAAAGCATTAAAATTCTTTTGAGAGATCATAAATTCTTTAACACTATTCTCAAAATCAGAGGGCATCTTATTAAAATTTCCATAAGAGTTGTTGTAGGAATTACCATAATTATTAGAGGAATTACTAGGGAACGACCTAGGATTAAAGTTTCCTCTATACGCGTTGTTACCAAAATTATTCCTACCAACAAAATTCACATCCATAGATTCATTATTATTCCAAATCAAAGTAGACAAAGGAATATCATTAGGATCACTCTTAGTAGCAAACAATTTCATAAGTTCATCCATCTTTCCACTCAAAACATTAATTTCTTCTATAGCATGCACTTTTTTACTAGTAGATCTTTCGGTGTTCCATTGAGAATAATTAGCCATAATGTTATCAAGGAGTTTAGTAGCTTCTCCTAAGGTGATTTCCATAAAAGTGCCTCCCGTGGCCGAATCTAAAAGATTTCTAGAAGCAAAATTGCGAATCATTAATTTCATTCTTTCCCAAGATTGGGCAACATGCTCATGATCAAGTTGTTCAAAATTCATAAAATTGTTTCTAAGAGAGATGATCTTAGCGGGAGGAAAATACTTAGATATAAAAGCATCTTTGCACTTATTCCTTGAATCAATACTATTCATAGGAAAATACGAAAACCAAGTTTTAGCACGATCTCGAAAACGGAAATAACTTCAATTTAACAATATCATTATCCGTATATTTCTTCTTTTGCATATCACACAAATCAACAAAGTTGTTTAGATTAGTAGCGGCATCTTCACCAGGAAGGCCGGAGAATTGATGTTGCATAACAAGATTCAACAAAGCAGCATTAATTTCTCAAGATTCAACATCATTAAGAGGAGCAATCGGAGTGCTAAGGAAATCATTATTATTGGTATTGGAAAAGTCACACAATTTAGTATTATCTTGCGCCACCGCGACAAGCAATCCAACACACAAGCAAACAAAAAGGCAAGCGAAAGAGAGAGGAGATTGGGAAAGAGAGGGCGAATAAAACGACAAGGGTGAAGTGGGGGAGAGGAAAACGAGAGGCAAATGGCAAATAATGTAATGGGAGAGAGATGAGTTTGTGATGGGTGTCGGTGTCAAAACCGGCGGATCTCGGGTAGGGGGTACCGAACTGTGCGTCTAAGGCTAATGGTAACAGGAGGCAGGGGAGACGATGTTTACCCAGGTTCGGGCCCTCTCTATGGAGGTAATACCCTACTTCCTGCTTGATTGATCTTGATGTTATGAGTATTACAAGAGTTGATCTACCATGAGATCGTAGAGGCTAAACCCTAGAAGCTAGCCTATGATTATGATTGTTGTTGTCCTATGGACTAAACCCTCTGGTTTATATAGACACCGGAGGAGGCTAGGGTTACACAGAGTCGGTTACAGAGAAGGAGATCTACATATCTGAATTTCCAAGCTTGCCTTCCACGCCAAGGAGAGTCCCACCCGGACACGGGACGAAGTCTTCAATCTTGTATCTTCATAGTCCAACAGTCCAGCATAAGTACATAGTCCGGCTGTCCGGGGACCCCCTAATCCAGGACTCCCTCAGTAGCCCCTGAAGTAGGCTTCAATGACGATGAGTCTGGCACGCAGATTGTCTTCGGCATTGCAAGGTGGGTTCTCCAAATCCCTGAGTACCTATTGTAACGAGTAGTGTCCGGCTTCCCATTAATGTTGCACTCCCCAGCTTCTATACTTTAATAATGGCAGTCTCCATATGTAGAGCGAATGCGAGAAGTCGGGGCATTTTTTACATTTGCCACCCTGACCATGTTAGTAAATCGTCTATTAAAGAGACGGGGATCCTTAGATCCAAATCACACCATCTTCCCCAAGCGAGGATCCATCAGAGCACGCCCAAAGAAACCATCCTATCATGGCCGCCCCCTGCAGCTTCTCCTCTCGCTCCCACAGCACTAAGTCAGGTGATTGGGTGAAGTGCACCATATCCCATGGCCGGTTGGTGGAGTTGCAGACCCAGGGGTTTCTCCCGCCTGCATATCTCGTCCCCATCCGAGCCGGACTAGCCACTTATGATGGCGGGGAGCAAGCAGAGAGTTTCCCCAACCCATCCAGGGGGAGCGAGTATGCCTTGTCCCTTACTTGTTGAGGGGCCTCGGATTTCCAATCCATGCGTTCCTCCGCGGGCCCTTGGAGTATTACGGCCTCCAGCTGCATAACTTCACTCCTGCCTCCATACTGCACATCGCAGGTTACGTAGCCCTTTGTGAGCTATTTCTGGGCTGCGAAGCTCATTTCGAGCTATGGAAGAGGCTATTCTGCCTCGTCCCTCGCAATCTGGAGGGATCAATATACCATGTTGGCAGGGCCGAAGTATGGCGTATCACCGGAACCGGATACCTATCCGGCACTCCGAAGAAGACATCTGAAGACTGGCCCTCGGAGTTGTTTTATACAGAGGATGTCCCCCTTCCTGACCCTATCCGGGTAGGCCTTCCTGAGTTTGCCAATGCCCCACTGAAGAAATGCCGCAGCTGGCATCCCCGGAGCCCCCAGGAGGAAGATAACAAAGAGGTCCTTTATCTGATGGACAGGATAAAAACGCTGGCCAAATCTGGATTGACAATAATCGAGGTTATGTCAATATGCATAATGCGGGGAGTGCAGCGACTCCAGTATCGGTGGCGTCCCATGTGGCACTTTAATGGAGAGGACGATGCCACCCGCTGCGGTCGGAAAGGTCCGGACTCCGCCACCGCCCTGGCGAAAATATTGTCCGATTTGTATAAAGGAGAAGAAGAGGAGTTTATCTGCATCAAGCCACGGGATGGATTTTCCATGTACAACCCCCCAAGCTGGGTGAGCTGTTATCTTTTACTCGACTCTATTCATTTCCGCATCCTTTCATCACGGATATTTACCTTGCTAATTCATAGAAGGAACTGCGAAAAGCCGTGAGGGAGGTCCACAGCCCACCTCCACAGCCACAGGACCACGACCGGGCCCTTGACCCCGGACTTGAAGAAGATCCGGACATATTCGTGGAGCTCGTTGACAGGACGTTTTACCAGGCAAGCTGTGAAGGTGCCTTGGTGGCAATCATAGCCGATTATCCTGGCCTACTCCCTGCGTCACATGTAAGTAAAACCGGAGTCCTAACATCTGATAAGGATACCTTCTTTATGCCTGACCCACTGTACCTATATTGCGGTTTAGGGAAGGCCATTGGGGCGCCGCACCGAACCCGCAGCAACTCGCCAACAAGGGGCACCCAAGCCGGGTAGGCTTAAAAGGAAGCCGGTCAGGACCGAGACGCCGTCGCAGAGGTATGATTAAAAACCTGCTCCATGATTATCGTCTTTAAAATATAACAATGTCCATTGTCCCCTGACAGAAAAAGCGCTCGCCGGACTGTGTCCGGAGATCCTACCGGCCATGCCTCCACCAGTCGGACTCCAGAGCCGGACTCAAGGGTGGAGGCTAACGCGGGACAATGCCAGACGGTCCTCCTACAGAGGATGCGGATAGAATATCCGCTACAAATTCTGAAGTGGAGAGCGCCATGAATCACAGGCGCCGACGGGCCGTACTCCGCGACCCTAATTTCTCCGAAGAGGCATTCAATGCCTTCAGCTCGGGAGACGCGTACATCCGAGCTGCTCAAGGTGGGCTTGCTAGAGCCACATATCAGTATTTAAAGGATATACGGGTAAGAAAAATCTGATAATTATGTATATCAGTAGCCCCTGAGACTTGAAACAGTTGGCATAACTGATTTAAGGATCATTGTATGAACAGGTTCTTACAGAGAAGAACACCCATTTGTCTCAAGAGCTGGAGGAGTGCAGAGCCCAGCTAAGGGTCACACTTGTCGGAATGGACGAAGCGAAGAAGGCCTCATCTAGTAATACTTGTCTTGATCAAAAGAACATAATTACGTGTACCAGTTAGTATTCGGTATGTTTGCAAATCTAACAATAGATTCTGCAGATAATCCCGGAGTGAATCCGGAGATCGTACAAGAGGATGAGCAACATGCTCAATGACAGCTAGAGGCTGGCGAGCGTGTGCTTACGCGGGTTAGGCAAGAGAAAAACGATCTCCAGGATGCCAATACCCGGCTGGGTGTTGAACTGGAAGATGTTCAGGCCCAGCTTGCTGACTCCGTGAAGGAGAACAAGAGGCTTCGACACGGAATTTTTAGTATGTGCTCAAACAAACCTTTACACAGTTCGACGAAGAAGCGAGCTAATAGAGGTATGTCTGTAGGTATGCTAACAGGTCGTCCCGAAGAGGAGATGCCCGGATCCGCAGGCGATCTTCTGCAAGAGCTTTCACAACTGCACGAACAAGTTTGGCAGGTGATGCAGGGTATTGCCCGGGCCTTGTGGCCATCCGCGTCCCTACCAGGAGGCATGGGGGAGCTTGTAGAGATGCTCAAGGGAGCGCGGCGGCGCTTCTGTTTATGGAAGATATCGGCCTGCCGACAAGGTGCGAGGGAAGCCTGGGCCATGGTGAAAACGTAGTACACCAAGGTTGATCTGAATCACATGGCCCGGGTCGGACTTGTAGCGTCAGGTGGGAAAGAGATTCCCGTTAGTCTAGTATATGCCCAGGTAGGATTAGCCGCAAAGTATTCCCAATAGGATTGTAGGCTAGACAGCCTGTTGGATGGAATAGAAGAAAAATTTAGCCAGTCTAAGTGACTGTGTACTTCAATTGACATATTTTGTCCCTAACCGGATTGTAAATCATTTGTCATGGAGGACCTTTTCACTTCAACCTCCGGACCCGACAATCCTAAGTGTATCCAAATATGCTCACTTATGTAAACCAGGGTACGCGTGGAAACTAGGCGTAGGGGTCATAAGTGCTTGAACAGACAAGTACCCAACTAGTTATGTTATATTACATGGATAGTAAGAAACATCTTCCTAGGAGAATAGTTCCGTTAAGGGTTCCTTTCCCTGGGTACGCATGCAGTAATGTGCATGTCCGAACTGCGAATAGAGACACAGGATATGAAACATCTGGGGGTTTACATTTCAAATAGGTAAGAAACATCTTTTGTTCACCGACCGAATATTCCCTTAAGAACACTAGCTTTTGGCTTCACCCAGTTTGAGGTACACATCCGGCTGACCCGGCAGTAACAATCACAGAGGTGCTCCCCTTATGCCCTAGCCAAACTAACGGGAACGTAGGGCATAAACATAGGAGCCAGTTAACCCATCTGGCCAAAAATTAAGTCATATCGATGCATATTATGGCGAAAAAAGGTACATATGAAAAAGTGACACATATGTAATGGGCATAAAGCCCGGAAGATAATTATGTTAAGCTTCTGTATAAGAAGCCCCCAGGTATAATGAGCGCGCATAGCGCGTCAAGGTTGTGTGGTCGAGTCACACTTGCAGCTTTTTAGGGCCATAAAAAAAGAAAAAAAGAGGATATAATTTAAAAAAGGGCGGAGGTAAGGAGACAAACTCAGAGTTCGGTGCTAGGCGTAGAATCTTTAGGGTCTGTCCGCGTTCCATGGGTTCGGCTCGAGTCGATTATCTGATGCATCACACAGGCGGTACGCTCCTCCGGTGAGAACTTTATCAATGATGAAGGGAACCTCCCACTTGGGCTTGAGCTTTCCTTTTTCTTCTCCGGTAGGCGTAGAACGAGTTTGCCAACGTTATAAGTTTTGGCTCGTACTTCTCTGCATTGATACCTTCGAGCCTGTTGCTGATAGAATACGGAACGGGCTTTTGCGACGTCGCGCTCCTCCTCCAGGGCATCTAAACTGTCCTGCCGATGAAGCTCGGCTTCTCTCTCTTCGTACATGCGCACTCGTGGTGAGTCATGAATGATATCGCAGGGCAACACCGCCTCTGCGCCGTACACCATGAAGAATGGTGTGCATCTGGTAGTGCGATTCGGCGCGGTCCGCAGTCCCCATAGTACGGAGTCGAGCTCCTCGACCCAGTGCATATCTGACTCCTTCAAGGATCGCACTAGTCTGGGTTTGATGCCGCTCATAATAAGACCATTTGCTCGTTCGACTTGACCGTTTGTTTGGAGGTGATAGACGGAGGCATAATCGAGCTTAATGCCCATGTTGCCACACCAAGTTTTCACCTTGTCAGCTGTAAAGTTGGAGCCATTATCGGTGATGATGCTGTGGGGGACACCGTAACGGTGTACAACCCCTGATATGAAGTCTATCACTGGTCCGGATTCGGCCGTTTTAACTGGTTTGGCCTCTATCCATTTGGTAAATTTATCTACCATGACCAATAGGTATTTTTTCTTATGGCTTCCTCCTTTAAGGGGGTCCGACCATATCGAGCCCCCATACCGCAAAGGGCCAAGTTATGGGGATTGTTTGGAGAGCGGTAGGTGGCATATGGCTTTGGTTTGCGAAGAGCTGGCAACCGCCGCAATGTTGGACGAGGTCCTGTGCATCTGCTCGGGCTGTCGGCCAGTGAAAACCTGTGCGGAAGGCCTTGCTTACAAGGGCCTGAGCTGCGGCGTGGTGGCCGCCGAGTCCAGCATGAATTTTGTCCAAGAGCTGCTTCCCTTTCTCTTCGGAGATGCATCTTTGGAGTACTCCGGTAATGCTTTTCTTATAAAGCTCTCCCTTGTGGACCTTGTAGGCTTTAGAGCGCCGCACAATGCAACGTGCCTCATTTTGGTCCTCGGGGAGTTCTTGCCTATTTAGGTAGGCTAAGAAGGGTTCTGTCCACGGGGCGCTGACAGCCATGATCACGTGGGCCGAAGGTGTTATTTCGGTGGCGGAGCCTCCGATTATGTCAGTATGTTCGGGATCTGGGGTTGTGGTACGATCCAGACTAGTATTGCCGGTCTCCCCATCCCACACCACGGATGGCTTGAACAGCCTTTCCAAGAAGATATTAGGTGGGACGGGGTCGCGCTTAGCGCCGATGCGGGTGAGGATATCCGTCGCTTGATTGTTTTCTCAGACCACATGATGGAATTTGAGCCCCTCGAACCGAGCTAACATCTTGAGGACGGCATTGTGGTAAGCCGCCATTTTCGGGTCCTTGGTGTCAAAGTCTCAATTTATTTGAGATATTGCCAGGTTTGAATCCCCACACACTTCTAGGCATTGGATGCCCATGGAGACTGCCATCCGAAGTCCGTGCAACAGAGCCTCGTATTCGGCTGCATTGTTGGAGTCTGTGTATAGTATTTGGAGTATGTATTGGACTATATCTCTGGTGGGGGATGTCAGGACGACACCTGCTCCCAGACCAGCCAGCATCTTAGAGCCGTCGAAGTGCATGATCCAATTGGAGCATGCGCCGTACTCTTTAGGGAGTTCGGCTTCTGTCCATTCGACGACAAAGTCAGCTAGTACTTGCGACTTAATGGCTCGCCGTGGTTTTTAGATGATGTCGAACGGGAGGAGCTCGATGGCCCACTTAGCAATCCGGCTTGTGTCATCGTGGTTATTTATTATATGATTGAGTGGTACTTCGAAGGCCACCATGATTGAACACTCTTGAAAGTAGTGTCGTAGTTTCCAGGATGCCATGAAGACCGTGTATGCTATCTTTTGATAATGTGGGTATCGTGACTTTCATGGTGTGAGGACAGTCGATACGTAGTATACTGGCGATTGAAGCGGGAACTTGTGTTCGTCCTCCTCTCGTTCGACAATGATCACTGCGCTTACAACTTGGTATGTTGCAGCTATATATAATAGCATGGGTTCGTCGATGTTTGGTGCAGCCAGGATTGGGTTGCTGGCCAAGAGGGCCTTTATTTCTTCCAGCTCGGCCATGGCCGCATCTGTCCACTCGAAGTGTTTGGTGCATCGAAGAAGGCGATAGAGAGGTAGTGCCTTTTCTCCCAATCGGGAGATAAAGCGGCTTAAGGCAGCCACGCATCCAGTTAATTTCTGGATTTGCTTGAGGTCTGTTGGGGTAGACAACTATGACAAAGCTCCGATTTTAGCCGGATTTGCTTCAATTCCTCTATTGGAAACGATGAAACCCAGAGCTTTCCGGCAGGAACGCCAAAAACACATTTATCCGGATTGATCTTGATGTCATATGTTCGGAGATTATCGAACATAAGCCTCAGGTCATCTATTAAAGATTCGACATGCCTGGTCTTGATGACCACATCGTCTACGTATGCCTCAACTGTTTTGCCGATTTGTTTTTCTAGGCATGTCTGAATCAAGCGTTGATTGGTTGCACCGGCATTTTTGATCCCGAAAGGCATGGTGTTGAAACAGAAGGGGCCGTATGGAGTGATGAATGTCGTTGTGGCTTGATCGGACTCCGCCATCTTGATTTGATGGTATCCGGAGTATGCATCAAGGAAACATAATGAATCGTGCCAGCCTGTATGGGATACCTGGCATGTCTGAAGGGTGCCACGCGAAGATGTCCCAATTCTCGCGCAAGAATGTCCGCAATGCGGCGTCTATTGTGGGGTTCAGCTGTGCCTCGATGGATGCTGTTTTTGTTGAGTCCGTTGGGTGGACTTGGAATTTGAATATTTCGTCCGCTGGCTTGAAAGAGGTGGACTTGGACCATTTATCGAGTATCACGTCGTCCCTGTCCACTTTGGAGCGCAGCGCAGTTAGTTCTTCGGCCGCGAGGGCTTCAAATAATGCCTCAAGGGCCAGGGCGACAGTTTTGTTTTCAGCACGGAGTGCTACGTCCGGATCACTGGCTAGAGTGATGATTCCATTGGGCCTTGGCATCTTGAGCTTCATGTACCCGTAATGGGGTATATCTTGGAAGCTCGTGAATGCATCCCGCCCTAAAAGGGTGTGGTATTCGCTTCTGAACGGGGCCACTTGGAATGTGATTTCTTCGGACCTGTAATTCTCGGATGTGCTGAATACCACATCTAGTGTGATTTTTCCCGCACATCGTGCCTCCTGACTAGGGATAATTCCTCTGAAGGTCGTGCTGCTTTGCTCAATGCGGCTCTTGTCTATTTCCATTTTGTTGAGGGTTTCCTCGTAGATGAGGTTTAATCCGTTGCCACCATCCATGAGCACTTTAGTAAGCCGGAAGCCGTCCACAATTGGACTAAGGACCAAAGCGGCTAGTGCTCGGACTGTTCGGAATTGAGGTTCATCACTGGCGTTGAAGGTTATGGCCGTGTTGTTCCATTGATTTATTGCTGCAACATGGCAGACTTCGGCGAGGCTGCGGAGTGCTCGCTTGCACCTGTTATTTGAGGCGAAAGTCTCGAAGACTGTCAATACTGTATTGTTAATTTCTACGAGATGATGCTCTGTGGTATCATTGATGAGGAGATCCTCACCGCTCTTGGCCACCTGCCGGAGTATGCATGATGCTCTAAGGCTGTGTGTTGGTATGGTATCCGGTGTGGTGTGAATTTTGCATGGCCCATTGAGCCATCCCTCCAATACGGTTCCATGCCCTGTAGTGGGCTTTGGTTTCTTTGTGATTGGATCGGGTGTCTTGCGAGAGTGCACCCTTTTTGTTTGGACAAGGGGTTTAGTGAGAGCCGGAGGATCCCAAAATTTTGATTGGGTTGTCTAGGCGCTCTCCATCGCACAGTACTTCTATACTATGGCCGCCAAGTCAGCGAAGTGTGTTATGTCACGGCGACCTATGGCGTTGAGGATTCCCTTGTCCATGCAATTTTTGCAAAAGAATGAGATTGCGTCTTCCTCATGACAGTCCTTGACCTTGTTCATTATAAGGAAGAATCTGGCCCAAAAGTGATGTACTGTCTCTTGGGGCTCTTCTCTAATGTGGGAAAGATTGCTTGTATCTGGGTGGATGGGTAGATTTAAGTCCGAACCCTAACCCGATCTGAGACCCAGGGGCAGAGGAGCTTCCGAACTTGGCAGTTCGGGTTCTAGGAAGTTGCCCAATTTTTCTGGCCCGCTATCCGATTCTAAGTTCGGAGCTTGGGCCATGTCCTCCCGCAAACGGGTATCCAGCTCGGAGAGCTTGGGAATCCGGACATAGTTCATCCTCGGAATAGAGGAAGAATTGCTATATTGCTCCTCCACCACCGCTATCTGATGGGTGACCGGCAAAGAGTTAATCTCTCTTTGGTCGGGTTTAAGCCCGATCCGATCATAGTCCGTAGCAACTCCCAAGGCGGCGATCCGATCCAAGAGCTCGTTCAAGGACGAGCTCCATTGGATCCATCTGCTCAGTGTGTTCCAAGCTGACGTGGAGGCTGTTTTTGATGACCCTAGTCACTGTCTGCGCGGAGGCCGAACGGGCGGTCATGAAGAAGCCAGGGCTCCCCCAGAGGTGATGTTGTCCTTTATAACAAGGCGAGCCATCAAGCCTTACCGTGACGACACAGTGGAACTCTCAATGAAAGCACCAATGTCGGTGTCAAAACCGGCGGATCTCAGGTAGGGGGTCCCAAACTGTGCGTCTAAGGCTAATGGTAACAGGAGGCGGGGGACACGATGTTTACCCAGGTTTGGGCCGTCTCTATAGAGGTAATACCCTACTTCCTGCTTGATTGATCTTGATGATATGAGTAATTACAAGAGTTGATCTACCACGAGATCATAGAGGCTAAACCCTAGAAGCTAGCCTACGATTATGATTGTTGTTGTCCTATGGACTAAACCCTCTGGTTTATATAGACACCGGAGGGGGCTAGGGTTACACAGAGTCGGTTACAGAGAAGGAGATCTACATATCCGAATTGCCACGCTTGCCTTCCATGCCAAGGAGAGTCCCACCCGGACACGGGACGAAGTCTTCAATCTTGTATCTTCATAGTCCAACAATCCGGCATAAGTCCATAGTCCGGCTGTCCGAGGACCCCCTAATCCAGGACTCCCTCAATGGGTACTTGGTATGTCTTGACTTGAGTGAAGACCTCCCTGGAAACGGTGCTAGAAATCCTTCTTGCTACGTCTTGAGCTTGCGTTGGTTTTCCTTGAAGAGGAAAGGGTGATGCAGCAAAGTATCGTAATTATTTCCCTCGGTTTTTGAGAACCAAGGTATCAATCCAGTAGGAGGCTTCTCAAAAGTCCCACGCACCTACACAAACAAACAAGAACCTCGCAACCAACACAATAAAGGGGTTGTCAATCCCTTCACGACCACTTGCGAAAGTGAGATCTGATAGCGATAATAAGATAAGATAAATGTTTTTTGGTATTTATATGATATAGATTAGAAAGAAAAAGATGCAAATAAAAGTAGATGGAAAACTTATATGATAAAAGATAGACCCGGGGGCCATAGGTTTCACTAGTGGCTTCTCTCAAGATAGCATAAGTTTTACGGTGGGTGAACCAATTACTGTCGAGCAATTGATAGAAAAGTGAATAGTTATGAGATTATCTAGGCATAATCATGTATATAGGCATCACGTCCGTGACAAGTAGATCGAAACGATTCTGCGTCTACTACTATTACTCCACACGTCGACCGACTCCTGCCTGCATCTAGAGTATTAAGTTCATAAGAGCAGAGTAATGCATTAAGAAAGATGACATGATGTAGAGGGCTAAACTTATGCAATATGATATAAACCCCATCTTTTTATCCTCGATGGCAACAATACAATACGTGCCTTGCTGCCCCTGCTGTCACTGGGAAAGGACACTGCAAGATTGAACCCAAAGCTAAGCACTTCTCCCATTGCAAGAAAGATCAATCTAGTAGGCCAAACCAAACTGATAATTCGAAGAGACTTGCAAAGATAACATAATCACACATAAAAGAATCCAGAGGAGATTCAAATATTTCTCATAGATAAACTTGATCATAAACCCACAATTCATCGGATCTCGACAAACACACCGCAAAAAGAGTTGCATCGAATAGATCTCCAAGAAGATCGAGGAGAACTTTGTATTGAGATTCAAAGAGAGAGAAGAAGCCATCTAGCTAATAACTATGGACCCGAAGGTCTATGGTAAACTACTCAAAACTCATCGGAAGGGCCTTGGAGATGATGTAGAGGCCCTCCATGGTCGATTTCCCCTCCGGCGGAGCGCCAGCGAAGGCTCCAAGATGGGATTTCGCGGATACAGAAGGTTGCGGCGGTGGAATTAGGTTTTCATGGTGCTCCTCAATGGTTTCAGGGTATCGGAGTATATATAGGAGGAAGAAGTAGGTCGGTGGATGCTCGAGGGGCCCATGAGGGTGGGGGCCGCCCACCCCCAAGGGGTGCGCCGGGCACCCTTGTGGCTACCTCGGTTGTTTCTTGATGTCCACTCCAAGTCTCCAGCTTTGCATTTGTTCCAAAAAGATCGCTCCCGAAGGTTTCATCCCGTTTGGACTCCGTTTGATATTCCTTTTCTTTGAAATACTAAAATAGGCAAAAAAACAGCAATTCGGGCTGGGCCTCCGGTTAGTAGGTTAGTCCCAAAAATGATATAAAAGTGTAAAGTAAAGCCCAGAAACATCCAAAACGGGCAATATAATAGCATGAAACAATAAAAAATTATAGATACGTTGGAGACGTATCAGTGCATTGCATAAACCAAAAGGCATACATCTATAAGCATAAGTTCCAAAGGGACAAGTGAAAGTGGTCTTTTCTTGATCAGGTTGAGAAACAGGTATTTGTGAAAAACCAGAATATCCATCAACAAAGCAAAAATGTGTGTGCTTAGATAATATTTCTTGCATCTGTTCAATAAAAGGCAGAGGGTAATGATCTTTTCTAGTTGCTTTGTTTAATTTTCTAAAATCAATCACCATTCTATAGCATGTAACAATTCTTTGTGGAAGAAGTTCATTCATATCATTAGGAACAACAGTAATACCTCCTTTCTTAGGGATACAATGAACAAGACTTACCCATCTCTATTAGCTATAGGATAGATTATACCTGCTTCTAGAAGTTTTAATATTTCTGTTCTTACCACTCCCTTCATCTTCAAATTTAACCGACGTTGGTGATCAACAACGGGTTTAGCATCAGGTTCCATATTCATCTTGTTCTGAAATAGAGTGGGACTAATGCCTTTTAAATTATCAAGGGTATACCCAATAGCAGCTTGGTGCTTCCTTAGAACTTTCAATAATCTTTCTTCTTCATGTTCTGAAAGGTTAGCACTAATAATAACATGATATATCTTCTTCTCATCAAGATAAGCATATTTCAAAGTGTTTGGCAATTGTTTTAATTCAAACACAGGATCACCTTTAGGTGGAGGAGGACCTCCTAGAGTTTCAATAGGAAAATTGTTTTTAAGAAAAGGTCGTTGTTCAGAAAATCTTATCTATTTCATTTATTTCATGCATATGTAAATCATTTTCATGGTCTAGCAAATATTGTTCTAAAGGATCAGTAGGAGGCATAGCAATAGAAGCAAGACCGATTATTTCATCATTACTAGGCAATTATTTTTTATGATGCTTTATACTAAACTTGGAAAAAGTAAACTTATGAGACTCAACACCAAAGCTAACACCGATAGTTGGTTTCTCACAATCTATTTTAGCATTAACGGTGTTCAAGAAAGTTCTACCAAATATAATGGGACAAAAGTAATCTTGTGGGGAACCAAGAACAAGAAAATTGGTAGGGTATTTTATTTTCCCACATAAGTCTTCAACATCCCTAACAATCCCAAGTGGTGTGATGGTGTTTGTATTAGCAAGTTTAATAGTAGCATCTATTTCTTCTATTTCGGCGGGTGCTATGTCATTCATAATTTCTTGATATAAGGTAAAGGGAATAGCACTCACGCTAACACCTATGTCACATCGATCTCCTATTTTAACTGAGACAACAGGCATGCCAACAATGGGTCTATGTTTTTCCTCTTTATTATATTTGGCAATTCTAGTGGCTTCATTACAGAAGTAAATAACATGCCCATCTATATTTTCTTCCAGGAGATCCTTAACCATAGCAACACTAGGTTCGATTTTGATATATTCATCAGGTTTAGGTGTTCTAATACAACTTTTGTTAACCACAATTGAAACTTTAGCATGTTCCTTTATCCTAACAGGGAAAGGTGGTTTCTCAATATAAGCAGTAGGAACAACTGGATCAACATTATAAATAATAGTTTCCTATTTAGCTAGTATCAGTTCTTTAATTTCTTCTTTAATAGGTGGGTGATATTTAAACCACTTCTCCTTAGGGAGATCAACATGAGTAGCAAATGATTCACAAAAGGAGGCTACTGTCTCAGAGTCAAGTCCATATTTAGTGCTAAAATTTTGAAAAGCATCGGTATTCATAAAAGATTTAACACAATCATACTTAAGTTTAATACCTGACACTTTACCTTCGTCGAGTTCCCAATCTTCAGAGTTGCGTTTAATTCTTTCCAAAAGATCCCACCGGAATTCAATAGTCTTCTTCATAAAAGATCCAGTACAAGAAGTATCGAGTATGGATTGATCATCACGAGAAAGCGAGCATAAAAGTTCTGGATAATAATTTCTCTTGAGAGCTCATGATTGGAGCATGAATATAACATTGCCTTAAGCTTCCCCCAAGCTAGAGCGATAATTTCTCCTTCACGAGGCCAAAAATTATATATGTAATTCCGATCACGATGAACTAGATGCATAGGATAATTTTTTTGGTGAAACTCCAATTTCAATCGATTCCAATTCCAAGATCCAATATCATCGCATAGCCTATACCATGCCAATGCTTTTATCTTCAAAGATAAAGGGAAAACCTTCTTCTTAACATCTTCTCCAGGTAAACCAGCAAGCTTAAAGAATCCACAAATTTCTTCCACATATATCAAATGCATATCAGGATGTTCGGTTACATCTCCTGCATAAGGATTAGCTAGCAGTTGTTCTATCATACCCGAAGGAATTTCATAATCAATATTTTCAGTAGGTACAATAGGTTGAGGGGTAGCTAAATGTGGTTCCGGTCGAGGTGAAGATACCCCGAACCCCTCAAAGGATTGTTTTCCTAGTAACAAGTGACAATAAATTTTAGCACGTAGTGATAATTTTCCTTACCAATTTCCACTTACCAAGAGCGCTTCACTCCGTGACAACTATGCCAGAAAATAGCGTTGATGACCCACAAGTAAGGGGATCAATTGTAGCCTTTTCAATAAGTAAGAGTGTCAAACTCAACGAGGAGAAGAAGGAAATGACAAGTGGTTTTAAGCAAGGTAATGTGTGCAAGTGCTGAAATTATAAGTAACAAAGTAGTTTGATAGCAAGATAATTTGTAACGAGCAAGCAATGATAGTAGTAAAAAAGTGCAGCAAGGTAGACTAATCCTTTTGAGGCAAAGGACAGGCCAAAATTGTCTCTTATAATAAGCAAAGCATTCTTGAGGGTACACGAGAATTTCATCTAGTCACTTTCATCATGCCGATTCAATTTGTGTTTGCTACTTTGATAATTTGATATGTGGGTGGACGGGTGCTTAGGTGTTGTTCTTACTTGAACAAACCTCCTACTTATGATTAACCCCCTCGCAAGCATCCGCAACTACGAGAAAAGTATTAAGAATAAATTCTAACCATAGCAGTAAATTTTTGGATCCAATCGGTCCCTTACGGAATAGCGCATAAACTAGGGTTTTGCTACCTCTTGAGCTTGGGTTGGTTTTTCCTCGAAGAGGAAAGGGTGATGCAGCAAAGTAGCATAATTATTTCCATCAGTTTTGAGAACCAAGGTATCAATCCAGTAGGAGACGACGCACGAGTCACCTAGTACCTGCACAAACAATCAAGAACCTTGCAACCAACGCGATGAAGGGGTTGTCAATCCCTTCACGGTCACTCGCAAAAGTGAGATCTAATAGAGATAATAAAGGAAATATTTTTGGTATTTTTGTTGTATAGATCGGAAAGTAAAGATTGCAAAAATAGTAAACGAGAATTAAAGAGATGCAATATAATGGAAAAGAGACCCCGGGGGCCATAGGTTTCACTAGTGTCTTCTCTCAAGATAGCATGTATTACGGTGGGTGAACAAATTACAGCCGAGCAATTGGTAGAAAAGCGCATAATTATGAAGACATCTAAGGCAATGATCATGAATATAGGCATCATGTCCGTGTCAAGTAGACCGAAACAATTATGCATCTACTACTATTACTCCACACATCGACCGCTATCCAGCATGCATCTAGAGTATTAAGTTCATAGGAACGGAGTAACGCATTAAGCAAGATGACATGATGTAGAGGGATAAACTCAAGCAATATGATATAAACCCCATCTTTTTATCCTCGATGGCAACAATAGAATACGTGCCTTGCTGCCCCTACTGTCACTGGGAAAGGACACTGCAAGATTGAACCCAAAGCCAAGCACTTCTCCCATTGCAAGAAAGATCAATCTAGTAGGCCAAACTAAACCAAAAATTCGAAGAGACTTGCAAAGATATCAAATCATGAATATAAGAATTCAGAGAAGAACCAAATAATATTCATAGATAATCTTGTTCATAAATCCACAATTCATCAGATCTCGGCAAACACACTGCAAAAGAGTATTACATCGAATAGATCTCCAAGAACATCAAGGAGAACTTTGTATTGAGAAGCAAAGAGAGAGAAGAAGCCATCTAGCTAATAACTATGGACCCGAAGGTCTGTGGTAAACTACTCACGCTTCATCGGAGAGGTAATGATGTTGATGTAGAAGCCCTCCATGATCGATTCCCCCTCCGGCAGATCACCGAAAAAGGCCCCAAGATGGGATCTCAGGGGTACAAAAGGTTGGGGCGGTGGAAAAGTGGTTCTGTGGCTCCCCCTGATGTTTCTAAGGTATAAGAGTATATATAGGCGAAAGAAGTATGTCGGTGGATCTACGAGGGGCCCACAAGGGTGGGGGGCGTGCCTACCCCCCTGGGCGCGCCCTCCTACCTCATGGACGCCTCGTGGCGTTTCTGACTTCAACTCCAAGTCTTTTGGTTTGCTTTCGGTCCAAGAAAGATCATCACGAAGGTTTCATTCCATTTAGACTCCGTTTGGTATTCCTTTTCTGCAAAACTCTAAAACAGGCAAAAAAAACAGAAACTGGCACAGGGCCTCCGGTTAATAGGTTAGTCCCAAAAATAATATAAAAGATCATATTAAAGCCCATTAAACATCCAAAACAGATAATATAATAGCATGGAACAATCAAAAATTATAGATACGTTGGAGACGTATCAAGCATACCCAAGCTTAATTCCTGCTTGTCCTTGAGTAGGTAAGTGATAAAAACAGAATTTTTGATGTGGAATGCTACCTAGCATATTTTTCAATGTAATTTTCTTAATTGTGGCACGAATGTTCAGATTCGAAAGCTTCAAGACGAAAGTTTAATATTGACATAAAAATAATAATACTTCAAGCATACTAACAAAGCAATCGTGTCTTCTCAAAATAACATGGCCAAAGAAATTTATCCCTACAAAATCATATAGTCTGGTTATGCTCTATCTTCATCACACAAAGTATTTAATAATGCACAACCCCGATGACAAGCCAAGAAATTGTTTCATTCTTTTGATGTTCTCAAACTTTTTCAATCTTCACGCAATACATGAGCGTGAGCCATGGACATAGCACTATAGAAGGAATAGAACGGTGGTTGTGGAGAAGACAAAAAAAGAGAAGATAGCCTCACATCAATTAGGCGTATCAATGGGATATGGAGATGCCCATCAATAGATATCGATGTGAGTGAGTAGGGATTGCCATGCAACGGATGCACTAGAGCTATAAGTGTATGAAAGCTGAAAAAGAAACTAAGTGGGTGTGCATCCAACTTGCTTGTTCACGAAGACCTAGGGCACTTTTGAGGAAGCCCATCATTGGAGTATACAAGCCAAGTTCTATAATGAAAAATTCCCACTAGTATATGAAAGTGACAACATAGGAGACTCTCTATCATGAAGATCATGGTGCTGCTTTGAAGCACAAGTTTGGTAAAAGGATAGTAGCATTGCCCCTTGTTGGGGATATAATTATTAGGTATGACCTCCCAGGAGGGGTCGGGTTATACCTATGGCGGTTCATTAATATGAAGACTGTGAGGATATTGAAGATGGTGGATCATGAAGCAAGGGCCCAAGGCCCAAGGGCGACTTAAGGCCCATAGGGGTAAACCGCCATATATGTGTATGACTTATATTGTAAGGCAAGTATAGTTAGTCACCGAGCCGGACATGTTGTCTATGAGCCGGCGGGGACACGTTGTCTACAAGCTCTACATCGACGATGCAGGCTGGGGCCCCGAGGCCGGCTCAATTGAGTACAGGTAGCGGGTCCCCTTTGGCGGAATTCACGTCTTCATCGGCAAGATTGGCAAGCCGGGCCCTGAGCCGGACATCCACACCGCATCATCGAGACGGCTCAGCATGCAATACCCGCCCGAGCTCAGCCCGCCATGAAACGTTCCTTCGTGGGATTCATCCATGGGACAGAATTTGATGAAGGATCTATGTCTGGCGGTGAGACAACCGCCTATTCTGACGGTGAGTCGTCCACATGTGAGACTACTTCATTATATCAACTGCAAGATGGCAGGCTTGGGGGTTGTTCCGATGGTGACAGTATTTCGGACCCCTATGAGCCGCCGAACAGGGTTGCAATCTTCATGGCCGGTACACAGCCTGGGTAGAATTCTTCGACTGCAGCAGCAATGATCTCCGGGTCAGCAGCAGCGATGGCAGCTGGGGCAGGAGGCCCTTTGCGCCCATCGGCTTGATGGATTTGCTGGATAAGCTGTTAGCCTTGTTAACAGCAGAGGTTACCCCGGCGAATCAAGCTCAGCATAACACAGAAATTACAAAACTACATGACGAGGTAGCGCTAGTCAAGGAATACCTAGCGGCAGAGGACGCTAGGATGACGGCGGAGCGGGCTGTTTTGGATGCTCAGGCACAATAGATTCATGCTAGTTCCTTCCGGCTCTCGTTGGATCAGAATGCTTCAAATGAAATCATGAGAAGGAGCCGCCGGAGTCGTCTGCCGCTAGTTTACGAGGCGAGGAACCTCTTTTGCACGCCTGGAGCGGGGACCAGTAACCAACCAGAGATAAACCGGGTCAAAGTGCCTGGGGCTGGAGTGCCGGCTCAACCGCACACGATGGAGCCACCTCGTCTGAATAATACTCTGCCTCAGCCTGTGCCAACACCATCGGGTCATTATTCCAACCCTTTGGATAATATGATCGCTGCGGCGACACGATTGGCGGCTCTCCCAGTGGAAGGTGATTCTCCAGCGGCGGTTGAAACATGGAGGGCTAGGGAGCTTCTTCAAACAGCGTTGGTACAGCAGGAGGCGTATTCTTACAGTTGAGACAAGATTCATTCGACCCCTCACCCAAGCCGGAGTTACAGCAGACACATGGACTCACCGGCCGTTTCAAGCAATGGCCAACGCCGTAACCAGCCGCATGGGCATGACCCCACGTGTGATGGGGCTCATGATTTGGTCGATCAGGACATGGCACGTCGAGAACCTGAGCAGGCGGCTCAGCGGGCGGCTCATCAACATCTTCCAATTTATCGAATGACTTCAATGGAGGCAGGCGTGACATGTAGAACCACAGGTATACCATGTTTGGTGCCAGCTCTGCGTAATGAGCGTCTTCCCAAGGATTTCAAAGGACCTCATAAGGTGCCTAACTACACAGCTGACTTACCCCCTGAGGCGTGGATCGAGAGTTATGAGATGGCCATGGAATTGTTGGAGGTCAGCGATGTTGCGTGTGCCAAATACTTCGCCATGATGCTGGATGGGACGGCCTGTACTTGGTTAAAAGGGTTGCCTGCCAATTCCATTGGGTCATGGGATGAGCTAAAAGCCCGGTTTATCTAGAACTTTAAATATACATGCAAACAGCCCATGTCGATTGTGGTTTTGGATGCTTGCGCCCAAGAAGAGGGCGAGTCAACGACTCATTGGCTGTGCCGGGTCAAGGCTATCCTACACTCATCGGATAACATCAATGCCGGCTCAGCAGTTCTAATGTTAGATAAGAATTGCCGTTTTCGCCTCTCAAGCAGAAGCTAGGGAGACTCAGGCGCGATTGCAATGATATGGGGCAGCTGATGGCGGCTCTAGTTAAATATGCCAACTCTGATAGTACCAAGGACCCCGAGTCTAATGATGAAAAGCCAGGAAAGGGAAAGAAGAGTGGCAACACCAAGGGTCCGCAGCATAACCCGGCGAGTCAGGGGGCAACGGTAAGCGCAAGGCTAGTAGTAATTCAGCTTTTGTGGCCAATACCAATACGCAGAATAATGGATAGCATCGTAAGGGGAAGCCACCTCCTCGGACAGGTGGATGAGGTATCAATCTTGAGCAGTTGCTGAATCAACCCTTCCCAAAGCATGGCATGAAGGAAAGACCGTCCACTCACCTTTGGATAGATTGTCAAATTATGAGGGAGTTCAACAATTCTGATTTATTCTAGAACAATCATGGGCCGGGCGGCGGCTCAGGTTTTGGTGGTGGAGGTTCTCATGGCCCGGGTTACGGTGGTGGTGGTTCTGGTTCTGGCTTCCAAGGTCACCAATACCATCAAGGTAATTAGGGTGGTTACAGTCAACAATCTGGTCAAGGGGGTCAGCAGCAGCAGCAGTCTGGATATCAAAGTCATCTGAAGCAGTTGAATAGCGGGCAGTACCACGTCTTCACCACAAGTCTATGCAAGCGGGACCAGAAGCTCCACAAGAGGGCTGTGAACGCCGTTGAGCCGGCAGTTCCCCATTACTTGTGATGGTCTGAGCAACCCATTATGTGGAGTCGAGAGGATCACCCGCCCCGGGTTGATAATCCAGGTCACATGGCATTGGTGGTGGCGCCTCAAGTTGGTGGATACAAATTCACCAAGGTACTCATGGATGGAGGTACTAGTATTAATATCCTTTACTATGATACTTTCCGTCGCATGGGGTTAACTCACAAAAATCTTAAGCCGTCCAATACTGTTTTCCATGGAGTGGTGCCAGGTAAGTCGGTGTACCCTGTAGGCAAGATTGAGCTGGAAGTAGCCTTTGGGGATGAGCATGATTCCAGGGCAGAGAAGTTAACCTTTGAAGTGGTCAAGATCAGAAGCCCGTACCACGCTCTATTTGGATGGCCGGCTTATGCCAAGTTCATGGCACGACCTTGTTATGTTTATATGCAGCTTAAGATGCTGGGTTACAAGGGGACCATCATAGTGCATGGAAGTCGGAAAATAGCTTTGGAGTGTGAAGAAGGTGACATTGCTTATGCTGAATATGTCTGTGCAACATAGGAGTTGAAGTTCTATAAAGGCAATGTTGATCCGGCCGATATGACATCTTTGAAAAAGCCAACTATAGAGCATGATCCAGTATTAAAGTTTAAGTCGGCTGATGACACTAAGCTAGTTGACTTTGTTCCTGGTGATTCATCCAAGCAGTCCAGTATCAGTGCTAACCTGGATCCTAAATAAGAAAGCGCTCTCATCGAGTTCATCCGTGAGAACCGGGACATCTTTGCATGGAAACCTTCTGATATGCCAGGTGTACCGAGGGAACTCACTGAGCACACTCTTAATATTGATCTGAAGTTTAAGCTGGTCAAGAAATTCCTTCGTCGCTTCAATGAGGAGAGGCGTAAGGCTATTGGTGAAGAAGTGGCCCGGCTCTTGGCGGCTGGGTTCATTGTTGAAGTCTTTCATCCTAAGTGCTTGTCTAATCCTGTGCTGGTGCTCAAGAAGAATGGTACTTGGCGTATGTGTGTGGACTACACGGACTTAAACAGGGCTTGCCTGGCTGATCCTTTTGCTCTCGCTCGTATTGATCAAATCATTGATGCTACGGCGGGCCGTGAGCGTTTGAATTTTTTGGATGCTTATTCTGGTTATCATTAGATCAAGATGGCAGTTAAGTACCAGGAGAAGACAACTTTTATCACTCCCTTTGGAGCCTTCTGCTATGTGTCAATGCCTTTTGGGCTCAAGAGTGCCCAGGTGACTTACCAGCGATGTGTGCAGAATTGTCTTCACAGTCAGATTGGGCGCAATGTTCATGCTTATGTGGATGATACTGTGGTGAAATCCAAAGAGAAGGAAACTTTGATAGATGATTTGAAGGAGACCTTCAACAATCTCTGGGTCTACAAGATGATGCTTAACCCGGCCAAGTGCATTTTTGGTGTGCCACCAGGCAAGCTTCTGGGTTTTCTGGAGGCATTGAGGCTAACCTGGAGAAGATCAAGGCCATTACCTCCCTGGAAAAACCGGTGTGTATCAATGATGTTCAACGTTTGGCGGGTCGTATTGCTGCCTTAAGCCGGTTCATAAGCTGGTTGGGTGAGCAGGCCATACCACTGTACCAGATGATGAAGAAAACAGATAACTTTGTCTGGAGTGATGCTGCTAATGACACGTTTGAATCTTTGAAGAAACAGCTAGCTGAGCCGCCAGTCCTTGTTGTTCCTATTGATAAGGAGTCGTTATTATTATATGTGGCTGCTAACACCCGAGCTGTAAGCGTCGCTATTGTGGTGGAACGGAAGGAAGCAGGTAAGGAATATCCGGTTCAACGGTCGGTTTATTATATCAGTGAAATGCTTATTTAGTCCAAGCAGAGATATCTGCATTGGCAGAAGCTTGTATATGGGGTGTTCATGGCCAATCGGAAGCTTAAGCAATATTTTTTGGGTCATCCCGTCACTGTGGTCAGTTCTGCTCCCTTAGGGGATATTGTCCAAAACAGAGAAGCTACAGGTCGAGTAGCCAAGTGGGCCATTGAGCTTGGACCTCATGGTTTAAAATATATGCCTCGCACGGCCATCAAATCTCAAGCACTTGTGGATTTCATCAATGACTAGACAGAACTGCAGATGCCTGAAGAGAAGCCAGATAACACATATTGGACTATTCACTTTGATGGGTCCAGGCAATTGGAGGGCTCGGGGGCTGGAGTTGTCTTAGCTTCCCCTTGAGGTGACAAGTTTTGTTATGTTTTAAGGTTGATGTTTCCTTGTACTAACAATGCAGCTGAGTATGAAGCCTTGCTCCATGGTCTTCGGATGGCTAAGGAGATGAATTTAAGCCGGGTGAGATGTTTCAGCGACTTAGACTTAGTGGCTCAACAAGTTTCGGGCAAATGGGATTCTAAGGATCCTCTCATGGCGGCTTATCGCTGCGAAGTTGACGCTATTGCTAGGAACTTCAAGGGTTATCAAGTGGAACACATTGATCGTCGGAAAAATGAGGCGGCTGATGCCTTAAGCCGATTAGGGTCCCAACGTAAGCCGGTGCCACCTAACACTTTCTTGGATATTCTGCATAACCCTTCTGTCAAATTGCCTACAAAGGAAGATCTGGCTATTCCAGACCCGGAAGCACAATTGGTGGCGGCTCTTCACGCTATCCCTGATTGGACAGTTCCATATTTGGCTTATATGACCCGGGGTGAATTACCTGAGGATGACACTTTGGCCAGGCAAATAACTCGGCGGTCTAAGCCAATGACAATTGCTAACGGAGAGTTACACCATCGCAGTGTCACTGGGGCGTTTCAACGTTGTGTTTCTCCTGAAGAGGGTCATGAGATTCACGAAGGAAATTGTGGTCGTCATGCCGGCTCTAAATCTCTCGTGGCCAAAGCTTTTCTTCATGGATTTTATTGGCTGACGGCTCATGCTGATGCATAGGATTTGGTCTGTAAATGTGATGGTTGTCAGAAATTTTCACGGCGAGCTCATGTGCCGCAAGAGTTGAGGATGATTCCAATTACTTGGCCATTTACAGTTTGGGGGCTTGATATGGTTGGGCCTTTTAAAAGTCCAAGGACAAAAAGACCCACCTTTTGGTGGCGGTTGACAAATTCACAAAGTGGGTCAAACCTGAACCGGTCAGTAATTGTGACGCGGCAACATCGGTTCAATTCATCAAAAAGGTGATTTTCCGCTTTGGTTTTCCCCAAAGCATTATAACTGATAATAGCACTAATCTGTCCAAGGGTGCCATGAAAGAGTTTTGTCAACGTGAGCATATTCGACTTGATGTGTCGTCAGTAGCTCACCCTCAATCTAATGGTCAAGCTGAAAGAGCCAATCAAGAAATTTTGAGAGGCATCAAGCCCTGGCTTATGATTCCTTTGCAGAGGATGCCATGTTGTTGGGTGGAGGAGTTACCTTTAGTTCTACGGAGTATCAATACTACCCCCAACAGATCTACGGGTTACACGCCTTTCTTCATGGTTTATGGAGAAGAGGCGGTTCTTCCTAGTGACATCCGTCATGACTCGCCCTGCGTGGCGGCTTACGTAGAAGCTGATAATGAAAAAGCACATCAGGATGCACTTGACCTATTAGATGAGGAGCGTGACCTTGCGGCGGCTCGTTCGATGATTTACCAACAAGATTTACGCCATTATCACAGCCGCCGAGTTAAGACTAGAACCTTTCAAGAAGTTGACTTGGTGCTCCGGCTCATCCAGGATCAAACTGACATGCACAAGTTATCCCCACCTTGGGAAGGACCCTTTGTGGTCAGCAAGAATTTGAACAATGGATCATACTACCTCATCGATGTTCGAGACTACAAGGACTCACGTCAATCGGAGGAGGAGACCCGCTTGTCGTGGAATATTGCTCATCTTCGGCCTTACTACACTTGAGCCACATGCTCTTATGATGTACATATTTTGATAATGTATATATTATGATGATTATAATAAAGTCGGCATCCCTGATAAAGCAGGGCCTCTATCATTTCATTTCCAAGAATAATGAGTCTTTTTCATCATAGTTCAAAGATCACTTGGGGGCTTCCTGATTGTATTCGAATCATAGCTATAAATACCCTCTTGATCGGTGCAATGCCAAACCTTATGGTCACTTGGGGGCCCTGATCGTACATGAATCATAGCTATAAATAAACTCTTGATCGGTGCAATGCCAAACCTTATGGTCACTTGGGGGCTTCCTGCTCGTATTCGAAGCATAGCTATAAATACCCTCTTGATCGGTGCAATGCCAAAACTTATGGTCACTTGGGGGCTTCCTGCTCGTATTCGAAGCATAGCTGTGAATATCCTTCTTGATCAGCTCAAGGCCACAAACCACTTGGGGGCTTCCTGCTCGTATTCGAAGCATAGATGCGAACTAACCCTTTCGGTCCTGCTTGTATTCGAAGCATAACTGTGAACTAACCCTTTTGGTCCGGTTCATATGCCATGATTACAAAGCACGAGGGGGCTTCCTGTTCAAACATAGGTGTATTCACCAAAGAGAACATAGCGTTACTACCCTCGTGAGCTAGCTTTGGACGTTAAGTCGCCAGTATATAATGATTTATGTGCTTAGAGCACTATGCTTTACGCTTTGGGATATTACCCCTTGCTGCAGGTGGCGTGATAAGCCGACTGTACAAATCAATTGAACAAGGCGTTTTGGGTTGTAACCCTTACTACATTGGTATCATAAGCCGGCAGTACAATTCAATATCACAGGTATGATATTTTGTATAACTATACATGATTACATTTAAAATGGCCCTGGTCATGAACTATTTTAGTCACCAGTGGCTTTATATGGGTATTATGACCCGCCTCTGCGGTAAACCGTCAAGACTCTTGTGATCTACTTGTGTGCAGGATAATTTTAAGTTTCATCTGCACAAATTAATGTCATGTAAGTGTAAAAGGATAATTATCAAGTGGCGACTCAAACAACATTGGGCAAAACATAAACATGCATGATGGCACGACAGAGCAAAGTTTTTGCTAGCCTATTACATGACTCAAGGAGCCAAAATGATTAAGTGTTTTTTAGAAGATCAAATATATGAACTGCCCAGCAGATCAATCTTCTTGGCCCTGACGGCTTGAAGCTTCTGGATCATCCTTCTCCACTTCTCCGTCCTCCTATGCTGCCTGGAAGTTTGGTGATGACTAGTCAATGCCATTCAAGGCTGGGAATTCAGCTTCATCATCAATAAGCTCGGACGGGTCAACTTCAGGAGCAAAAGTGTGCTTACGAATTGGGGGAATTAGATCCATCACTTTATAAGTTGGCGTATGCATATTTTGGTTTTGCATGTCATAAGTCGGTTGATATCTTGAAAGATCTATTTTATTGGCAATCAAGCTGGCAAGGCGACGTATCTCCTTCACGCAGGCGGCGAAGTCTCACTACAAAAAAATATACTTCCGTGATGATACGTGTTTGTCATAGTAGGTCACGTTTTTTGTCATGCATGTACATCCATGACAAATTTATGACAGAATCAAGATAGTCATACTTGTGCTGTCGTAGAAGTGTTCCATGACATTACCAAAATTATCATCACGGAAGTGTCCACTTCCATGACGATAAATCGCGCGTCATAGAAGTGCTTTGGTCAAGGGTGACCGACATGTGGCATCCACCGTAACGGAACACCGTTAAGCAATTGGGTCGGGTTTTGGATCCGATAACCCATTAACAGCCCCGACCAATGGGGATTTTCCACGTGTAAAATCATCATTGGCTGGAGGAAACACGTGTCGGCTCATCGTTGGGACAGATGTCATCCACTCACTGGACAGAAGGCGCCTATGATACATCAACACGTGGCACGGCCAATCAAGTTTAAATGGGTCGGCCCAACTAAAGGTCCACAAGATTTTGTGGCCCTTAATGGGCCGGCCGAGTTAAAGGCCCATGAGATTTTGCGGACTATAATGGGTTGGCCCAGCTAAAGGCCCACAAGATTTCGCGGGCCATAATAGGCCGGCCCAGGTAAAGGCCCACAAGATTTTTGTGTGCCATAATGGGCCGGCCCAGGTAAAGGCCCACAAAATTCTTGCGGATCATAATGGGCCGACCCAGCTAAAGGCCCACGAGATAGCACCGACATTAATGGGCCGGCCCAGCTATAGGCCCACAAGATTTTGAGGACCCTAGTAGGCCGGCCCATTTACTGGCTGCCATGTTTTGGGCCAAATGCCGGCCCATAATTGATCCAGTCCATTAATGGCCTGCCACGTTCCGGGCCTAATAATGGCCCATATAAGATCCGGCCCGTTAAAAGCCTCCCACTTTCTGGGCCAAATCACGGCCCATATTAGGTCCGGCCGTTTAAGAGGCTTTGGGCTCAATTATGGCCCATATCAGATTCGGCCCGTTGACTGGACACTGTGCTTTTGGGCCCACTTGCTAAAGGCCCATTTAGTAATTCGGCCTCATATTAGTTTCGGCCTGTTAAGGGCCCATTTAACATTTCGACCCTATATTAATTTTGGCCTGTTAAAAGCCCATCATATAGTTGGGCCTAACTACGGCCCGGTTTGCATCCGGCCTGCTCGCAGCCGATATCTGATTGGGCCAAACAAGGATCGAGACAACTTTGACCTGTTAAAAGCCTGTGAATTGATTCGCACAATCATGGGCCGGGTCCATTTTGGGCTGCCGCCGGCCCGTGAGCTATTCGGCACGTTTCAGGCCCAGCCTACTTCTCAGCCTCCTAAAAGCCCATTGAGTTTTCTTGCGAAAAGAGAGCCGGGGGTTACTCGGCCTATTAAAGGCCCGAATCTACTAGTGGGCCAATTTGACGGGGCCCATGATGCGGATCATACATCGTGATTGTGTGACGTCCCGATTATGTACCATAATCTTATGGTTTGGCCGGTTTACTGTGAAGACAGGACATATATACAATAAAATAACTGCAGCATCGTGAATAAGAAAAAACCTAGACTATACAATAAAGAAATTACGGCATATTACATCCACTGGGCATCAAAGTTCGCCACTATGATAATAAAGCACAAGCAGATAGCAGATTACATACACTGGGCATCAAAGATCGCCACCAGTGCAAATAAACACGGCGACAAAATAATATACAAAACCGACAGCACTTCAATATAGTTCAAGAAAGGTTAGCCCTGCTGGGGAGCTGCAGCGCAAGCAGCTGAGCAAGATGATGAGACTGCGCTTGTTCAACACTTATATCTTCCTCACTCTGAAAGACAAACAAGCAGACAGATGACAGGTTTCGCACATAAAAGTATCAGTGCTGACAATTCATCACATTTCTTACTGACGAATAAAGTGACACAGTTTAAAATTGCATTAACACAATATGGTATTGTTCAGGTCAAGACATGGCAGGAAATGACATTGTGAAGGAGTTGGCAGCTTCACGACACCACTGGATTACAGATCAAGAACTCATAAGTATCAATGGTTAGTGTGCTGTCAATTTATCCCATTTCAGATTGGCAAATAAAGGAATGGTTTAAATAATAGTAGAATGATATGACATTGTTCATAGTTAAGACATTGCAGAATATGACATTGTGCTGTAGTGGGTAGGTTCACCACACCACTGGATTACGCATGAAGAACAGAAGCATACATGCAGTGCAAAAGAAGATCACTTGCTCTGTATATTTTAATTTACATGGTATGAAGAAGGAACTTGCTTGTAAAACTGAAAACTTAAATTGAGAAGGACAAACTTTTGTTTATGAACTACATAATAAACTTTAAACATGCAATTTGATGCAAACACCAAAAATAAACAGCTGTTGCAGTCATGCCTAACCAAATATAGACAACAAAGTTTGAAGGCTTGAGAAGGACAAACTTACATTATTGGTGAGGACAGGCTCTATAAAGCCCTTGTCCATGCTGATGGGGGGGGGGCAATTCAAGAAGTTTAGCACAGAATCTTCTTCATAAGCATTGCCTTTATTCTACATTTTTTTAAGAGTAAATATAGATGTGATAATATACGAAAAAATGGAGATTATTTAAGATAAGATGAAGAGTGATGCTACATAACCAAGTAGCTATAAATGTATGTGCAGAGATACAGGCAAAAGGCAGAGCCAAGAGCATTGCACAGCTAAACTTCTTCAGTACCAACCTTATGGTAAGAGTAAATATAGATCTGATGTGTAGAAAATGGAGGGCAAAGGAAAATAAGCTGCAGAGTGATGGTACATGAACAAGTACCTGTCAATATAAGTACACTGATAAAGGACAACATGTACTTACAAGAACAATGCAGAGCTAAAAATATTCATTGGCATTGGATATATTCTACACTAATGTAACCATTCATACAGATCAGATAATTTGGAGAAAACAATTGATAAGCAATCTATCATGCATACTGTTGTCAGATAATGAACCAGGTATGTATGCAAGTACAGTGATACAGGACAATAGGTACTAACAAGAGCAAAGTAGCAGGCAACATATTTGCGATATCCTATCGTTCTTTTCAAACCAGAATTCTTCTTCGAGCTGATTTCCTGCAAAAAAGATCCATAAGGCACATGCGGAAAAGTAGAAGTTCAAATTGTCATGTGATTTCATAGACAGTACCTCATCCTGGGAATGAGACCAGTGCATAAGAAGGTTTTTCCATTCAATGTCTTCTAAATTTAGCACAGGAGACTTCACCGGAAATTCGCTTATAGACTTGCCATTAAAGTGTGATTTCCTCAAGTAACATCGATACTGCTGCAATGCTTCCTTGAAAAGCACAAGCAAGCTTTGCTCGTCATGACTATCCAGATTGACCCTCACCTAGTTACAACAATGTAATGTAAATCATTGATGTGTTCGATCAGCAGAAAACAGGAAAATAATAACCATGAATAATAGCACTTACACGTAAGTTGGATAGGAAGATGTGAAAATGGTGTTTGTCTTCACTATAATCTTCCCATGATGGGAATATATGCACGTAGTCCCTAACAACATTGAAAGCATTGTCTTTTAAACTGGGAATAAATGGAATGGGGTTCAATTCTGCAGGAATTGGTCGTCTCTGCACTTGGGATAGGTCTTCGGCCGGTGGACTTGCTGTACTTTTTCCTGGAGTGGGATTTTTCTGTGGTACGGCTGGTGCTATGGCAAATGAAATCGGTATACCTTTTGCTGGAGTGCAGGTCCTGTGTGGTGGGGCTAGTGGTGTGGCCAGTGAAGTATGGGTACAGTCTGCTGGAGTCGGTCCTATCTTTTGTGTCACTGGTTGTACAGCCAATATAAGTGGGGCGCTGTCTGATTTCTCCGGCACCACCACGTTTTTCAAGGACTTTGTTGGTGCTCCTTCAGGTTCAGCAATCACCCTCTTCCTTTTTTATGTCTGATGCACAAGAACAACATTTGAGTGGAAACACATGGTATGATGATAGATGGAATATGTATTGATAATGGATGGGCATGGCATCTCGAGTTATATGATGAGTAAACTAAGCAGATGGTGGTGCAACAAAGTAAAAGAAATGCAAGACAACATATGCAAGATACGCGCAATCAATAAAACCTTGCCAAATTAGAACAGGTACCTTGATGGGTGAACAGGACAGGCCATGTGCCTTTGACTCCTCGAGGTTAGAATAGGCATTAGGATGATATTCTGAACAAGAATCAACAGGTGGGGAGCGTACGAGTTTCATTGCTTCCAGAATGGCACTCAATGCCTTGGTGCCAATTTTGTAAGTCTATGCAGTGTTCCACAATATTCTTCTGATGCGCGGATTCTGATATTCACTGTAATTGCGTATAATATCTAAGAACCATGAAAACATAAATAGTTGTGAGATTATCTTTGTAATGCAGATGATATTCTAATATAGGGGCGCCCCTATAAACACTTATGTGCTATCACTGGATTCTGATGAGAGAGCTCATGTGTGTTGTAATATCGTGCGTGCATTTATATAATCTGGCACAAGTACACAAAAAAATAGGCTCCGGAAGTAAGGATAGCTGGCAGATGATGGGTTCATAATATACTGTATAGAGAGTTTATTACCAAACCATGATAACAAGAGCACACGACAACTAGGCAGATCATAGTGTACATAACAGTGGTACACCATAACCACGATATATAAATCGCGAAAGTGGAACTGACTTGAAAATACGATGTTGTATTGCCGCTAGTAATTGAAAGCCTATCGATCACGTACAGGCCAGCACTATCGAACATGGTAAAGAAGAGCAATCCGATTTTGGATAATAAAATGTTGGTTGCACAGTGCCCACACATGATGAACCAGAGCGCATTAAGAACGCAACTCCCAGCTGTCTCTCGACCATTTTAGGCGGTTGGATGAAGATCCTACGTCTCCTAACCCTTCTTCTTCCTCGTCTCTAATTCTTCCCATACAAAACACCGCACGGGCCGCCGGCCGGACCACCGGCCCCCACCGCCTATGTTCCTCCGCCACCCCCACCCCCCACCTGCATCGAGTTTTCTTTGTTCGGCGAGGCCCCAGAACCACCCGAGCTGCTTGGATCGCACCGGCGAACTCCGGCGAGCTCTGAAAAATTGACTGACCCAATTTTGAAATTTAGTCTACTGTGATTTAACTAGTGTGGAATATAAAAGGGGAAAACCATAAGCATTGGGAGTATAGTGTTGAGCGTGCCATGGTGGATCTGAAGGTGCAAGTCGGACAAAGGCAACTTCGCAACCAAGACAAGAAATAAGAGTAAAGCAGTGGTGATCTATTTTCTTGTTGCGATAAAGAAGTTGAGCAGATACGAAAGAGTACCGACTCTGGTGCGGTGCCGTGTATGCATCTGCTGAGAATTTGACGGTGTTGCGGTAGCGATGGCTGTCGGCAGTGTGGAAGCAGATCTAGGAGGGTAGACAGTGGCGGCCGGGCGCGATGGAGGAGACGGTCGTAGGAGCAGCGCCGGCAAGGTGGACGACGGCGGGGATGAAGCAAGAGGACGGGATGCAAGGATCCCGGTCCGAAGGCGTGGATGAGAGAGTTCGATCTCTTGTAATGGACGGCGACGGCGGGGTATCAGCTCCGGCATGGTGGAGGAGGACGGTGGTGGATGGGGTGGCGGACGGCGGCGGACGGAGGAGGGTAGGGTGGCGAGGGTGTTTTGGCGCCCACGTAGTACGAATGGGGAAAAGGGAGGTAGAGAGGAAGGGGGGAACCATGTATTCAAGGCGCGCTTGTCTCAAATGTGAGGAAATTTACAAACTTAGCCCCCATTTCAAATTTCTACTACATCACAGCAACATTAGTTGGTTGGGGATAGGACGGTAATCTCGCATACACCGAATATTTGCCGACGAGAGTTTGTTTTTGGCGCCCACCGTGTATGAATATGAATCGGGGAGGGAGTCGATTTCGGCCGAGGGCACACCGTGTTTTGGTGCCCACCGTGTATGAATCCGGGTGAGAGGCTGTTACGTCACGTTTGGGTGAAATTACAAACCTACCCCTATGGAAACCTATAGATATCCAGCAAATAGGCTTTGCATGGCAGGGATAGGCAGTAGTGATATCCATCTCGTAGATTTTGGTTTTGGGCGGTTACTGCGACTTTCCCCACTTCGTTCAAATTTTTCACAGTGCATGTTTACTGTGCCAACTCAATTCGAATCCCGTTTGTATTCTACTATTTTTTTCGGGCGGGATCCATTTTAAATTGGAATTACATTCTATATACATCATTTTTTCATATATACTTTCAAAAGCACAACACCATTTATACATAAATATGGTTTACAAATGGCATGATCTCAGATTCATAAGGTTGTATCCATCAATTTGGATTTTCAAATATTTGAAACCACTTTATGTTGAAATCCAATGTATGCATTCCTCGCTAACTGTCTCCAATTAACGTGTGTTTCATGCGGGCATGTATAATGTAATTCACACACACAACATATAGTGTAATCCCATTTAGACATTAATTGCATATAAACCATGCATTTTTTGTAATTGAAGAATCTATGGATCACCAATATTGATAAACTATATAACATTACACGTGTGCCCAAATTCAAATGAATATGCATGTTTGATACACCAATTTGCGTTATGATATTATCGATGTCGTGATCTCCAGTTTAAATATTTGAATCCCCTTTAATCTAGATATTCGTCTCATATAGCTATCACTCATGCTTATATAGGACTATCTCTCTGGACCTATACGCGTTCATCGTCTCTTAGGCATCTCTCGTGCTACCTGTATGTCGACAATGATCTTTTATCTTCGTAACACACTGGCGGTACTCTCTCCCTCGACCTTCATCACTCTATCTCTCTCTAAGTATATCTCGCTCCCTGCTATGTGTCTCTAGCTATGATTCTCCATGTGGAATCTCTTTCTCTCACACAAACACAAAACTTTGTCTCCCGGAGTCTCATTTCTCTCAACTATTCCCATGTGTGCCACTCGCACACCCCTCATACAGAGATGTCTTTCTCTCCTTAGATATGAGAACCTACGACTCTTCCTCTTCAACATCTCTTTCTCACACACAAACACAAACTCTGTCTCTCAGGGTCTCATGTTTCTCAATTGTTCTCTTGTATGTCGCTCAAACACGCCCTCTCTCCCTAGAGATATATTGTGTTCCCTCATATGTCTTTCTAGCTATCACTCTCGTTGTGAAATATCTTTCTCTCTCGCAGACACAAAACTCCGTCTCTCTGGATCTCATTTCTCTCTGATATCTGTTTGTATGTGACTCACATGCACCTTCTCTCTATCTCTCTCACACCCACACACATAACCCAGCCTTCTGATCCACTCGACTCCTATCTCCAGCGCACACTAGCTAGCATCTTTATCTTTCTATTTCTGTTTCTCCATCAACCTTCTTTCTCGCCCTCACTCTTGATTCCTATCACGCACACTACATATGTTTCTCTCTACATGCAGTCAAGTGCCCTCTCACACACATATATAACTTCACCCTTTGAACCACCCGACGGTCATCTCCGACACCCAAACTAACGGATGTATCTCTAGCTAGCATCTCCATCTCTGTATCTATCTGTAGTTTCTCTATCAACATTTCTTTCTCGCACGGAGTCTTGCTTCCTATCACCCACACTATATATGTCTATCCATACATATGCATTTATAGGTTGACTCTTTTTCACAATCGTTGCGCCTCACCCCCTCTGCTCACCATAGATGCATGCTCCAGCCCACGCCACTATCTCTTAAAGACAAAAACACATGCTCAATTGTCGGGCCTTCTTCCCCGCATTCTCACATGCATGCATATTGTCATACCGATCCGTCTCTCCCATGTCGTTGATCTTAGCACTTATGTCTTCTTTCTTTTATCTCAATCATGCGCGCGCACGCGCACACATCCCACGTATACATGTATACCTCTCACACATGCACGTTCAAGGTCTCTATGTCTCCATACGTAGTTAATTACCCTCAATCCTAATGCCACATCGAATCGTTCTCCTCTTTTGTGCACATAACTTCCGCCTGGATGGGCAAAACACACACTCACACTTAACAATCTCCTTCAAGCTACCCCCCCCCCCCACCCCGCGCGCCTCTCACTCTTCCCCTATATCCCCGAAAC
>NC_041391.1:195920882-195939372 GCF_002162155.2 Triticum dicoccoides | reverse complement strand
ACACCACACACACACCACACACTCTAAGACTCCATCTCACACACACATGCTCTAGGCGGAGCATTTGTTCCTACCACCCTTCATCCAACCTTACCCGTATGATAAACAATCAGCTTTATTTACTTGCATAACATGGACAGATTCCACTTTACTTTAGTAGTCAGCAAACTTATCATCTGTACCCTTATAAAAAAACGAGTTGGCGATGATGGTGTGCCTGCCATCTTGTAATACAGACCGTATGATCTATATCTGACGGATAGGAAGCAAACTATGATAATTTTACAAAAGATACCCGCACCTCTCTCCACATCATTATCTCCCGCAACCTCATTGCTCAGCAATTAAAAAAGGAATAAGTCTCTGGAACAATCTAGCATGCATGGTGGCCGCTGCCGCCTGCCGGCGCCATCCATCCCCATGCCTCCACCCATTCCGACCACTAGTCACCACCACGCTCCACTCCTCCTCACCTTATCTCTCATCTTTCATTTTTTTGATGACATTCTCGAGATACCAGTTTTCCGATAAAATTCTCAAGATATCATTAGTTTTTAGACATGGGATTACTCCTGCATGGGTCAATCACAACAGGTGTTTTGTAAAAAAATGCATATTGATGTTCCGTGCAATGCACGAGAATCTTGCTTGTAATTATATAATGCAAATCACGAGCAGGAAGTGACATCTTTTTGACACAACCACGTTAACATGGCCACGTAAATCACGAGCAGGAAGGAGAAGGGAAGCGGGCTATGGAGTAACGTTTTTTTCCACAATTTCTTAGAAAACTGAGTGCAATAATTGAGTAGTTTTGCAAACTACCATTACTACTACACCTGAAATGGTTTAAAACCTATACTCCCTTGCTAGCGCGCGCTTCCCTCGTGAAACGGTCAGCTTCGCCCTGGAGCGTCAGTGATGCATTAATGCCCGGCCAGAGCAGAGGCGACCTCTCACTGGCGCCGGCTTTGAACTGGCGCGACGGCCGAGAGAGCGCCGCTTCCCGGTGCACTCGACTGCTCCGCGTCGAGACTGGCCATAGGCCCTGTTTGGATCCATGGGTTAGAGTTAGTTTGAGCTAGTTGGGGCTCAAATAGCCCTAAAGTATCCAACCATGAGGGTTTAAATTGGAGCAAGTTGCACCGAACCCACCAAAAAAACTATCCCACCCAAGAGGTGCTAACTAGAGATAGTTCTCATTGGGACCATTGAAAAATCACTTTTCTCTCTCCATGAAGTGCATTTATTGTCAATCTAACCCTGTCACCCAAACACCACTTTGGATACGGTTAGTTCAGGGTTAGTCATGAGTTAGTCTAACCTCTAGCTAAGTTAGAGTATCAAACAGGAGCAGTATAGGACATGCAAGTTGCTCAAAGCATACAGGCAAATTCGTACGTGACAGGATTTTTTTCTTTTTGAAAACGGAATGCGAAATGAATTTTTTTAGAATGCTCTTGGCATGTCGCTAACATGT
Organism: Triticum dicoccoides; assembly: GCF_002162155.2. Taxonomy (NCBI): domain Eukaryota; kingdom Viridiplantae; phylum Streptophyta; class Magnoliopsida; order Poales; family Poaceae; genus Triticum; species Triticum dicoccoides. The sequence goes on along the minus strand of NC_041391.1, from coordinate 195,937,892 downwards.
GATAGTTAACCGACCTCAATAGATGGCAAAAATGCCAGCCCTCCGCAATTTGATAGAGACAAGGAGGGAGAAGCGATATAGGATGCTGGATTACTAGAGATAGGTGTCGCACGGAAGCCAAGAAATATGGTGATAGCATGGGTTAGCCATGTACTAGTATGATGTAACTACACTGGGCTGCTGTGTTTCGTACTCTTCCAGTCCACTGTGGAGATGATTGGTTAATTTTATATTGCTGAATAATATTAAATATTATGAGTGCAGATGCTCCACCATGAGGTTCCTTGCTCCTTCTCGGTCGTCCGGAATCTATGTTCTTCCACTCTATTTTTTTATGTGAGCTTTGTTCATCCTTTTGCCAACACGCGAGACATCTAGCATCAAGGCGCACGTGTTATGCAACGATCATTCCATCTATATGAAGAACACGTGGCACTGGAACTACGAGACGGACATGTACCCAGGAGTGGACGTACGAACCTGAGTAATGTAGCGCAGTAAGTGAAGTAGAAAGGCACAAATGGTATGAACATGCGTGGCATACAGGGTGTGTTTGGTTGTGTTCTCATCTCAGCATAGTTGTTCCCTCTTCATGCATGCTCAACTCAACACCCCTCTCCATGCATGCTCTCTTCATGCATGCTTCTAGTGTATTTGTGCTAAACTAGTGTGGACTCATGCACCCTCCATACACTCTACCAAACACCCAAAAGTAGGTCGAGAAGGGAACTCTTGGGCGGCATTTGTCTCTTACTACGTACTACCACTAAATGTTGTACGTGCAATGCACGGTGATGTTATGGAGTACGTGCCTAAGTACTCTACTACTACTATATTAGTTGGAGGCACATATTAACTTTTATATTTGTTTACGTGTATGCCCCAAGACCTTCCAACTAGACGTGTCTTTCTCTCCAGGTCGCACTTTGTATCGTTCATACCACTAAGTACTACTACGTGTGGTCTCCGACCCAGAAGTGGAAGAAGTGGAGACGCTCTACGACGCTGTTTTTTTACGCTGGGCTCTACCACGCTGTTCATGTCCCACTCCTTTCGCTGACGTGTGGGACATCCAGCACGTGCCGTGTTTGGCACCCTTCGTCGTAAGAGTTGAAACGCTAGAATTCATCAAAAATAAAAAATAATTATAAATCGGCAGTGATACTTTTTTTTGTAAACCAATCAGCAGTGATACTATACTACGCGGTTTCCTTGCTCCTCGATATCGGAAAGAATACTTCCGTTCACCAACATGTGGGACGTCGACCATCCTGGTCCACTTGCCATGCATGTAGAACTCCAAGGGAGAGTCACCCAGGTCATCGCGCCGCAGTAACAATGACTAATGAGTCGTCAAATCATAGGCCCACTTCCCCCTTTGAAGTTGCTCGGACGAAGGAACCATCATGACTTCGTTGAATTCCGCTTCTTGAAGAAAACTACTGTACCAGCAGTACTGCTAGCTACAGTATTTACTCCAATAGAGGCCTCCTTTCGTTCATAGGATAGGAATATGAAAATCATAGGAAGTGAGATGACATGCATCTCAATTCCTATAGAGAAAGAGATGTCATTTGATGCATAGGATAGGAATTTGTCCATTTAGTCTAGGCTAATGTACTGGTAATTTGCTCTAAAAACTACAGTAGTAACTAGTAGTACTGGTACATGCTCGTACTCAGACACAGACACACACACTAACTACTAGTACTACTACTTCTCACATGCTGGCCAGACGCCGTCGTTCTCCTTCCCCGCTTTGTCGGCGACACCCCACTGTGCTTGGATCTCCGCCGACCTCTCCGCAGCAGCGTGTGCTTCCTTTTCTTTCTTGCGGTGGCGGGCTTCTCTTTTCCTGAGTGCTTTCTGACTTTTCCGCTCCCTCTATGCGGCTTTGGCCGCCTCTTACTCTACCGCCCATTCGGCCTTGGCATCTTCAAATTCCTCCCGCATAGTTGTGAGGTCGCGAGCGGCAATGAACTCGGCATGGCGGGATGCCATCGCTTCCCTACCATTTTGTGTGCGTTCGTGGGCGGCGAGGAACTCGGCGCGGCGGGATGCCATCACTGCCTTACCGGTTAGTGCGCGGCGCGGTGGCATGAACAACGCTTGGTGAGAGCTCTGGGGTGGAGTGGCCGGATAACCGTATAGTGCATTGGTTTGTCAAGAGCTCAAGGACAGAAGACGAAGAAAATTAGGATTCCCCTTCAATCCTGGTCATTTATTACCGAGTAAAATGCATTGGCGGTCATCGAACTTCTCTTGATAGCTCACTTTGATCATTGTATACGAGATATGGTGATTATACGGTCGCTGGCTCAGCATATAGCTTCGTATTTGTATGGTTGACCAGTCAAATAGTCTGCATGCGCCTCATCAGCTCGTGTTCTTTATCTATCTACGCGGGCCTACCTGTGAATGGAGAAAGAAATATTGTAAAAACCAAAATTATGCGTATGTGGGGAATCAAACCACGGACTCGTCGCTGCAACGCACCCTTGTCGGCCAAATGAAAATGAAATACTTCGCGTCAGACACTCACGCTCATGCTGTCAAAGCATGCTAATGCATGCATGTTACCCTCTAAATCAAAGTCCTGCTCATGGCGCAACGCAAACGGTGATCCCATCACCTGCGCACCTCGACGGTGCCTGACATTACTGTTTAGACCTTTGATGGAGGCCTACGCGAACGCCGAGCATGTATTCACCTGGCTCAACACCAACGGTCATACTCGGACCGCCTTGCTCATGTATATCGTCCATCACAACGACAATCTATAAAATAGCCTAAGCTAGAGAGCGTACTATGGTAGTATGGTACGGAGTATGTACTATCGTGAGCGACCGATCTTAGTGCCACTGCACACCGAAACCCCTTCCATCGCTAGCGCGCGCTTCCCGCCTGAAAGTGTCACCGTCTCGCCAGAATGTCAATGCCACATTCATCGGACTTAACTGCAGGTGCAATTGGTGTGTCACTGACATGCAGCCAGACGCCCGTTGGGCCCACATGTCAGTAACCCAAACGCATCTGCACTTAAGTCACTGAAGTAGCGTCCTCATTCACGCCCGACAAACCTACTCCGGCGGCAGTTGTCCATCCGTCTTCCGCGGCCTAATGCCATTCGCCCGCTATATTCACTTGAGCCCCAACTCCCAGCCATAGCCAAAGACCCACACTTATTCTCCTTCGGTCCCTTCCTTCTGTCGGCACCACTTCAACCATGGCCTCCTGGCGCTCCGAAGCTCTCTTGGACGTACTGTCGCAGGAGCAGACGAGGGACATCGGCGGCTCCGCTCCGGGCGCGCTCCAAAGCTCTCTTCGACGTACTATCGCATGAGCAAACGAAGGAGATCGCCGGCACCCCCTGGGCCGCCCTCCGCCGCCACGACCACGAAGCTGGTGCACGTGCGCGGGTGCAGCCGGCAGCGAGGAAGAGTAGTACACGGTAGGTCGCCGCCGCTCTAGTCCCGGGAAGGCCACCGCTAGTCCACTCAGTCGACGCCAAGCTTGGTGGGGTAAACATCGGCGACTGATTAGCCGCTTGACGGCGACATGGAGGCGGAAATCTTCATAACCTCGTGCTCCGGCCGGAGGAGGAGGTTATTGAGGCGGATGAGGAGGAGGCAAAGGCAATGGCCAGCTTTCTCGGGTTCATGGCCGGACATGGTGGTCGGGCGCCGGCGATCATTTAGATTAGGTTTACAGTACGTTTCGTACGGTTGGTGCGAAATATGTAATGAATTTCATCCAGTTTGTAGGAAAAGTTTTCGAAATGTAATGAATTTCATCCGGTTAATTTCATCCGGTTAATTTGAAATTTGCTTTGTTTGCACGAATTTCGTCCGGTTAGTTCATATATTTGTGGAAAGGTATGCGCGCAGCATCAGATGGCATCCATCATTGTCCTTGGACAGATGCCGGTGTAAATTTGTGGGCCAGCACTGGAGATGCCCTAACTATCATGCTATAATTGCTAACAATCCTCCATTATTTGGCAGGGAACAGTTATCCCTCGATCAAAATCAGATCCGCGGTGTTTCGCACTCCTCCCGCGTAAGAGTGTAAACTCTTGCTTACATAAAAATGGAGCAAGTGGACGGCACTGTAGCATGTCATATAATTCGAACTAGCCCGCCTAACGAGCGGGAAAGCACCGCCCTCGTCATTTTGTTCTGGATTTCTATCGATCGATCACGCGAAAATGTTAGGCTTCGCAAGTTCTAAAGGAAAAGGTGGCACACTTACGACTCGTACGCGTCGCAACCCCGACAGTCCGGCTCGCACGCTGCTCACCAGAGGGGACACGCGTTGTCTTGCAATTTCACTGCATGTGGGACCGTAATTGAATAAATCGTCGATAGCCGAAATCTAATCGCTCGGCGGGCGTCGGCTGAGAAGAGAGAAACGGGGGAGGGAGAAGAGATCGCCCGCCTGCCGCGCACGGACTCCACGAAACATATGGTGATAATGTGAGGTGGGCCATGCTGGAGTCCGGACCGCTTCCGGAGCCCGCTCTCACCGCCCTGGCCCCTCAAGATGCCAGCTGCCCGCTGCATGCATAGCAAGTAGTCCCCGCTTATGTGGAGGAGAGAGAGGCATTGACAAAGTCAAGGAGTAATAGTGGAGACAATAGCTTTCATCAAAAATAAACAATGAATACTCATTGCTCATCCTCTATATCGTAAAGAATACTTTCATTCGCCAACATGTGGGACATCGACCATCCTGGTCCACCTGCCATGCACAAAATTATCCTGGTCTACCCCGGTCATATCGCAGGCCCAACCTTTCCCACTATAAGTTGTTCAGACGAAGGAACCATCATGACTTCGTTGAATTTCGCTGCTTCAAAAAAACTTATTGTACCCGCAATACTGCTACCACACGCGAAGACTGGACGGCACTGTACCACGTCATATCACTGAAACCCACTAGGCCAAACTAGCCCGCCTAGGTCATCTATTTTGGAATGGAGGGAGTACGTCTCTACACTGCTATGACTTTGTGTTGCACATTCTTTGTACTTTTGCTACGATTTTCCTACCCTATGAACCAAATGAGGCCTGAATGTATGTCGACTATTGTCTGATCGATCGCTAAGCTTACAATTTTAGGAGCTAGGGCTATTGGTCGATCGACGAGGGATAAGTATAAGCATACCACGAGCTCATCAGCCCCAACGTTTCTCTTCGGTGAGTGTTTTGCAAGTACTATAGCTCGCACAGTAGCTAGCCTACTAACACCAAGAATCATCAAACAAGCCCTGCTGATATGATAAATAGTTCAAAGTTACATCTAAGCATGCCATATATTACATCCAAAGCTGGTGAGGATACATCTATTTCCATAACTCGGAGAGGATTCGCATGATTCATCGCATGATTCACTATCAAACAAAAGTAGCAAGATCCGCCCACACAAGACAGTGCACTAGCCCTAAGATGGTTTGATAACACGCATCGTTCTGGTAATTAAACACAGGTCAATGCAAACTACCCTGAAGGATTAGCGCAACCAACTATTTCTTATCATCGATCTCTCGAGCAATGACCACAGCACGGACATCGGCATGGGAATCGATTTCTGGGGCGATGTCCACAGGACTGACCGCGACATCGGAATCGATCTCTGGGGTGATGTCCATAGGATGGACAGCGGCATCGGAATCGATCTCCGGGGCGATGCCAATCGGACGGGCCACGACATCGGAATCATCAAGGACAACCACCAGCTCCTGCACAACCCTAACATATTAGCAAGCACATTGCAAATAATCAAAAAGCAAGCACATTGCAAATTATCAAAAACCACAACTATGGTAATAAGCCATTATTTTTTACCTTGTGCAGCTCACCGGGGGAACTCATCCCTCCGGGGGCCATCTCCTCGTCCTCGATGGGGGCCATCACCTTGCCAGGGGAATACTACTTCTCAACGGCAACTATCTCCTCAAACTCGGTCTTAAGCCTCACATAGGTGGCAATCAGAGTTCCTGGGGTAGGCACGGTGGGGCCATTGCTATTCTTCCAACTTTCTTTGAGGAGTTCGTCCGCCAACGTCATCAACTCTTTGGCCAGTGCTTGTTTCTTGGAGTTCTTCGTCTCCATAGGTTGGCCCGCCAACATGGTCAACTCGTTGGTCGGTGCTGGCTTCCTGTAGATCGCTGTCTCTAGTGGGTTGTCCTCCGGCAACTCTTTGCCTAGTGCTCCAGAATCCATCAATGAACTGACAAACAAAAAGCAATCGGAAGGAAACCACAATCACAATGAAAATGGGAAAAGAATAGGATGTGAGAATCGGTCGGTGCTTCGCAAAAAGAAGATTATTGGAATGAAAATATAGCAGCATAACTGATTCGCCCACCTTTCCTTCATCGGTAGAGAAGAAAAATGGCAGAAGTGAGTAGCCTGGAGTGAGGTTTTATTCAAGAAAGGGAAGAAAGGGCTTGAACGAGCGTTCCAATGAAATGATGGTTGCTTCGTCCAGTCCAACTTGGAGGCCACCTTACCACTGCTGGTAAAGGTGTGGGTTTTGTGATATGATGGGTCATGATGGCTACATCAGGGTGATAGGTGAGTCTCGACTGTAGCACCTCGCTATGATTTGGTGGATGGCATGCGGGCCCGGATGCTTTGAAATGTCCCGCATGTAGATAGAGCGGCTAGTCATATAGGAGTGCTCAATATTGTGCACCGCGACCAAGGCGGAGTGGAAAATGAGAGAACTACGTAATTAATGCATGAGTTTAATTAGGATAGTTTTGTAAAGTACGAGATACATTCCTCCAATAGCAAAATGCCTTGGTTCATGAGATTTGAGATTTGAGCCCTATAAACCGGAAGGGAGGGGGTACTGCACACGTGTAGTCTAGTCACTTGTTTTTTTTTGAGCCGAAGTCTAGTCACTTGTTGAAATCTCTAGAAATGCAAATACTCCTTATCGGTTTACAGGTCTATACTACTCCCTCCATCTAGGTGTGTAAGTCATCTTACGAAAACCAAATAGTCCCAAAACACTTAGGCGCGGTGCATTAACTTCTACCTTGTTTCTTGTTTCTTGACATACGTATCAACCAATAAGAGATGAGAGGTGTGCATGCTTTTAATGACTTGCAATGGCTAGTTCATTGCATGGAATGCTATTAATTAGCAAATAAACATTGGTGACCCAGGAGGAAACGGTGCTAAGGGCATGTACAATGGTGCTATCTTAGAAGTGCCATGTAGGATAAATGATGAGGTGGAGGAGAGAGAACCCATAAGAAAAGGCTTTCCTTCTCTTATTTAAAAAAAGACAAGAGATGATCTCTTAGCACAATATGTCTCACCACGTTTTTTGGAATAACTAGTTATTAAAGATAAGGCTAAGACATGACCCATTGTACTTACGTCTTTTTTTGTCATATCCAAAGTACATGCAAGACTTAAGATAAGACTATCTTATCAACCATTGTACATGCCCTAAGCGCGTGGACCTATGCAGAATGAGTATCAACCAATGGATAATGGAGTTTAATTGTTAAATAATAGCAATTTTGTCTCATGCAAGAGCCTGGCTAGTACTCCAAGGAACCGCACCACGCGAGCGTTCGCAACTGCCATGTTTGGTTTGCGCTTGGCTCTTCTCCTCTTCGAGAAGACGAACAATGATGTTACTCCTACTTCTACAGTATCGAATCCACTTCTGCATGTCCGTCCACCTCGTGCAGGAGGGATAGTGTGTAGCGAAAGCTTCTACTTACTGCTCCTGCCTTTGCATCCATGACAGGTGGGCCCAATAGGTGGTTGGCCCACCTATCATGCAGCCAAAGGCAGGTGCAGTTAAGGCACCGGAGCTCAGTCCACGAGGGAGAGGGCGTTGTAGTAATCAAATTTCTCGGTCTTGTATGAGTTGACGCGACACATCAAAGCACTGCACTCGATAAAAGTCTTTTTACACATTTCAAATGGGCTACTTCGTATGTAGGAGTAGACATATTCTGCTTCGTATGTACTTCCTCCGTTCCAAAATATAAGTCTTTTTAGATATTTCACTATGAACTACATACGAAACAAAATGAGTGAATCTACACTCTAAAATATGTCTATATACATCCGTATGTAGTTTTTAGTGGAATCCTAAAAAGACTTACATTTAGGAACGGAGGGAGTAGTCAGTTGTTGCAATCTCCAAAAAGACTTATATTTGGAAACGGAGGGAGTACAACGCATGCATGCATGTCGTGACTTTCCTTTTGATACTTGCATGTGTTGATTTGATGCACCTTGCCAAATTTTGACTATAAATTTAACTAACCAAATTTTCATGCATGTCACAAAAAATCACAGGGTTGTTTGGATTGTGACTATGTTTGTATTATGTTGCCACATTAATTTTCCCACACTTGCCACAATTGCCTAACCTGAGTTGCTCAAATTGTTAGACACACTTTGGCTTGCCTAAGGGAATCTTGCCACAATTTTTGTGTCTATGACATGTGGGGTTCACTGCAAATAAAAAAATTCTTGTCTTAGGTGTGGCTAATAAAAAAGACTTATATTTAGGAACGGAGGGAGTAGAAAATATAAATAACAATGCATGTTGGGGCAACCCACGTTTCCGCTAATTTTAGCCGTGGGCTTGTTCACAATTTTTACAAGGGGGTGGTTGTTCATTTTGATGGAGGGACTTGTAGTACCAGACTTGAACGATACAAAGTGCGACCTGGCACACCGTAACACCACTTGGAACAAGCGGGTAGCTATCTCAAAAAACAATCAACAACTAAAAAAACCGCGACCTGGCATGTAGTAGTACACAATTTTAAACGATTGTTTTGATGGAGTGAAAAAGGAAAACTACCCGACTACTTATATATAGGACGGAGCCTCCGCGCTTGCTTGCTAGGGCTGCTCTATTCACACACTCTCATCCTCTCCAGATCTAAACAAGATAGGGGTAGTAACACTGTCTTTCTCCCTTCAAAAAACACTGGCTTTCTATCCTCACCGTTAGTTACAGATCCAGATGTATCCCCCTCCGCCGATGAAGGGGCGGAGGGGCAGTGTTTAGGCCATCGTCGACATCGAAGGAGGAGACCCACTGCCGGCCGCATCGTTATCTCTAGCCAAGCACCGGCGCGGGAGGTCCTCCGATCCCTTCGTCGTTGCATGTGGGCGGATCCGGCCTCCCGCTGCCCACCTATCCACATCTCGACGACCTTCAGGTATATCTTCGTTCGAAACCGCCTTAGCTCTACTTCCCCAGCTCGCTACGTCGTTGCATGTGCATCATTTTCTACCTCTCAGCCCCTCTTGATCGGATGGTCCAACGTCACCTTTTTTGTTCTATTGTTAGAGGTAAAGCTACTTCATGGAGTCGAATCTTGTACTCCCTCCGTCTGAAAATACTTGTCATTGAAATAAAGTGGGGGTGGGGGAATTTAGTATGTACATCGGACTTGGTACAAACAGGAAGGAAAGGGGATGAAAGTAGTACAGACTGGTCATCCAACCGGTCTCTTGGTCGAAAAGGGAAATATATGGGTAACGTTGTACACAGTGGTATGACCAAGACTAGATTTGCTATCCACACATAGGAGTAGGTGGCTAGAGTGAACAAAAATGGGACCAACCCAGATATGTTTCTTGGATGTTTGTTTCTCGGGGCAACAAACTATGAATCACCACTTTATGCCCCTGTTTATGTACATGGTGTTGTACTGCTGGTGCACCCACTGTCCCATGCCCTTATGCCAAATATTTAGGCTCCGGTCAGAATAAAGGGGCAGAAAACATAGGTCTTGATGAAAATAGAGGAATAGGAAAGGAATGTAGGTATAAAACTATGTAACAGCGAACCGGAGGAAACTCTCAAGAGAATGTGTTGGGATGGACTACGAAATGTACAGATTTATTTTTTTAGAGTAGGATGCTTGGCAGTATGAGATGCTATTTGTTTAATCAGCTGCACAGTGACTACTCTTGTGCTCACCTCACGTACCACACATAGGTTGATTTTTTTATTCCAGCAAACACAGCACAGCAACCTGTCCAACGCATGGCAGCGAGCGCCTGCCTCGGGCTTCCGCCAAAAAATGAGCAGTGCGTGGATGTTTCTAATCTGATGGAATCAGTACTACCAGACCAGCTTTCCTATGAAACACTATTCACCTTTCCCGTGGTCCGAATGGTTGGAAGGGAAAGAATACCGTAGGAATTGTGTTCCTAAGAAAATCCTGCACCAAACCTGTGAACCGAACGCAGCCTTAGTTGTTCTTAATATAATGTCCCTGGTAAAAATGAAGCCATGCCACTGTTTTTGCCTGTAATTGTTTGAGACTCTGACAAGTTTAGCCAAATGTTTTTGCCTGTAATTGTTTGAGACTCTGACTGTTTCCACTGTGCCTTTTTGTGCAAACAGGGATATCCAATTCACCTGGTTGCTGTTGTGACCTTTTGGTGCACTGCACAAAACTCTTCTTAAAAGAAGTGACTTTTGTGCTGTTTAACTGGAATGTCAGATGGAACAGTTGATTCATTTTGGTGGAACTGCACAAAGGGAGATCTGTGTTCCAATCCTCATCATCCATATTGGCGCCATAACCTTCCTTTAGGTAAGAATGATATTTAATGCATGTGTTCATCTCTATTTTTGACTGCCATTAGAAAATAATGCTGTTTTTTACTAGTACACTTGTACTCCCTCACTGACAAAACCAATTCTGAATTATAAGGCCAATCATGTACTTGGTTTCACCAGCTGGTGAGGAGAAAGAGAAACAAAGCATGAAGATGAAGAAGAAGAAGAATAAACAGAGCCAGGGTGATCTTGCTGAAGCCAGAGGCCTCAATCGAGGCTATTCAAGGGCTCCGGCAACGACTACCTTACATGTGAGACGGTCCTCCAGGGAGCCCTTCCACTTCTGCTGTCTCACTTAATTAATTAGGAGTACTTAAGTACCACTAATTTGTTACTGCCTAATTTTCCTGTTGGAGTTAAACAAATCTTTAGTGGGACCCTATGCTGAATCATGTACGTGTGAATGTTTGTCTATGGAGGTGAATCATGTGGTGGAGCAAGTAGGGAATATTATTAGTGTCATGACATAATAGTGCTATTGTTTTGCATGTCAGTTTATTGCCATTTGTTCGATGAGGCAATGTTTTTGCGTATTGTCCATCATGAATTTGATGCTACTGTTTGAGTAATATGCTAATGTCTTCCTATCCTTTCTCACTAAGCTAATGAAGGTTTCACCTTGTTCCTACTTGTGCAAATATGGATCATGTTGTGCCAATCATACATTTTAGTGGAACTACACAAGACAATACAATGAACTGTATCCCAGCCAGTGCTTTAACTCTGCTGGAAGTTCTTGATAATCTTTCGATATAATCTCAGCACTGGTAAACAAGAGTGATTTCAACCATACATTTGAAGTGCACAAAAATATATACTATTGTGTGATTCCAGTGAGTGCTTTATCATCTCTTAGGGGACTACATGAATAAGCTTTTTTTCTTAGGTTGGTACGGGCCTAAGGCCTTCATCCATATTAGTTTGTTGTCATCTCTATTTGTATCGTGCTACTGTCATGAGAAACTCCTTTATCTTTGCACTTTTAAGTTTTGCAACCTATGATAAATGGCAATGCTTTGAGTGTTGAGTTGAGCTAATTGGCACTGATTAAATAAACTAATACCTCTCTTTAAGAAAGACTACTATGTTGCTAACTTTACCCACTAAGATAATGAGGGTGCTTCTATTTGTTAGTGTATGTTTCATCAACTAGTCCCACTATTACAGTAATCTCACTCTCTCAATATGTGTGCCAACAGGGATGCTCGATTTTGGTGGAACTGCACAAAAACTTTGGGTGCTTCATTGCCTCGATAGCTTCTGTCCTTTCCTGTCAGTCGCTAATCTCCGCTTGCTTTCTTCCTTTGTTGTCAGTCGCTTGGCTTATCTCGGCTTCCAGTCAAAGGAAATAGTAATTGATATGCTACCTCACACAGGTTGGTACTGGTCTTTATCCTGATTATTGTGCCTTTCATATGTATTGGTAATTTGGTATTGTGCTACTGTTTGCCGATTTCATAAAGGAGTAATTTGGAGCCTGAACTCGCAGGCAAATCATTACATCGGGTGATTTCAGTAGAACTGCACAAAATGATCAGATGGACAGGTACTTATGCTGCTGCTATGTACTCCAAAGTTCACTCAGACAAGAATCGATGTTGACAAGAAGTGCCTATATTCATTCGAGTATCAACCGGCGTCAACCAATTGTCAAACACCAAGTATTAGGAGAGTGAACGCCAAAAATATTGCTTGGTGCATAGCCCAGAAAAATGCAGTCCAGTCTTTGGTCCCAACTTGTGCCTTTTGGTTATCGGCACATATGGTAGCGAACTATATGGCATGGAGTCTAAAGATTCCAGACAAGTTGGTTGACGCGTATATTCATCTGGCACTTAATCAGTCTGCACGCCAAGGATGCTCCATTTTAGTTGAACTGCACAAAAAATTTGGGTGGTTCATTTTCTCAACCGCCTCCTTTCTCGTGTTGGCTATGAATATGAACGTGTCCTGTGAACCTCAGTTTGATATGAATTGCAACAGAACCAGTTATAACCCTTCTCCTCCTCTCAATCTGCGACTCCACTGCCGCGTTTTCCCATCTCCGAGTCGTTCCCGTCTGGGGCCTCACCGTTGTCCACCGCCTCGTTGTGTTCGGTGCGGCGTGGTCAACAAATGAGAGTCATCGGAAGAGGACTGTATGTGGAGAGCCTGACGGCTGGGACCCACGAGATCCATGGTTGCACGCAAGGAAAGTTCCTCCTTATTAAGCTGAAAAACATGTTTCCTCCACCTCACAGCTGGGACCCACCGGCTGTATCTTCGCACGGAAGGAAGTGCCTCCTTGTTTTGCGAAAAAAATATTCATCCTGTTGACAACTGGGACCCGTCAGATTTGGTGACTGACTTGTGGGCCTGCTAAGCAGACGTGTACGCACGGCTTTGTCAACTTAATCAACAAATGATTCTAGCAGCTGGACCATTGGATGTTAATCCAATAGCCGTGCTCCTTCTTCAACCTCTGTTCTTGCTCCTATCTCCCGTGGGCGGCACCGCGGCTGTGCTGCCCCGCACCCGAACCAGTGAAGTTTCCCACTCCTCTCCATTTGCGACTCCACTACCCCGTCTTCCCCATCTCCGGGTCATTCCAGTCTGGGTGCGCTCGGCACGGTGTGGTCAACGTGGTCAACAACCGAGAGTCATCGGAAGATGACTGTACGTGAGAGGCTCACAGTGGGGACGCACCACGCCCATGGACGCATGCATGCAACGGAACGCGGTGAGGGCAACGTGGTCAAGGAACGACTTCCATTGGAAGTATACTGTACGTGGAGAGTCTCAGCTGGGTCCACGGCCGCAGCAAGTAAGTGCCTCCTTATTACGTGGAAAATAATGATTCCTCCAACTGACAGCAGGGACCCACTAGACGGGCCACCGTATTTTGTGAAAAAACGTTTGCCCCCTAACTGCTGGGACCCACCTGACGGGCCACCGTATTTCGCGAAAAAAACGTCCCCCCCCCCCGCGCGCTGTCAGCTCGGACCCACCGAAAGTACCTCCCTATTACGCACCAAAAAATGAATACTCCCCTGCTAGCTGGGACCCACCTTGGTGGGAGGCTGACTTGTGGGCCTACCAAGTTGACGGGGATGAAGGGCCTTGTCAATTTAGTCAATATGAACGATTCTAGCTCTAGTGAACGTACGATGTCCATCCAATGGCCGTACTGCTTCTCCAACCTCTGGTCTTCTTGCTCCATCTGCCCAAACCAGCGCCGGTCGTGCCTCATGCTCCTGCCTCCCATGGTCGGCTATGCTGCCGCGGAGGACTCATCGCCCCCTACTATTCCCACCGCTCGCCAGGCCCTGCGACGACGGCAGCCGCACACCGCAGCCGAACCAATGAACCCTCGTACTCCTCTCCGCGCGGGCTTCCGCAGCCGCGTCTTCCCCGGCTCCACATCGTCCCCTTCCTAGGCCTCACCGTCGTCCACCGCCGTGGTGCTCTCCGCGCGGCATGGTCAACATGGTCAGGGAACGACTTCCATCGGAAGAGTACTGTACGTGCAGAGGCTGACAGCTGGGTCCACGACCACAACCCAGTTTTTTTGTGATTTGCCAAGTAAGTCGCTTTGTCAGGCCTGTTGGGCTGCAAATCTTTCAAGACGAGGAGAGCTTTCATTCGGTTGGCCGAGAAAATGGCCCATCAGTAATGAGAAATGGGCTGTACATTTTTAAAACACATCAAACCGGCAATTAGTTTCAAATATCTTTTTTTTTCATTTCGAGATTTAAAATTACATTAATTTTTATGCGTGGAGAATTTGTTGGATTTTATATTGATATACATTTATTTTTAAAATCAGTTTGAATGTGAGTCGAAATTTGGGGATTAAAAACAGTTCAGACCGCACCGAAATATGCAAAATTTCGTATAATTTTTTAACCGTGGCCGTAGTATGGGCTGTAATGCTAACAAAAATAATATGGGCTCCAAAACAAACCTTAAGGATTAGCAAATGGGCTATAAATTATTAGAAATAATGGCATATGGGATGTATGCTGTTTTCCACAGATTTGAGGCTTTCCTAAAAAAAGGTTGACGCATAAGCAGTGACTGTTGGATTGCCATCCAATGGCCGTCGTGCTTCTTCAATCTCTGCTCTTCCTGCTCCAGCCGCTCAAACAAGCGCCGGCGAGACTGCCTCCTCCCTCCACCCCACGGCCGGCCCTGCTGCCGCGCAGGCCTCACTGCCCCACCATACTCCCATCACTGGCCTAGCTATCCCTCTACTCACCCACACCTGCTGTTATTCTCCGGCGACGGCAGACGAACCAGTAAACCCTCGTACAGTCGTACTCCCCTCTGCGTGGGAAACAACTGCTGAGTCTTCCCTGCCTCCGTGTCGCTCCTTTCCTAGGCCTCACCGTCGTCGATCGCCCTGGTGCTCTCGACGCGGCCTGGTCAACGTGGTCAACGACCGACATGCATCTGAAGTGGACTGTGCGTGGAGAGGCCGACAGCTGGGTCCACGGCCGCACGCAAGGAAATGCCTCCTTATTACGCGCAAAATAATGATTCCTCCACCTGACATCAGGGACACTCCGAAAGGGCCTCTGTATTTCGCGAAAAAAATGTTACCGCCGCTGACAGCTCGGGCCCACCAGCTATATCTTCGCACGCAAGGAAGTGCCTCCTTATTACGCAAAAAAATGAATACTCCGCCTGTTAGTTGGGACCCAGTATAGTGGCAGGCTGACTTGTGGACCTACTAAGTTGATGGGGACGGAGGGCTTTGTCAACTTAGTCAATAATATGCATGATTCTAGCTCCAGTGACCATACAATGTCCATCCAACGGTCGTAGTGCTTCTTCAACCTCTGGTCTTCTTGCTCTAGCCACCCAAACCAGCGCCGGTCGTGCCTCGTGCTCCTGCCTCCCGTGGCCGGCTGCGATGCTGCGGAGGCCTCACTGCCCCCTACTACTCCCACCGCTGGCCAGGCCATCCCTCTACTCACCCACACCGCCTGTTATTCTGCAGCGATGGCAGCCTCTCCCTCGTACTCCTCTTCGCGTGGGCATCCACTGCTGCGTCTTCCCCGGCTCCGCGTCGTCCCCTTCCTCGGCCTCGCCGTCGTCCACCGCCGTGGTGCTCTCAACGTGGTGTGGTCAATATGGTCAATGACTGACTTCCATCGGAAGAGTACTATGCATGGAGAGTCTGACAGCTGGGTCCATGGCAGCCGCAAGGAAGTGCCTCCTTATTACGCGCTAAATAATTATTCCTCCACCTGACAACAGGGACCCGCCGGACGGGCCACCAGATTTCGCCAAAAAAACGTTTCCCCCCTGACTGCTGGGACCCACCAGCTACATCTTCGCACGCAAGGAAGTGCGTCCGGGCAAAAAAACCAAAATGATTCGCCCCCTGACTGTTGGGACCCACTAGCTACATCTTCGCAGGCAAGGAAGTGCCTGACAGTCGGGACCCACCTGGTCGAAGCGTACGTAGCATTGTCATTATGGTCGCGAAAGTGTACGTACATACTGGTCGATGTAGAGGCACGCACATGTCGTAGTAGAGGCGCGCACGTGTCGTTGTAGAGGCGCGCACGTAGCATGTACACGTACGTACAGCGGCGAGGGTGCAAGAAAGAAAATATGGCCACGTACGTACATACGGGCAGGGTCTCGAATGCCTACTCGCTCATACGTACATGGCTGGGTCGGAATGGAGAAACAGCGTTGTCGTCATGTTCATGGAGAGCCAACAAAATGCGTCGTGTTCATGGGGAGGCAACGGAATGTGCCGTGTTCATCGGGAGGCAACGCAACGCGTGGGAGCCAACCGGCTTGGACGGAACAGACGATGGAAACAAGGCCTGGCATACCGCACAATGGAGGAAACAGACCTCCTACATTCGGAATGGGGTCCTGTTGATCGGGAGGGGTGTGGCATACCGCAAAAACGGAGGAAACAGACCTGCTACAGTCAAAATGGGGGTCATGTTGATCAGGAGGGGTGTGGCGTACCGCAAAACGGACGAAACGGACCTCCTACGGTCGAAACGAGGGTCCTGTTGATTGGGAGGGGTGTGGCGTACCGCAAAACGGAGGAAACGGACCTCCTACGGTCGAAACGGGGGTCCTGTTCATCGGGAGGGGTGTGGCGTACCGCAAAACGGGACTCCACGGGATACTGTTCATCTCCATCGTCGATCTCCTCCAGCCTCCACAGGCTACCGTCGACATCCTCCAGCCTCCACGAGCTCCTGTTCATCCAGCCTCCACCGCGCGCTACTCCACCGACTACTGTTCAACCACCCTCCACCGTCTACTGTTCATCCACCCCTCGACCATCTACTGTTCATCCAGCCCTCCACACCACAGGGTCCTGTTCAACCACCCCTCCACGGCTACCCCTCCATCGTCTACTGTTCATCC
>NC_041391.1:195888779-195920350 GCF_002162155.2 Triticum dicoccoides | reverse complement strand
CGCTCACTGCTCATCCAATCGATCGGCTTCAGTTAGCAGCAGTAGCGAAGGAATCGCTCCATCGGGTTCAGTTGACAGCCATCAATCGATCGCTCAGGTTCAGTAACGCGTAGCCTGCAGTGCAATCGCTCGGGTTCAGTTAGAGCCCAACGCCTCGCTCGGGTTCAATTAGAGCCAACGCCTCACACGTGTACGAGGGAAACGCGCATCGCTCGGCCCCCGACCTCCCACCGTAACCGGCAACTCCCCGAAATTTTCCTCCCCCTCGCTTCTACCACGGTTTTTTCAGTCATGGACGGCCCAAAGAATGTCATGCAACTGCGTCTCCGGCCCGCCCAGGACGAAAATCCAATTTTCTGTCATGATTTTTTGTCATAGAAGTAGGAGCCCACCACATCTATGATGATACCGGGTTTTGTCACAATTATCGTCATAGAAGTGTCATATGTATGACAGAAAAAAAATTCGTTCGGCCCAAAATGTCATGGATGTGTCTTTTTTTGTAGTGACTTTCTTATCAAAAGGAGTGCCATCTTCTTTCAAGCTTGGATACCCGGTATATATATCGGCCGGGTCTAGCTCTGGTAGCCATGCTTTGGCCCGGCTTAAGGCTGTCACAACACCGACTCTTGCAGATGATCGCTTCATCTCATTAAACCTCTCAGGCAGAACAGAAAGCTTCTTCAAGACATCAATCAAGAGAGTAGGTGCTTGATTAGCCAGAGAAATTGGGGCTAGTGTTTGCTGAGTTCCAATATATAACTTTTCAACAAGTGTGTAAACAGCCTTGAGCTTCACAAGCATCTCTTGGCTCAGATTGCTGCTCCTGGGACCTGAATAATAATCATGGATTGGTTATAGGAGGCTTATACAGTCAAGGAAGATATTCAAATTTGATACTAGCAAGGCGACTCACCAAAGATAGCAGAAACCATCTGGGATACATGGCGTTTTAAGCCGGTAAGCTTAGCGGTCACCTCCTGAAGAGCCGCCTCCGCCATCTCAGCCCGTTGTATCAAGGCAGGTTTTTTCTTCAGCCCAGGCGTTTCTTTCAACTTCAAAACTAGTCTTCAGTTTTTCCGTTTCAGCCACGCTAAACTGGAAGTTTGAGTCGGCCTTCTGGGTCTCAGATTCTTGCTGCTCCAGCTGAGCTTTCATGTTAGTTAATTGTGATTCAAGTTGAGCAGTGGTGGCCTGTACATAGACCGGTTCCAAATCATGTTCAGATTTGGATTGCAGACAGGAAGTCCCAAGCCTGTTGCAAGCAACAACACTTGGCACTTGGGGGCTAATGCCTGCCGAAAAAATTACTCATGCAACGACTTATGTGAATAAGTCCCAAGCACTTTGCAAGCAAGAGTACTTGGCACTTGGGGGCTAATGCATATTGCTTGTCTTTTGTCTACTTTATGATGACCTGTTTGTGCCGCAAACGGTCACAGCTGGCTCATGGGGGCTACACGAGTAAAGTCTGATTTATACACAAGGATACAAAGGACCGGCTCATTCATGATGATTGAACCAGCCCTTGGGGGCTACGGATTCAATGTTAATCATTACAGGTCTGCTTTAACCCGGATGGTGTAAGCTAGATTTTGAAAAGTTCTATCAAAGGGTATTATGTATGCTCATTGGTTATTCTAAGTCTACAGCATATTCAAATCCATCATAAAAAGTAGACTTGGGGGCTGACAGGATATGCATAATTTAATAAAGAAGGAGTTCATACCCCAAATTTTTGATGCATCTGCTTCACCATGTCAACTTCAAGATCGCGGCTGGTGTGCACTTGATTGAGATAACCAGAGTATACTTCACCAATGCTCAGTTGAGAGTAGTTGGCAACATCAAATCTCACTCTCCGCCTCTCAATGTATTCTTCCTTGGCGGAGTGTTTGGCTAAGATAGTAGGTCTTCCCGGCTCTCTAAAGCCGGTGCTGGTAATCACCACATCATCATCAATTGTCCCAGCCGGTTTAATTGGGCTTGACGGCTCAGTATTCAAAGGATTATTGCTCGTCTGGTCAATGGAAGGGTCAGGAATTTGTGGTGGAACATCTTGAACTAGTTCTTCTACTTGTGGTACAGAGGTGTTAGATGCAGGAATCTGTTGCTCCGGTTCATTGACTTTGGGGACTTTAGCCGGCTTGGTCACCCTTGACTTCTTGCTAGGCTTGGCCTTTCCACTACATGGGTCATGAGAAGTCAGTGTAAACATAAAGGAACATAAGAAGCAAATAATAAGTATTTGTTATTACCCAGGAGCAGTTTTGAAAGCCGACAGCTGGGAATGTGATGAGTCGCCGGAAGAGGAGCGAGAAGTCTCCTGGTAATTTGAACGGGAAGAATCAAGTGGCTAGCGAATGAGACCCACCAAATGGTAAAAAGGGATTAAATTTGGGATGACCTTGTTTTGATGTTTCCGTGGAGTGTTCGGCAAGCCAGAAGATAATTCTTCACCCCCGCTGGTCCGAGTCTGTCACCGACTCTCGTGATGCTGTTGCTGCAAAAGAAAGTGAGGATCCAGATGAGCTAAGGGGTGTGAAAAGCTTACTTTCCAAGTTACTCTTCGAGTTTTCTGTCTTGGCAAAGGCTCAGAGTCGGAGGAAGTGATAGTTACCTCTTCCTCGGTTGCTTGACTGGCCCCCGTGTCATCCTGATGATAATCAATGTCAATAAGATGGTTGAAAAAGGAGCCAAGGGAATCAAGGGCTACCTCTGACTTAGAGCTGTCGTTCAGCTCAAACAGCTCAGAAGTACTGGGTTTCTTCTTGTTTCTTTTGGCAGTTTTCTTGGCGGCTTTCTTGGTAGCCCTGGCCTTTTGGCGGCTTCATGGTCGTATTTCTTCTTCCAAAATCATCTTCAGCCTGTGAAAGTCATCAAAATTGAGTTAGTAGAATACTGGAGTGCTAAAGGTAAAGTACGTAATTTAAAGACTCACATCTGGTGGCGGGTTAAGTGTGCAGAAAGGGTTTAGACCCACTTTGTTGTAGTCTGTCGGGTCTTTATTCAGAAGGGACTTTGTCATTTCATTAATGGCGTCATCAGTTAGACGCATGGAGCTGTGGCATAGTGGATCCCTTTTACCACCCGTGTAAGTACACATTAAGCCGGTTCGGCGACTCAAGGGTATGATTCGCCATGCAACCCAGCATCTAACCAAGTCAATGACAGTTAAATTGTTTCCTGGTAGAGCCTTGACCTTTGCTATGGTGAGGGCGAGCTTCTTACGTTCAGCAACGGCCAGCTTATCAGGAAGATGATGTTTTGAGTCAAGACACAGGGCACGATAGCGTGGCAATGGGTTCTCGTCAGCCGGAGAGGTATCCTTGCAATAGAACCATGTCTGGTTCCAATCTTTGGGATGACTCGGCAAGCGAGCATAGGGGAAGATAGCGTCTATTCTTCGCTGAATTGAGATTCCACCAAGTTCCAAGCTGGGTCCGTTCGAAAACTCGTTTTGGCGGTTCAGATAAAAATATTCTCTAAACAGTTCAACAATGGGCTCCTCTTGATGGTAAGCTCCGTTAGTATAAGAAAATAAATCACCAATTAGGTACTGTTATGAACTCATTCTAAATTCATATTGGTGTAATATCTACTGTATTCCAACTTCTCTATGATTCATACCCTCTGATACTACTCATAGATTCATCAAAATAAGCAAACAACACATAGAAAACAGAATCTGTCAAAAACAGAACAGTCTGTAGTAATCTGTATCATTCGAATACTTCTGTAACTCCAAAAATTCTGAAATAAATTGGTGGACCTGAGTAATTTGTCAATTAATCATTAGCAAAAATAATCAACCTAAAATAATTCCCCAGTAAAAAATGGCAGCTAATCTCGTGAGCGCAAAAGTTTCTGTTTTTTACAGCAAGATCGCATAGACTTCACCCAAGTCTTCCCAAAGGTTCTACTTGGCACAAACACTAATTAAAACATAAAACCACATCTAAACAGAGGCTAGAAGAATTATTTATTACTAAACAGGAGCAAAAGTAAAGAACAAAAATAAAATTGGGTTACTTGCCAATAAGCGCTAACGTTTAACACCCCTAGCTAGGCATGATAATTTCAATGATGCTGACATAAAAGATAAGAATTGAAACATAAAGAGAGCATCATGAAGAATATTGATGTCTACTACACAACCTTCTTCTTGTAGACGTTGTTGGGCCTGCAAGTGCACAGGTTTCTAGGACAGTAGCAAATTTCCCTCAAGTGGATGACCTAAGGTTTATCAATCCGTAGGAGGCGTAGGATGAAGATGGTCTCTCTCAAACAACCCTGCAACCAAATAACAAAGAGTCTCTTGTGTCCCCAACACACCCAATACAATGGTAAATTGTATAGGTGCACTAGTTCGGCGAAGAGATGGTGATACAAGTGCAATATGGATAGTAGATAAAGGTATTTGTAATCTGAAATTATAAAAACAGAAAGGTAACAAGTGATAAAAGTGAGCGTAAATGGTATTGCAATGGTAGAAAACAAGGCATAGGGTTCATACTTTCACTAGTGCAAGTTCTCTCAACAATAATAACATATATAGATCATATAACAATCCCTCAACATGCAACAAAGAGTCACTTCAAAGCCACTAATAGCGGAGAACAAACGAAGAGATTATGGTAGGGTACAAAACCACCTCAAAGTTATCCTTTCTGTTCTATCTATTCAAGAGTTCATAGTAAAATAACATGAAGTTATTCTTTCCGCTCAATCCATCATAGAGTTCATACTAGAATAACACCTTAAGACACAAATCAACCAAAACCCTAATGTCACCTAGATACTCCATTGTCACCTCAAGTATCCGTGGGCATGATTATATGATATGCATCACACAATCTCAGATTCATCTATTCAACTAACACAAAGTAATTCAAAGATTGCCCCAAAGTTTCTACCGGAGAGTCAAGACGAAAACGTGTGCCAACCCCAATGCATAGGTTCATGGGCGGAACATGCAAGTTGGTCACCAAAACATATATCAAGTGGCACATGATATCCCATTGTCACCACAGATAAGCACGGCAAGACATACATCAAGTGTTCTCAAATCCTTAAAGACTCAATCTGATAAGATAACTTCAAAGGGAAAACTCAATCCATTACAAGAGAGTAGAGGGGGAGAAACATCATAAGATCCAACTATAATAGCAAAGCTCGCGATACATCAAGATCGTGCCATAAAGAGAACTCGAGAGAGAGAGATCAAACACATAGCTACTGGTACATACCCTCAGCCCCGAGGGTGAACTACTCCCTCCTCGTCATGGAGAGCGCCGGGATGATGAAGATGGCCACCGGTGATGGATTCCCCCTCCGGCAGGGTGCCGGAACGGGCTCCTGAGAGGTTTTTGGAGGCTATAGAGGCTTGCTGCGGCGGAACTCCCGATCTATCTTCTGTTCTGATGTTTTTAGGGTACGTAGGCTTATATCGGCGAAAGAAGTCGGTCAGGGGAGCGGATACGTCTCCAACGTATCTATAATTTTTGATTGTTCTATGCTATTATATTACCCCTTTTGGACGTCTATGGGCTTTATTTTACATATTTATATCATTTTTGGGACTAACCTACTAACCGGAGGCCCAGCCCGTATTGCTATTTTTTTGCCTATTTTAGTATTTCGAAGAAAAGGAATATTAAACAGAGTCCAAACGGAATGAAACCTCTTGGAGCGTGATTTTTGGAACAAACGTGATCCAGAGGACTTGGAGTGCAAGCCAAGAAGCAGCCGAGGCGGCCACGAGATAGGAGGGCGCCCCCAGCCTATAGGGCGCGCCCCCTGTCTCGTGGGCCCCTCGGGCGGCCACCGACGTACTTCTTCCTCCTATATATACCTACATACCCCGAAAACATCCAAGGAGCACCCGAAACACAATTTCCACCACCGTAACCTTCTGTATCCGCGAGATCCCATTTTGGAGCCTTCGTCGGTGTTCTGCCGGAGGGGGAATCGACCATGGAGGGCTTCTACATCAACACCATAGCCCTTCCGATGAGTTGTGGGTAGTTTACCACAGACCTACGGGTCCATAGTTATTAGCTAGATGGCTTCTTCTCTCTTTTGGATCTCAATACAATGTTCTCCCCCTCTCTTGTGGAGATCTATTCGATGTAATCTCTTTTTGCGGTGTGTTTGTCGAGATCCGATGAATTGTGGGTTTATGATCAAGTTTATCTATGGATAATAATTGAATATTCTCTGAATTCTTTTATATGATTGAGTTATGTTTGCAAGTCTCTTCAAATTATCGGTTTGGTTTGGCCTACTAGATTGATCTTTCTTGCCATGGGAGAAGTGCTTAGATTTGGGTTCAATCTTGCGGTGTTCTTACCCAGTGACAGAAAGGGTTGCAAGACACGTATTGTATTGTTGCCATTGAGGATAAAAAGGTGGGGTTTATATAATATTGCATGAGTTTATCCCTCTACATCATGTCATCTTGCTTAAGGCATTACTCTGTTCTTATGAACTTAATACTCTAGATGCAGGCAGGAGTCGGTCAATGTGTGGAGTAATAGTAGTAGATGCAGGCAGGAGTCGGTCTACTTGTTATGGACGTGATGCCTATATACATGATCATGCCTAGATAATCTCATAATTATTTGCTTTTCTATCAATTGCTCGACAATAATTTGTTCACCTACCGTAATACTTATGCTATCTCGAGAGAAGCCTGTAGTGAAACCTATGGCCCCCAGGTCTATCTCCTATCATATTTGCTTCCAATCTACTTTTATTTGCATCTTTGCTTTTTGCATCTATATTATAAAATACCAAAAATATAATTATCTTATCATATTATCTCTATCAGATCTCACTTTCGCAAGTGGCCGTGAAGGGATTGACAACCCCTTTATCGCGTTGGTTGCGAGTTCTCAGTTTATTTGTGTAGGTGCGTGGGACTTTTGAGGAGACTCCTACTGGATTGATATCTTGGTTCTCAAAACTGAGGGAAATACTTATGCTACACTTGCTGCATCACCCTCTCCTCTTCGGGGAAAACCAACGCAAGCTCAAGACGTAGCAAGAAGGATTTCTGGCGCCATTGTCGTGGAGGTCTTCGCTCAAGTCGAGACATACCAAGTAACCATCACAAACCCATCTCCCTCGCATTTACATTATTTGTCATTTGCCTCTCGTTTTCCTCTCCCCCATTTCACCCTTGCCGTTTTATTCGCCCTCTCTTTCCCAATCTCCTCCTTCTCTCTTTCGCTCGCCCTCTTCCGCCCTATTTTTGTTTGCCGCTATGTCTGAAATTGGGGAGATTATCGTCAATATGGACAATAATGATAACATGGCAAATTCCGAGGCTCCGTCCGATGAACCCCTATCTTGCATACTAAAAAGTTTCGAATCGGTAGTGGTAACATCATTGGCAAAGGTGTTATTCAAGACTTCTTTACTTGTGCTGGTGCTTTACCTTCCATGGGTAGTTCTATTCTTCATAGAACTAGTAGTCTTGCGGATGCTATCGCTATGCTTGTAGTCGAACTTGAAAGACAATTTATGCATATGCATCCTTGCATACAATCTTCTATTAAGCGCGTTAATCTATCGCTATCGCTATGCTTGTAGTCGAACTTGAAAGAATTTTCCTAGAATTTTCTAATATTGAGCATTCTTCTGTTAAGCGCGTTGTTACAATCTTTTTGGCTCATGAGTTTAGATTTATCATAAGAGAGGCCCAAGAAATCTTTGCGCACTATAGGGTGGATGCCGGTCATCCTCCCATAGAGGCAATCCTCTATGATCAAGAGGAATTTAGGCGTTTTCAATCTTCGTACTATGTTGCTTTCAATGAAAACCTTAGAAAAAAGGTTCCTACCAATATCTTGGTTGATAGAATTAACGAACTTAATACTGATTTTGCCCTTCGAAACAATGAGCTAGGATACTCTCTTGAGTATAGGCTCACGAGATTTTGCCAAAAGAATGCTTTTAGTGATGAATTAGTTGTGCACTACGAAGGTCCAAAAGAGGAATCCGTTCCTCCTGAGATTGATCTTGGGGACTTTTGTCCCACTAAATTTAGCCCTTTTGATTACTTTTGCTTTCCTCAAAGAAAACTTGATGCCGAACGTAGAGAATATGAGATGAGCTTTCAAGATCTATCTTATTACTATGGCACTACTTAGATCTATCTTTGCTTTTATGCCTAGCTAGGGGCATTAAATGATAGCGCTAGTTGGGAGGTAACCCAATTTTTCTTTATGTTTTTTGTTTTTGCTCCTGATTAGTAATAAATCTTGCATCTACTATCTGTTTAGATGTGTTTTTATCTTTTAATTAGTGTGTGTGCCAAGTAGAACCTATAGGATAAACTATGATGATAGTTGATTTGATTCTGCTGAAAAACAGAAACTTTGCGCTCACGAGAAAAAAACTCAATAAATCACATAAACATGCTTTTGCATTGATTCTTTTTTATGCTGATAAATAGACAAATTTTCCAGTACGTCCTATTTTGGTAGGAGTTTTAGAGTTCCAGAAGTTTGCTTTAGTTACAGATTGCTACAGACTGTTCTGTTTTTGACAGATTCTGTTTTTCGTGTGTTGTTTGCTTATTTTGATGCATCTATGGCTAGTAAAATAGTTTATAAACCATAGAGAAGTTGGAATACAGTAGGTTTAACACCAAATTAAATAAAGAATGAGTTAATTACAGTACCTTATGTGGTGGTTTTGTTTTCTTTCACTAACGGAGCTTATAAGATTTCCTGTTGAGTTTTGTGTCGTGAAGTTTTGATGTTTTGGGTAAAGCTTTAATGGACTATGGACTAAGGAGTGGCAAGAGCCTAAGCTTGGGGATGCCCATGGCACCCCAAGATATTCAAGTATAGCCAAAAGCCTAAGCTTGGGGATGCCCCGGGAAGGCATCCCCTCTTTCATTTTCGTTCATTGGTAACTTTACTTGGAGCTATATTTTTATTTGCCATATGATATGTGTTTTGCTTGGAGCGTCGTGTATTATATTAGTCTTTTATTTTTAGTTTACCACAATCATCCTTGGTGTACACACCTTTTGGGAGAAGCCTATTTGATTAGAATTTGCTAGAATACTCTATGTGCTTCACTTTTATCTTTTGAGCTTGATAGTTTTTGCTCTAATGCTTCACTTATATCTTTTAGAGCACAGTGGTGTCTTAATTTTGAAGAAGTCTCTAGTCTCTCTTGCTTCACTTATATTATTTTGAGAGTCTTTTAGAACAGCATGGTATTTGCTATGGTTACAAAGTTGGTCTTAGAATGATGAGCATCCAAGTTGGGTATAATTAAAACTATCATAGAAAAAGAATTGGATGCTATGATCAACTTGATGCTTGACAATTGTTTTGAGATATAAAGGTAGTAATGTTAGGGTCATGCTAGTGGGTAATTATAAAATTGAGAAATACTTTTGTTGAAGTTGGCAAGTCCCGTAGCATGCACGTATGGTAAAAGTTGTGTGACAAATTTGTTGCATGAGGTGCTCTTTTGATTGTCTTCCTTATGAGTGGCAGTCAGGGATGAGCGATGGTCTTTTCCTACCAATCTATCCCTCTTGGGGCATGCGTAGTAGTACTTTGCTTCGAGGGAGAAGTAGACTTTTGCAAGTATATGAGTTCTTTTTTTGACGAATGTGAGTCCATGGACATATGCACTCTCATCCTTTTACTTTGCTAGCCTTTATTATTACTGCACAACTTTCGTCGGTAGCATGAACCCCTTATTTACCTTCCTCAAAACAGCCACCATACCTACCTACTATGGCATTTCCATAGCCATTCCGAGATATATTGCCATGCAACTTTCCACCGTTTTGTTTATTATGACACATTCCATCATTGTCATATTGCTCTTTTGCATGATCATGTAGTTGACATCGTATTTGTGGCAAGGCCACCTTCATAATTTTCATACATGTCGCTCTTGATTCATTGCATATCCCGGTACACCACCGGAGGCATTCATATAGAGTCATATCTTGTTCTAGCTTTGTGTTGTAATTCTTGAGTTGTAAATCCATATAAGCGTGATGATCTTCATTATTAGAGCATTGTCCTAGTGAGGAAAGGATGATGAAGGCTATGATTCCCCCACAAGTCGGGATGAGACTTCGGACTTTACAAAAAAAAGAGAAAAAAAAGAGAAAGGCCAAAAAGAAGAAAAAAGAGGCCAAAGAAAAAAAAAGAAAAAAAAGAGAAAAAGAAAAAGAAAAGAAAAAGAAAAAAATAAAATGAGAGAAAAAGAGAGAAGGGACAATGCTACTATCTCTTTTTCCACACTTGTGCTTCAAAGTAGCACCATGATCTTCATGATAGAGAGTCTCCTATGTTGTCATTTTCATATACTAAGTGGGAATTTTTCATTATAGAACTTGGCTTGTATATTCCAATGATGGGCTTCCCTAAAATGCCCTAGGTCTTCGTGAGCAAGCAAGTTGGATGCACACCCACTTAGTTTCTTTTTGTTGAGCTTTCATATATTTATAGCTCTAGTGCATCCGTTGCATGGCAATCCCTACTCACTCACATTGATATCTATTAATGGGAATCTCCATATAGCCCGTTAATACGCCTAGTTGATGTGAGAATATCTTCTCCCTTTTGTCCTCACAACCACCATATACCACCATAGTGCTATGTCTATGGCCTGCGCTCATGTATTGCTTAAGATTTGAAAAAGCTGAAGCACGTTAAAAAGTATGAAACAATTGCTCGGCTCGTCATTGGGGTTGTGCATGATGGGTGTATTTTGTGTAATGAAAATGAAGCATGGCGTAACTATATGATTTTGTAGGGATAAGCTTTCTTTGGCTATGCAATTTTCATAGGACATGATTATTTGTTAGTATGCTTTGAAGCATTATTATTTTTATGTTTTATAAGCTTTTATTTTGAATCATTTGGATCTGAACATTCATGGCACAATAAATAAAATTACATTGAGAATTATGCTAGGTAGCATTCCACATCAAAAATTTCTTTTTTATCATTTACCTACTCGAGGACGAGCAGGAATTAAGCTTGGGGATGCTTGATACGTCTCCAACGTATCTATAATTTTTGGTTGTTCCATGCTATTATATTACCCCTTTTGGATGTCTATGGGCTTTATTTTACACATTTATATCATTTTTGGGACTAACCTACTAACCGGAGGCCAAGCCCGTATTGCTGTTTTTTTTCCTATTTTAGTATTTTGAAGAAAAGGAATATTAAATGGAGTTCAAATGGAATGAAACCTTCAGGAGCGTGAATTTTGGAACAAACGTGATCCAGAGGACTTGGAGTGCAAGCCAAGAAGCAGCCGAGGCGCCCACGAGATAGGAGCCCCCCCCCCCTGTAGGGTGCGCCCCCTGTCTCGTGGGACCCTCGGGCGGCCACCGACGTACTTCTTCCTCCTATATATACCTACGTACCCCGAAATCACCCAAGGAGCACCCAAAACACAATTTCCACCGCCATAACCTTCTGTATCCGCGAGATCCCATCTTGGAACCTTCGCCGGCGTTCTGCCGAAGGGGGAATCGACCACGGAGGGCTTCTACATCAACACCATAGCCCTTCCTATGAGTTGTGAGTAGTTTACCACAGACCTACGGGTCCATAGTTATTAGCTAGATGGCTTCTTCTCTCTTTTTGGATCTCAATACAATGTTCTCCCCCTCTCTTGTGGAGATCTATTCGATGTAATCTCTTTTTGTGGTGTGTTTGTCGAGATCCGATGAATTGTGGGTTTATGATCAAGGTTATCTATGGATAATAATTGAATCTTCTCTGAATTCTTTTATATGATTGAGTTATCTTTGCAAGTGTCTTCGAATTATGGTTTGGTTTGGCCTACTAGATTGATCTTTCTTGCCATGGGAGAAGTGCTTAGCTTTGGGTTCAATCTTGCGGTGTTCTTACCCGGTGACAGAAAGGGTTGCAAGAAACGTATTGTATTGTTTCCATTGAGGATAAAAAGATGGGGTTTATATCATATTGCATGAGTTTATCCCTCTACATCATGTCATCTTGCTTAAGGCGTTACTCTATTCTTATGAACTTAATACTCTAGATGCAGGCAGGAGTCGGTCGATGTGTGGAGTAATCACTATAAAGAAATACACTTCCGTGATGATACGTGTTTTTCACAATAGGTCACGTTTTTTTTCATGCATGTACATCCATGACAAATTTATGACAGAATCAAGATAGTTATACCTGTGTTGTCGTAGAAGTGTTCCATGACATTACCAAAATTATCATCACGGAAGTGTCCACTTCCATGACGAGAAATCACGCGTCACAGAAGTGCTTTCGTCAAGGGTGACCGACACGTGGCATCCACCGTAACGTAACGCCATTAATCTATCGGGTCAGGTTTTGGATCCGATAACCCGTTAACAGCCCCAACCAATGGGGATTTTCCACGTGTAAAATCATCATTAGCTAGAGGAAACACGTGTCGGCTCACCGTTGGGACAGATGTCATCCGCTCATTGGACCAAAGGCACCTATGATACGGCGACACGTGGCACGACCCAACAGAGGCCCATTCCTGTGAAAAGGCCAGCCTGTTTGACTTGGTCAAAAGGTGGCGGGCCGGCCCACGGAAAGCCTATTAACAAGCTGTTCGCATATAACCCATTTACAGCCCGCTAACCCAGGGCACGTTACGCCCTATCCGAGTTAGGTCCAGTAGCGTTATCTAGGCTGTCCAATATGATTCAGCCCATTTTAACTTTCGGCCCATGTGTGGCCCATGACTTCTTTCGGCCCATATGAGGACCTTTGTAACTCTTGGCCCATTAATGGCCCATGGTGAAACTGGCCCGTAATGAACAGTGTATCACTTTATACCCATTAACGGCCCGTTATTCCATTGGGCCGTTTCCAACCCAAGTTATCTTTCGGCCTTCTCAGGGCCCATTGATTCTTGGGCTCACTTGCAGCATTCGGTTACATACGGCCCATTACTGTCATTTTCTGCTTGTGGGCCAAATTCAGCCCGTCGTTACAGTCGGCCCGTTTGTGGACCGTTTATATGTTGGGCCGTTTTCATGTCAAAAAAACCGTTGGGCTGTTTTCATAGAGTTATCAAATACGGCCTATTAACGGCCCGTTATGGTCCACGAATAGTACGACCCATGATTGGCGAAATGATGATACGCCCCGTAGAAGGCCCATGGATCCTACGGCCCATATGAGTCCCATGGATAGTACGACCCGTAGAAGGCCCATGGATCGTACGGCCCGTAGAAGGCCCATGGACCCTACGGCCCGTAGAAGGCCCATTGATCCCTAAGGCCCGTATAGAAGGCTGATGGATCCTACGGCCCGTATAGAAGGCCAATGGTCCTACGGCCGAACAAAGGCCCATGGATCATACGGCCTGCAGGAGGCCCATGGTTACAACAGTCCGTGTGTTGCCATGATTATTTTGGCCTAGTTACCAAAAATAGGCTATTGTGGCCACTAGAAAAACACAGAAAAAGAACTATAGTGACTACAAGGAAACAACTAAACAAGACAATAAGGAAATAAATAAGCAAGCAATTAAGGCTAGCCTATTATCGCTATTACACATATTACATCCACTGGGCATCAAAGTTCGCCACCAGTGCAAATATAGGGAACAAAGCAGCATATTACATACATTGGCCGTCAAAATTGGCCACCAGTGCAAATAAACGCGGCAGCAAAACAAGAGCATAACTGAAACAACTTCAGAAGAGCTCAAGAAACGTTATACTCGGTATCCACCATGCTGGCAATAAGCTTAGCAAGCTGATTAGCTTTGTCCTGTTTGGCACTAAAATCCTCCAACGCTTGCTGTTGCACCAGAAAGTATGCATCTGAATCCTCCAGGGACTTCCGTAGTCCTTCCGCTTCTTGTCGCAGCACAATTGATCGATGTCTTTCAGCTTGTAGTTGAGACTCAAGAAACTGAACTGATTTAGATAGTGAGTTTGAATAGCTTGTGCATACGGTAGTGGCCAGTAACTCGAACACTAAACCAAGAAAGGACTTTGGGGTTGTCTCGCTGTCTTCAAGATAGTCTTCCTTAGCTGTTTTATCAGCTTTGTTGGAGACCAACAAGGATGTGTCACTATCCTGAACCTTATCTGCATTACTTCCTTTACCATTGCTTAATAAGGCACTCTTCCCCAATATTCTGTCAGCATTCTAAAAGAAGAAACAAGCAGACACATAACAAGTTTAGCATGTACTAGTATATGAAACTCATTTCGGTGAACCAGTTCATTAGTAAGGTGGACAGGATTAAACTACCAAGTCATCTATTGCCAAGTACTAGTACATAATAAAATCATCAAACAAACATATATCTATGTCCTATGGTCACTGCATTGTCTTGCCAAATCAAAATAGAGACACGGTTCAAATCATATCAGTTCAAGACAAAGCAGCAGTGAAAGAATACAAAGCATGGGAAACTACACGGCACAACAAGATTTCAGATGGGTACCACGGGTCTACATGTACAACAGCACTATTGGCTCTATTGTGATGCTAGTAATGTGCATGATATGAAAGTCAACTGTATACACAATTGAAATTGAAATCAGAAGAGCTATTGATAAGAGCAAACCTGTTAAAGAAACATGCGTGAACATACCTGCTGTGCCATTGGAGTTTCGATTGGATCCTTCAATTTAGAAATAAGTTTGTATCAGTAAATACAGTGATACAAGCGCAAAGCAATCATTGTTAAAAAAGGCGCGCCTAAGCGAGCGCTTAAGCACGCCTAGGCTCTAGGCGTTGGCAAAACGCATTGCGCATAACTATGCTTAATCTGTGCATAACTGCACATAAGCATGCGCTTTGGTCAGTAAAGTGCAAGGCGGTGGCAAAACACACAATTAACGCCTAGCGATTTTTTGAACTATGATAGCAATGGAATCTTAAATTAGAACAGTTGTTCTTCAGGTTTAGGCACTTGTTCTACATGAACAGAGTACAGTAAGACGCAAGAATATAATACTTAAAAATAGAAAATGAGCTCATAGACCTTACCACATTCTTGGTTCGGCACCAGTACAAAACAAGGCGTTCCCAGTCATCATCCAGTAAATCTGTCTCAGGAGAACGTAAGGGAATTTGATGAGTTTCTTTGCCGGTGAAGTACGTTTTCTTCAGGTAATTCTGATACTGCCACCAAGCATTCTTGAAGATAGCAGAGGTATTAGCACAGGTTACCTCATCCTGAGTTTCCAAATCGGTCCTTCTCTATAGAGAAAAATGGGAAAATTTGTTGTATTATAACCATCATGGAGGTAGCATGTATGGGACGAAGCAAAGTAATTGCCATGAATAACATTACTTACACATAACTCCTGGACAGACACCTGCAACTGGCATTTTCCTTCATCTTCAGTATAATATTTCCAAGATGGGAAGATACGCACATACGATTTAACAACATCAAATGCGATAGGTGCTAAACTACGACTGGCTGGTTGTGCTTCCTCCACATGAATAGGTGTACTAACTAGTGGAGTTGGGGTTCACCGTGATAGTACTGGCCCTTTGGGCACTGGAGCTGCCTTACTAACTGCTCTTGTTTGGGAGCTCTGTGGTGGAGATGGTGCTGTGTCAACAGGAACTGGGTTACTATCAGCTGGGGTTGGGGTTAGATTGGGTGAAGCTGGTTCTCTGTCCATCGCAGTAGGGGTACAATCTGCGAGAGTTTGGGTTATGTGTGGTAGGGCTGGTTCTTGTGCATGTACAACTGGGGTGCTATATCCAGCAAGAGGTAGCGCTTTTTTATTTGAAGACCATGTTTTTATTCCGCTAGATACTGGCATCACCCGCTCCAATTCAAATGGGTGATAAACAGGAAACATAGTTGAATGTACATACATTGTATGAGAGACAGATGCAATAGATAGTGTGGAAAAAAGAGGGCATGAAATAGTTGACATGTATATTGTTTAACTAAAACGGATAGCATGACATAATTTCACATATATGATGTCTCTCTAAACTGGATAGCATAGCATAACATAATTCAAAGATATGATGAATAACTAAACAGGATCGCATGATATAATTCACCTACATGTTATCTAAGTAATCAGGATCACATCATTTAATTCACATATGTGATTTATATGCTAAACAGAGGGCATTCAATATGATGTCTGAACTAAGAACATGGTGTTGAATATTGTGTATATGATGTCTAAACTATGCAATGCAAGACACCGTATGCATGATATGAGTAGTATAACCGTGCCAAGTTAGAGCATACACCTCAGTAGGGGAATAGGACTGGTCATCTGTCTCTGAATCCATCTCTGAGGAGCTATCGGGACCCAACAAGAGATCTGCTTCGACAGGTTGCACTGTCTGCTCTGAAGGCCTTGTTTTCGCTCCAGAGTTTTCCATCTCCCACCCAAATGGATGATTCACAGGAAGAGTAGTTTAATGTACAAACATTGTCGACAAATGGAAATGTAATGAAGAAAAGGATGGGCAAGATATCATTCAAATATATGATGCCTGGTTAAACAGGATGGAATTGCACATTTCACATATATTATGGCTGGCTAAAAGACATGAGACTGCATAATTCCCATATATGATATAGAAACTAAACAGGTGGCATTACAGAACATGTCTAAACTAAGCATATGACATATATGATGTCAAAAGTAGGCACTGCAAGGCAACATATGCATGATATGACTAACATCATCATGCCAAGGTGGAGCAAACACCTTGGGGGGTAAATAGGAGTGGTCAGCGGTGTCTGAATCCGCCTCAGAACAGATATCTTCCTCTGGATTACAATCTGGAGAGGGGTGGGGAGGATTTGCCATTGAACCCACCATGGAGCGATGTCTGCATGACATTGTATTGCCGCGCAAAACTCTTCTCTTTTTCTCTACATGTTCAGCATGAATGTGTACAATATCTGACATGCATACAAAAAAATATGGTGAAATTATGTAAGGAGAGCATGCAGAAATTTAGAGTGATGGTAACAACCAGTGGATGGATCCAAAAATAACGATAGCAGGATGATGGTTGCTTTAAATTAATAAAAAGACAGATGATGATTGCTTTACTATTTGCTTCCCACCCAAGATGAACAACATAGGCATACCCTAGGTGAACCAGATATTAGACAGACATACTATTCATTGTTGCCTTGATATGTGCCCCACAACTAATTTAGAACTCAAGTTTGAACATTAATTTGGACCTGAGTTCGGAGTCCAAGAGCTGAACAGGACGATAAAGTAGCAGGTAAGTTTAAGCAATGCAAACATAAGCAGAAACAAGAGAGTGCGACCTCTCTTGTGGACCCGTGTACTCCTCAGGTTCATCTGCTGAGTCGATGATGGTGATGCTATTGGGGTGGGTGCCGGCGGCATGGAAGGAGATCTGAGGCGGCAAAAGACGGTCAGGAATCGTGATGTCTGGTTTGGTGGATGCTTGTGTCGATGGAGCAGCTCGGGTGAGGTGGAAGATGTCGTGGCAGGAGCAGGACAAACCACACAAAGTTCCCTTCGACACGTACCTGTAACTGAAGTACTCTGTAAGGGCTCATTTGGCTTGCATGATTCTTAAAACGCAAGGATAGGAAAAACACCGGAATAGGATAGGAAAATGCACATGGTAAACAGAGCATTTGTAAACACAGGATTTCTGTCAACTTGGGTGTTTGGTTTACAGGAATTGGAAGAGCAAAGGGATGCAAAGAAACATGGCCAAAATAAAGAGAAACCATATGAAAGCGTGTACAGTTAGAATGTTATTCTGGAACTAATGCACTTGGTCTTGTTTTCATGCATAGGATTTTGAAAAGTAGGTCCAGGTGGATGTTTTGCTTCATTCCTTTCAACAAAATGCATGAATAATTGAATAGTAGAGTGCCATTGGAAAATTCCGTATTGCTATGTTTTTCCGTTGAACCAAAATAGCCCTAATGGATCAACGTGAATGTATAGTAATAAGTGATGCAACAAGTGTACAACCTCTTTTCCATTGCCGTGTTGACCTCAGCATCATTGGGTTCGTTGCCGAAGCAGTTGAGGCAGAGGTGGCTGTCGGAGGTGTGGAGGAAGATCTCAGGAATCTGTAGACGGCGTCCAGGGCACTGCTCCGTTGTGATGGATCGTTCTGTCATTGGAGCAGCTCCGGTGAGCCGTAAGACGTCAAGGCTGAAGCAGTAGAAGACAGACATCGTCAATCTCAAGTGGGATTCTAATAGCATCTCCAATAGATGATGTAAAATGGATGTAAAATTAACATCACCAAAAACCACCTGACTACAACAAATGAGGTAAAAACTGTTGACTCTAAACTTAAGTGTCGAAACTGAAATTTACTGTGGAATCTGAATGCTACTGTCGAAACTGAACGCAATGGTAGCAGAGAGGCACTTGACATGTAGTTTAGGGAGGGCCTGCAGTTCATCTTCGACCTGCACCCCCCTGAGCCACCAGCCACCACCGGCCGAACCTCCGGCCCCAGGGCCGCCTCGCCGCCCCGAAACAACTCGGCACCGCCGCCCCAGCCAGCCCTCTAGGCCCCCCGCCCCCCACCCTGAACCCTAAGATAGATAGTGGGGTACCTCTCCGGCGAGCCCCCGTCCCCGCTGCGGGCGGTTCTCCTTAACTCCGGCGAGCCCCCCCCTGAAAATCGACTGACCCAAAAGTCAATTCAGTCGACTGAAGTGTGGCTTAATCAGAGCAGAGCAGCTGCACGGGGGAGGGGGGGAGCAGCAGCAGCAGCTGGGTGAGCGAGCGATCGAGCGAGAGCCGGAGCAGCAGCAGCAGATCTGGCTGGTATGGCCGCCGCTGCCGAAGGGGCCTCGCATTGGGGGAGAGCCGCCGTGGAGATGTTGCCCGCGGCACCAGCTTCAAGGTAGCCACTCCATGGGGGTGCGGGATGGAGCACCGTCGGCGCCGGGAGGTCGAGTTAAGGAGAAGGTGCGACGCGATGAGTGTACAACCTCTTTGGTGGCGCCGAGTAGGCCTCGACTTCATCCGAGGAGTCGGTGAGGATGCTTCGGTTCCGGTGGAGCAGGTTAAGGCGGTACTATGGGGATGGAGCAGCCGCGGTAGACGAGGCGATCGTCGGAGTAGCTCCTTGGAGGTGGAGGACGGGGCGGCTGAACCGGCGGGACGGTGAGATGGACGACGGATCCTCATCCGGGGAGGTGGACGAGGGACGTCGAGCTATTGCGGTGGACGACGTCGTCGGGGAAGAGGCTCCGGCTGGGCAGCACTGACGTGGCGGACGGAGGAGGGTGGGGTTTCGCGGCTGGAGCGGAGAGGTTATGGCGGCCTGGGATTTCGAATGGCGAAAAAGGGGTGATGGGAGGGGGTGAAGCATGACTTAGGGACGCGCTTGTCCAAAATGTAGGGTGTGTTACAAAAGTACCCCCCACCGTTTTGAACTAGCGGCCCTTTCGGCTCAGGGTTAGAAGGGGGATTTCGTGTGTCGGGATTAGCTGGAGGGAGTTTTCGCGCGCGTTGTAATTTTGGGATAGCAAGGCGCGGGTTGTGAAGGCGCCAGTTTTGGGAGCACGATATCTGAATTTTCAGGATATAACAAGACGCAGGTTGAATTTTAGGGACAAGCCTAACGTGTAGTAATATTATACTTGTACATACCAAATCAATTCGCACTTCCCTCAACCAAAAAGAAAACAAAAAAATAAAACTATTCACACCACACAAAGAGAGAGTCTTGCCCCGTTTTACTATACAAAAGATATTCAAAACTACTCCCTCCTTCCATCTATATAGGGCCTAATGCGTTTTTCGATGCTAACTTTGACCAAATATTAGAGCAATGATATATGACATGCAACTTACACAAAGCACATTGTTAACTTCGTCTGTGAAAGGTTCTTTCAATGATATAATTTTCACATTGTGCATGTCATGTACTATTAATCTTGTCAATAGTCAAAGGCAGTCTTAAAAATCTCATTACGCCCTATATAGATGGAAGGAGGGAGTATGAATCCATGTTATGTCCGATTAAATTTTTTCGCTTGCTGTATAATGCATGTAACCTACTCATACCAACATTTTAGTGCATTCCAAATGTCTATACTACCGCTGCAATTCGAACTAAATTTGAATTCGTTTCTCTATTTCAATAAGAATCTACAATCATAATTGTTGCCAACTTCAACCATCATTCGTGTATTACCTTAATAACACACCACATGATTACTATAGAAATAGATATGAACTATGTGTACTACATGAACTCGAATTCTATCTCTTGAATACACTTGATGTTGATTCCAAATAATAGTACATTTGATGTACTAACTATATATTCATAATCTAAACCATGTTCCATACGTACACCGTGTTTATCACACAAAGTATAGTGCCCCGCCCCCTACATTATGACAAGTATTTAGACCTGAGTTGCAAAAGCCACACATTAGCCCAAATTATAATCAATGTTCTACATTATGATATCTTCTTCAAGTATCCGTATCCAACTTTTTATAATGAATTATGATCTTTGTTCATCTTTTACACCTTCACGATCCTCTTCTATTTGTAGCTAGCTAGCGCTAACTTTCTATCATGCATCCACATGCCCGCCCCCCCTCACACACCCTTAGCGTCCCCTCCATCACGAACATTCATTATTTCTCTTTAGGTCGTCCACCAACGGTGTGTGTAGGCCCCAGGCTCCTTCTTTCTGGCACACACCGGTCGATATACCTCTCTAGCCAAGTGTGCCTACAACAAACACATATATACTTCCCCTCTTCTCTTCTCACCGTCCATGCCCCCATATGTC
Organism: Triticum dicoccoides; assembly: GCF_002162155.2. Classification (NCBI taxonomy): domain Eukaryota; kingdom Viridiplantae; phylum Streptophyta; class Magnoliopsida; order Poales; family Poaceae; genus Triticum; species Triticum dicoccoides. The sequence continues at coordinate 195,899,555 of NC_041391.1, read as the reverse complement.
CAATACGATTCCACACAGGTGCACACTCCCGCCCCTCTTTTCATTAATCACATGCTCGCACACTCCTCCCCCCTCGACATGGTAGGCCTCTCGCACCACCTCCTAGCCACACCCTCTCCCCCTGTCTGCCTCTCCGGACCTTATTTGCTTCTAACACATGAAGGCGTGTATATGAACTGATCTCCCTACATATATCCAGGTCGACTATAATTCATTTTCACCAAGCACCGATACACTTACCTCGCTAGTTATGTGTCTCCTTTTCTCGAACACACGACGGTTGATCTTCCTATGTAGTTACGCATCCTTACCACAACCATATCTTCTCCCCTCATCATCCATGAATACCTCCCGACCTGTCTCTCACACGCACGTGCATAGACAGACAGACATCCCCCGCCCTCTCTTATTGATATTGCACTCATACCCTCCGTTTGTCTAGCAGGCCTCTCCCACCATTTGTGAGACGCCACTCCACCACCAATCCTCTGACACTCTACCTTTGTCTTTTTCCCAACCTTATTCCTCTGCTACACATATCCATGGATGTCGATCAATCTCCCTCAATACATAGCTAGGTCTCTCTCCTTTCCCACACATATACTAGTCGATCGGTCTCTACCCCCCCCCCCCCCCCACACCGATAGTCGAACGTTGTAGGTAGGTATCCATGCCATGGAGAAGAACTGCACCTCTGCCCTGTCAAATTCTAGTAGGCCAGCCGCCCTGTATCTTTGACGTGGGCAAACACAAATTTGATGGCACTCTTTATCAATTGCGCAGCCACACACTTCATCCATGTTTTCAATTCTATCGATATCTCACGTCCATGACTCCGTTTCACACACATTGCATATGTTACATTTTTCTGATTGAGATATCATCATCACATTGCCTCTGTTTCGCACAAACAATCTCTCTCACACCCACCCACGTACGTACTTGCACCTCAAGAAGAAGTGCACGCAGGACGCATGTACTCACGTCTCGTTCCCGGCCACACCCGTGCGGGTACACGGTGGAGCTCGTTTCTGTACGAAAAGGCAGCCCACGTGATAATTTGACGCGTGTAGCGGTTGTTTACTCGAAGGAGGGTCGGTACCACGCCTAGAATATCAAACGATTGCCATGGGGAAAATGGAAAAATAAGTTTGTCTCTCGTGAGTCTCGTCACACAATCTCACACAAGGCCGTCGTGGCCTCTCTCTCTCAGCGTTGGTCAGTGATCCGGCCGCATCCCGTCCGCCGGCAGAAAGGGAGGATGTGCATTGTCTCAACATTTGATGGCGCTAAGGCAGCTCGTCCCGATCTGCGGTACCCGCCGTTCTCTCTGACCAAGCTCCGGCATGGTAGGGCCTTCGCTGTTTGCTCGCTGCCGTAGTATGGGCAGATCCCGGCCGCCGACGCCCTCCTAGTAACATCCCGACGACCCTTAGGTACAACTTCCTCTGGCCTTGCTCCACTTCCCATCTTCCCACGTTGCTGCATGTGGATCTTCTTTAGTTGTTTGCTTAAATCATATCTCGGCCGGCGTACTTTCCATCTTGCAATCTCGTCCTCAAACCATTTTTGATAAACCACCATGTGCTATCTTTCCCTTTTTACATGGAACATGCTTCTTTTTTGTCGGCGTATGTGTCTTCAACTCGTGTTATTGGGCAGTAATTGTTTCCTTTCAACCTCCTTTTGCAAACAAGGCTATCCATTTTCACCTCGTTGCTATTGCGACCTTTTGGTGAACTGCACAAATCACTTTTCTGAAGAGTGTTTTGTGCAGTTCCACCAAAATATCACACGGGAAATGTTTTTACATTTCTGTGGGACTGCGGAAAGGGAGATTGGTTTTATCCAACTCCGTGCCTAATCTTATCCAACAAGAAGTTAGTCCTAAAGAGAGATCATAGAGGTGATCGGCTTCTATTTATGTGTGTTATGTTTCATCATCTAGTTCCACTATTATTGTAATCACACTGACTGGATATCTTTGCAAACAGGGATGGTCCGCCCAATTTTAGTGGAGCTGCACAAAATGATCGGATTGTGGTGTCCTTCATATACCTCTTTTTTGGCTACAGAGATGGGTGAAACTAGCTGCCAAGCGATGAACACTGTGCCAAGGAAATGGAGCCATGCCTACGAACAACATCAATCAATTATATATTTTTCTTTATTTGTACACCTTCTCACAACTTTGTCTTCAGTTGTGATGTGAATATTGGCTCGGATCTGCGAATCATTGAGATGCATTAGCCATGGTAGTTTCATTTGTATTTGATGGAATGTTGTAACGAGATAATCTCGAGGCAAGACACATGAATCCTAAGTTGAAACCTTTTTTTTCCTGCGGGAACCAGAGTTGAAACCTTCATAGCATCACAGTATAATTTCATCAAAATTACGCGTACATATAAACAAATCCTGAAGGATTGATAGCAATGCTGGAAACAATTCAACTTCGTTTCGCCGACATGTTGGACATCCTTCATCCGGCTCCACCTGCCATGCAGCAATATTGAGTGCACGACACAACTTCAATGAAAGATTCACCCCGGCCGTTGCACCGCAGGAGTAAAGACTAGTGATGTCAGGAGCCCGACTCAATGCCACATCGATCTAGCATGTAACACCTCATATCACTTTGCGGCCTCACGCACGGTATTCCCACGGGTGTCGCCTTACCTTTGCCGGGACCGTTTGCGCCTTTTGGCACACATATATGATAGTGTCGCTAGCATCCATATGATAAGGAGCCCGGGCTGACATGGCTAGTCGTAAACCCAAAGTGGCACAAACTTACAGGGACAGGCATCCATGACCCATCATCGAATGTGTCGGTCATCAGCGAGTGAATCCAGGCTGTAGCACTGGGCTAGCAGGACTCCGGTGAACCAGGCTGTAGCGGGCTAACAGGACTCCGATATTCATCGCGTGACATTTCCCCGAAGGGACAGACACAGGAACAAAGAAGGACACATCCCGGCCAGCCTAAGTGTTCCGGAGTAGTAGCAAGCTACCATGGCTCGATGGAAACACTAGGAGACATTTCCCGGTAAGAGAGGCTACTAAAGATAAACAACTAGATAGTCAGATCCCACACATACCAAGCATTTCAGTAACATACACACAATATGCTCGATATGTGCAAATACAACATGGCATCACAAAATGACTCTATGACTCAAATATGTATTCATTAGGCTCCGAGGAGCGAGATATTACAAACAGGGGTCTCATGACCCAACATTCAGAGCATACAAATCAAGGCACCAGCGAAAGCTAACATGTCTGAGTACAGACATCTACAAATGAAAAAGGCTGAGAAGCCTGACTATCTACCAGATCCTGCCGAGGGCACAAGATCGTAGCTGAGGTAACAAGCTAAACATCGAAGTCCATGTGGAACTACTAGCGAGACTGAAGTCTCTCTGCAAAAACATAAAATAGGCAAACGTGAGTACAAATGTACCCAGCAAGACTTACATCAGAACTAACTACATATGCATCATTATCAACAAGGGGGGTGGTGGGGTTTAACTGCAGCAAGCCAGCTTTGACTCGGTGGCTATCCTGAACTATGACTGCAAGTAACTCTTTTGAGGTGGCACACACGAGTCCACATATTCACCATATCAATACACCACTATGGATCCACTCCCGTCTCCCTACGAGAACGCCATCCATAGCACTCACGCTTATCTTGCGTATTTTAAAGTATCCACTTTCACTTGTCTATGAACTGTACAGGCAACCCAGAAGTCCTTTTCCGCGGACACGGCTATTCGAATAGATGATGTTAACCCTGCAGGGGTGTACTTCTTCATACACGCTCTCACCACTTACCGCCGTTTACACGACATGTACTCGGCAACCTTCAAGTGGAAGCCCAACGTGGGTGTCGGCCATGACCTACCTAAACACTCAAGTCTCTAGTCCAGGTTTATCGCCTATTCGGGTTCCATCCATGAGGAGATCCGGCCGAAGTTTCGCTCACAGCCCCAAACGATGTGTACAGGGTTCCGTGACACCAAGCGGGTGCCCGGTATACCCGGCCTCGTGCCTACCGCATCACAGCCCACCCCTCCGGTCAGCGCTGCCCACAGCCTCCAGCATACTACAAACACCAGAAACTACTTGCAACTCCTGGACAGAGGACTAGGGTGAATAAGAAGCCGAGAGGGTCCATTGGTTTCGGGCCCAATGCATGGTAGTAACTGTATCATGGATCACAAACACAGAACTCAGTTCCTGAGGACGGTTGCAATGAGACAACCCACCATGTACTCCTACATGGCCTCTCACCGCTACCTTTACCAAATCGTGTTCACACACTTAGCTCACACACAGTAGGACATATTCACACACCTCTGATTCATCCTCGATGAATCAGACCTGACTCAACTCTAGGCAGTAGCAGGCATGACAAACAAGCATGAATGAGTAGGCACAACAGGGCTCAAACAACTCCTACTCATGCTAGCGGGTTTCATCTATTTACTGTGGAATGACAAGTCATGCAAGGATAAAGGGGTTTAGCTACCGCAGCAAGTAACAGATGAATTGTTGTTGTCCTAATGCAGTAAAAGAGAGCAGGAGCGAGAGAGTGGGATTTTATCGGAATGAACAAGGGGGTTTTGCTTGCCTGGCACTTCCGAAGATAATATAGCTCTTCATCAGTGTCATCGATCTCATCGTCGAAACCACGTCTACCGAGGGGGAACAATACCGGCAAACACAGGAGAAACACGATCAATGCAATGCACAATATGATGCATGCTAGGACATGGCAATATGAATGTGTTTTGGGCTAATGCAGCTAGCAGCAAGTTAAATGAAGTTGGTTTGAACCCTAGGTTCAAATTCAAACTCCACATGAGGCATTTCAATTGCCATTTATTCAAATTGTTGTATACAGAAGATTTAAGTTGTTCAAACATGCATGAAAATGGTACAAATGGATAGATTGGATTTTTCTGATCATTTTTCATATATAATTTGTTCCATTTGGAGTTACGGTTGATTTACTATGAATTTTAGAAGTTTGTGGTATTTTCTGGAATTTCCTATATAAGAATAATTCCAGTAATTGAATTAATGCGTCAGCACTGCGTCAGGGTGATGTCAGCGGTCAATTGGGTCGGCCAGGTCAAACCTAACCTGTGGGACCCATACTTCAGTGTCTCAGTCAGCTAACAGGGTTAATTAGTACTAACTAAAAGTTAACCTAGGCTAATTAGTCCCTGGACCCATACATCAGTGACTATGGGATTAACTTAAGTTAATTTTAACACTTAGCTAAATAACAGGGACCCGGGGCCCGCATGTCAGTGAAAGAGAGGGGTCAAACCTCACTGGTCAAAATGGTCAAACCCGGGTCAAACTCGCCGGAGTTGACCCGGGGCTCGTCGCCGGCAGGGCTAGAGATGGCGGAGAGGTGCGGGTTTCCTCCTCCGGCGGCCAAAAGAGCGGCGGAGGGGCTCTACGTGGTGCTGGGACTCGCGCGCATCCAACACGACTAGTGGCAGCAGCCGGGGTGGACCGAGCTCGCCGGAAACGAGCTTGCAGCGGCGGCCGGAGTTCGGCCAACGGTGGGTTAGGCGATGCAGGGCGCTAGGGGAGGCGTTGGTGTGTGCTACGTGCTCCTGGTGAGGTGTGGAGCACGGTGGTGTGCTCGGAAGCGAGCTTGCGCGGCTGTGGCCACGGCTACGCCATGGCCGGCGGTGAGAAGCTCTCGGCCGTGGTGGGAGATGGGGCTAGGGGGCGAGAACGGAGGGGGCGAGCACAGGAGAAGCAGCAGGGGCTCACAACGGATCCATTCGAGGCAGAGACGAGGCCGGGGGAGCATCGGAGGCAGCGCAGGGTCGCCGGAGATCTAGGCGGCCGAAGGTAGAAGACGACGATGGCGGCGATGTTGCAAGACGCCTGAGGATGCGTGGCTCGTCTGGGATGATGCGGATGACGAGGCGGAGCCGATGAGCACGACGGTTGCTCGAGAGACGGCCGGTGAGCGCGGTGGTAGTGTGCGGCGGCGACGGAGGCGTTCGGGCGCGAGAGGGAGAAAGAGCAGAGAAGGGGGAAAGGCCGGGAGAGAGTGAGAGAGAGCCAGGGGCTGCGTGGCGCTCCGTGGCGTCGTCTAGGAGCACCGGGGAGGAGCCAGGCAGGCAGGGAGGGAGGAGCTGGAGGCCTCGGGCGCGCTGGCGTCGACACGCCTCTGCCTACTGGCAGAGGTTGAAGACGACCGCTTCGCCCAGGTGGGCTGGGCCGGCCAGCTGCGGTGCTGGACCGGTCGGTGGGCGCCAGGTAAGCTACAGGTGAGTTTCTGTTCTTTTATTGTTTTTCTGTTTCTGTTTTAATTTAAATCTTTTGCCACTGTTTTGAATTTAAAACAATTCAAACAATGCGAAAAACTCCTCTGAATATTTTTATTTTTCTAGATGGATTTTTCCAAAAGCTCATAAAAATATTTCAGGGGTATTTGAAATTATATTCTAATTATATGAATATAATTCAAATTCAAAGAGCTAATGATTTAAATTCAAAGTCCCAAGATTAAGTCCTTAAAAATGTTCAATATTTTGGTTGGGACCAGAACCCTTGCCAAAATTATCAAACATTTAAGAAGAGCATTTTGGAACAATGAATGAGATTTTAGGGTTTTTTCCCTTCTTTTATTTAAGTTTTTGAGGCTTCCAAATTTCCTCAGTTCAAGTTTCAAAAATTTAAACATGATGCGAACACTAGGTAGCACCAGAAGCTAGGGATGTGACAAGTGAGCAGTCAAATCACACAGCCCCACCTTTGCCACAGTAAGTTGCTCAGACGAAGCAACCATCATTTCTCTGTTCCTTGAATCAACTGGTACTCCCATATTCCCACAGTAATAAGTTTCTCGGGCGAATCAACCATCACTATATCCACTCACGTGTCATGACCACAGGAGCTATCCATTCAGATTGCATGTTAAAAAAAATAAAGGTCGATAACTAATGCGGCAAACTTTCAAAAAAAGAACTAATGCGGCACCTCGGGCCAACGCGGCCAGATCGCATTTTGCACGAGAAATTACACACCATGTTTCATTGACATGTGGTCCCGTTCCAACATATCAGTGAGACGACGGCGAGTAGTAGGAGTATTTCTGAACCGACGTGTAGGCCGGGGCGCCCCTTTGTGAACCGTGGCAAATTGGCAACCGTCCACCGACTCTTCGCCTTTCCCTCTCAATTTGGAAGTGCTGTCGCACGCTCTTCCTCTCCCTCCTCCATTTTCCTTCAGCCCTTCACCCTTTCTTCTGCCATTGTTCGATCGTCTTCTCCATGGAGGGAACAGGACGGAAACGACCCCGTTATTCTTGCCCCGATCGGAAAGATGACGTGGTGGAGGAACTCATTGATCGGTGCGACGTCATCACCTCGGCTAGCATGGCAGGTTCGTTCAAGCCCATTATTGACTCAACTAATAACATCATTACAAGGAACCCAAGAGTCAAGCAGCGGTTTGATCTCCCCTATCTTCTTCGTCATGACCCTGATGACTGGCGCCGTCACGACGGAGGCCTCGCCCTGTGCAAGTTGATGCCGCTTGATAATGATACGTATGATGTTAAGATGCCATCGCTTGAGGGCAAGGCTTGGGCAGGCGCAAATGGAGATTGGGTTGTTTACATTGGGTCCAACTGCGAGTGGGATCTTGTGAATGTGTGCACTCGTGACCGGGTTCCACTTCCAAAAATCTCAACAGACTGCCCAGAGGTTGAGCACACCGGTATTGTACGCATGTTCAAATGCAATCATGGTGACTATCTTCTACGGAAGATAGCAATTTCTCGAGTTCCCAACCGCTCTTGGAATTACAACAACTATGAAGTTGTTGCTATCTTCGACAAGCTTGTTGCCGTCCTTGCTGGTTTGACTCGATGGATATTGCTCAAAAATCAGTTTCTGTACACGGATGAGTACTGTGATGCAATTGAATACGAGGGCCTTGTGTTTGCTGCCACCACTCGTGGCACTGTTTTTGCATGGAATCGTTGTTTCGGTACGTTTGTCTTCCACCGTAATGATAATTGTTTCATCCACATGCATGCAGGTTAGCAAGTTTCCCTTTACTAATTAACCTTCTTCTTGTGTTTCCAAGGTCCTGCGAACATTCCACCAACTATACTTGAAGATTTTTATAACCAAGGGGGAGATGACGATGGTGATGATCACGAGCATGAGGACGAGCAGTGCCCATATACTATTAGGCGCTTGGCAACTAAATCCGATGGATCACCTCTTCTCGTGTGTATACATCCCACTGATGATGTTACTGCTAAGGAAGCAGGTGTAGTCTCCCATGGTCGCACTCTTCGGACCTATTCCAACACCCATTGCATGGTATTCGGGATGGATACTAGTGTGCTAGTGCCAACTCCTTCTCCCTGGTACAGAATTGATAGTCTTGGAGAAAACTCGCTCTTCCTTGGACAAAACTATCCAATGATGGTGAAAGGCGATCCAACTGTTATTGACACAATGTTACGACCATTTATGAGAAGCAACTGTGTCTATACCTTAGACATTTGGGTGGTTCCCTACCCTGGTACTGATATAGTAGGCCGCTTCAGCCTGGATGATCAATCCTGCGTTGGCCTCCAGATCGACAATGGATGGCCCGTCCCAGAGAATCACTTGTGGTTCAAAGCAAGCGTTTCCAACGCCGAGGAATGGTTGAGTTGAAGTTCATTTCATTGCTTGTTATTTTTTGTGTGGTGAAAACTTTAATATTTATAATGTATCCTCGTTGTCGATGTGGGTTGATGACCTGTTGTATGTAATAAAATGATATGCCTGTGATAAACTTACTAAATTATGAATGGCTTTCGAGTCGCTTCTGTGAGTGAGTGGTGCGACGAGGCAAAAAAATATTTTCCGAATACATAATTGTACGTGCATTGCAACAGGTTATCGGATGAGGCCAATCAACAATAGTAGTACACTATTTGTACTAGCTTCACATGCTTCGCGCGTTGTGCGGGTGTTTTTACTAAAGCCATATTGTACTACGTAACCACCACCTCGAAAACTCGATACTAGTAGTACTATATAGTAAGTAGTAGGAGTAGTAGGGTGGCATGGGCCAGAACAAGCATTCACGTCCAGGAGTACGGCACACGCCACCAGCACGACTTCCATCTGACACCATATTTCTTGGAGTCCGTGCTAGAGCAATCTCTTCAACCTCATCGTTTCTCTAACTCAGCAATCGCGCGGCGGGCGAGGTGGGGGTTTGCCGATAGTCGGTTTCCTTAACTGCGGTCCCACTTGTAAGGCCAATTGCAACGCACGACCCCAAATGGACCTCCGTTTTGCACGAACTCCAACGATAATTTTTACTAGAAAAGCAAGACCAAAGAAAACAAGAACCACAGGTATACATTTTACTACTCCTGTAAGTTGGATTAGTGCCTTCTCGATGCATTCATTGTTGATCTGCGGAGGCTCGATCTTGCGTGCTTCTTTCTTCTTCGAGTGTAAAGAAGTAGACGTTGCTTCCTCGCATCTAGTCTCATGTCTAGCCTCTATTCTAGTACTCCCTCCGGTTCGTTTTTCTCTGCGTCTAAGTAGTAACACGCATACCAAGTAGGAGTATCAACAAGTGCACTAATCTCATCTATAGCCTATGTGCTAGCTAAAAGTGATAGAACATCTACTAAATTGCGCTCTATCAATATATGGATGTACTCTTCTTCCCAATACAAAAAACTTGCATCCATTCTACTCCCTCCGTTGCACAATACATGCCTTCTATTTGTCAAAATATATATGTATCTAGACATGTTTTAGTATATTGGTACATCCATTTTTGGACAAATGTAGGTCAAGTATTTTGGAACGGAGGGAGTACACAATAAAAATTTTAAGTTAGCACAACTAGTCTAATCCGAGAGCACAACCGAAGATTTGGTCGGGTTCTTCCTCCTTTTGTCGACACGTGGGACATCCAGCATCCAGGTCGTGTCATCAAAGAAAATAGAGTGGTAGTTGATAAGTTGAAGCCAAGAGATGTGCATCTTGGGTCAAACTGTAAATAGAATCTTACTACTCTTGAGTAACTCCAAAAGCGGCCACCGAAGATCTTTCTTGGATTTGTTTTTCATCACCAGCACGTCGAGGTGAAAGATGTGCAAGTTCAGTGGGTCCTCTTGCATTTTCACTGACATGTGGGGCCGCATGTGAGCAAACAGGCGATGGGCTCCGTGCGTCCGCTGGCTGGCTGAGAAGAGAGATAGAGGAGGGCTGAGCACAGACTACAGGAAATTTGTTCTACGTAACCAGCACCTTGATATTCGCATGTGGTTGTTTCTAGAATAAAAAAAGGAGGTACCTCTACTTATGTTACTCCCGCTACGCCTAGCCTAAGATTAGTAGGTGACCTTGCGCTTGGCTCTTCGCATCTTCCGTAAGTCGATGGTTCTACAATAGTGCTTCTGGCAATCTGACACCAAATGAACTGTTGCACGTCCACCGCTTGTAAGCAAAAGTTTCTCCTCGTGCTGCGAGCCACCACGCACACGTTGGCGAGGGAGAGGCGTAATCAAGCTTCTCAACGTTCTGCGAGTTGACGGGACACATCAAAGTTATTTACTAGTAGTACATACTCTCTCCAAAAAAGGGCTGACCATGTCATTGTTACCATCACGTGTTCCATCGTTGAGTACGTGCACTATTCACGTGCCATTCGCGTGCCATCGAGGAGAAAAAATATTGCGTAGGTGCCATCGAAGTGCACGACTTA
>NC_041391.1:195656340-195888394 GCF_002162155.2 Triticum dicoccoides | reverse complement strand
CATTGCATATCTGATTATCTCCATTTTCTTGCATGACACGTGCACCTTGAGGCTAGATGTCTCGCGTGTTGGGAAAAGGATGAACAAAGATCACGTAAAAGAAAAGAGTTGAAGAGCATAGATTCCCGACAACCGAGGAGGAGCAAGGAACCTCACGGTAGAGCGTCTGCAAGGAACCTTGCGCGTTTTCCCCTGTTTTTTGCAGCCTGCCACCTATAAACAACTAAAAGAACATGAATTTTCGCTAACCACTAGAAACGGTACATCAGGATGCTAAGTTGAAGATGTTTTATACTCCCTCCGTTCCCAAATATTCGTCTTTTTAGATATTTCAATAAGGGACTACATACGAAACAAAATGAGTGAATCTGCACTCTAAAATATGTACACAAGCCAACACACTAACTCCATCCGATCCAACTCATGCACATACGCGCACAGCATGGAGCACACAACGCACGTACACAAGACGTGCATGCACACACGCTCAGCCGCAGAATGCACGTGAATAACACATGCATGCACACACACTCGGCTGCATGGAGGCGTGCGCCATCCGCGGCGACGTCCGGTTCGTCGTGCTACGGTGAAGCTTGCACGCAATGGCGCATACGCATATCTTGCAGCACCTCTTTGCCGTCGTTGCTCAACTACTAGTTGGAAACGAAGACGACCGCAGCCTCGGCCTTAGATCTAGCACCGATGGAAAAAACACGCACGCTGCAGGCACATGAGCACATACAGAGTGCCCACGACGTGGTGGTGGTGCGTCCCCAGTCGCCTCTACTCCTTCTGCGCATGTTGTCTATCAAGGCGGCTGCATGCTAATGATGATGTGGGTGAGATCTTCTAGGACTCAGATGATGATGAGGAAAATTATGAGACACAAGGTGACGTACACCATCAAGGTCCACGGTCAAGGGGGTGCTAGCAAGTGCTTACATGTGCTTAGAGCAAGTACAATAGAGCTGAGTCAGCGGGCTATAAGGAATAAACAGTAGTATATTTCTGCTTAGTTGGAGGAAAGAGAAGGTAAGCGGGCTCTTCGTGAAGAGCCAGCTCTAGCACGTGCTCCAAGGCACTTTGTACATGTTGACTATAAGATGGGTTGTAGGCTTATAGCCAGCAGCTGGCTATACTATTAATGCTCTTTAGATGAGGTGCTAAGTGCATTAAATGTCTTAGTAACTCAAGTGTTCAATGCATAGGTGCTTAGTTTATTGGTGCCACATCATATTTTATGCCGACGTGGCAGGCTTAGCAGCTATACATGGTGGAGCACTGGGAGAGGCCAAGGCTGGTCATAGTGGGGAGTAACTTGTACTGTAACATATTACTATGTTACGGTAAACATCTCTATTAACCGGAAAGGAGGGAGTAGTAACATAGACTAGTGTCATATGCAGAGTATGGGAGCACATGATATTTCCCCGTCCGGACCGATCCCAAGTTGGCTTCTCACCTTCTTGGCCCAACAAAAAGCCCTCCCCCCTCCCGCACGCGCTTCCCGCCCGGCACCAGCTGAGCCTGCCGCTCCACATTGATGGCAAGTCAGGGCGACGCGACCTCTCACTGCTTCGGCCGTTGAAGCGGTGCACCGGCCGAGGGCACCGCCCGCTGCATGCCCGGCATTTCAGACTACACAGCGGATAGTAACTTTTAGATCAAGTACTATAACTATATGACATAAGCAGGCTATAAGGATTTAAATATAGTATTTGTGATTAGCTGAAGGAGAGAGAAGAGGAGAGAGAAGAGAAGCGGACTATAAACATGTAGCCGGTTGTACTCCAACATACTCTACTTTGTGAGACAAAAGGTGGGGCCATTATTAATGATATTGTATTTATACTAAAGGGACTAACGGACGCCTTAATTACTCCATTTTTTAGACAAACCTTGGTGGGGCTATTATTGACTTTTTTTGAGCTATTATTGACTTGGACGTGGGGTTTGGGGGCCAAAGGCCTACTATTATACTCTGACCTGACATGCTCTACCCTAGCCACCGCTGTATCATATGGTTTCGCACCGTTCCAGATCTTAGCGCTGCCACGCAATTCTTCTCCAGCCCTTCTTCCAGCGTGCACCGCGAGAAGGGACAGCAGTCCTCCGAACCCCGCCTTTCGTGATCCTGTACGGAGAGGGGCGATCAGGTTTTTGGGGAGCACACTCCTGAGACTGCTGCCAGCGACGACTTCCTCAACGACAGCCTTCTTCCTTGACCTCGGTAACCTCTTCATCAACGACATGAGTGACAACATCAACCACATCGGTTCTGCTCCCACTGTACAATATGTGATTTTGTCCTCCTGGTTTAGTCAGCATCATTACTTTGATGTTTGCAATTGTCGTCATCATCTATTTACTGCTGATTCGTATTAAATCTCATACTAAATTGCTCATATATTCAACAATCCAATCCAAAAACCTGATCACAGGCAATTTACTTCGAGTGGTTTTGCTGCGCTTTTGAAGCCGCCTGCTTTTAAGGGGGTGCAATATAAAAGGTGGCACACAAGAGCAGTATATTGGTTTCAGATCATGTATTGCTATGACGCCACTAAGGGTAAGCCTAAGGGAGATCTTAATCCTACACAACAGGAAGCTTTTCAGAACATGGATACCCTCTTCAAAGCCGCCCTGCTGAGTGTTCTTTACGATTCCATTGTGGATTCGTATATGTTGTTTGACAGCGGCAAAGACATGTGGGCTATGCTCGAGGCCACATTTGGGCCCTCGGGTGCTGGCAACGAGTTGTGCGTCATGGAGCTATTCTGTGACTACAAGATGAATGATGAGCGCTCTGTCGTTCAGCAGACTCATGAGATACAGTCACTCTCTAAGGAACTTGAGTACTTTAAGTGTGTGTTGCCGGACAAATTTGTTGTTGGGACCATCATTGTTAAGCTCCCACCTTCGTGGAACGATTTTGCTACTTCTCTGAAAAACAAGAGACATGAGTTTTCTGTTTTGGATCTCATTTGCACTCTTGATTTTGAGGAGAAGGCGAGAGCAAAAGACACACATGCTCGGGTCGCCGAGGGAGCTTCTAGTGCCCACATGGTACACGAGAAGAACTTCCAGCCCAACCAGCCCCAAAACAACAAGAACAAATCTCAGGGGAAAGGCAAGTTTGATGCAAAGAACAAGCCGTCACATTCTACCAACTTCAAGAAGAATTATCATAACGGGAAGGGATACAAACCTCAATTTTGGTAGCACCGCACAAAATTTATATGGCCGCATCTACCTGCTGTCAGCTAACCTCATGGTGCTCCAGGTATTCCTACATTCGTAACTAGGTACAATGACCACCGCAAGATGAAATTAGCTTATTCGTATGTTGACTTGCTGAATGCAGTGCAGAACGATCCTGTCATGTGTGGAGGAGCAAACAAGCAGTGCATCCTAAGGTGGAAATCAACCAAGGACTTATGAAATTATATGTAATCTTCCTCAGGCAGGTCAGCATCCCCTTCGTCCAGATGATTGTGTTTTTTCATGCCGACCTATTGATATGTGCTATTGTTTTGCAACACCGTTTAAGTATAGCTACTGTTTTCCTATCTTTTCAGATTCAGGACAATGAATATGATATCAGGGCAACTGCACAATATGGAACCATGTTGAGTCATCTCTATTGCCTCATGTGTTTGCTGCAAATGTGTCAGCATCAATTGCAAGATGAGGCAGCTAGCTACTTGAGGAGTTGCCAACATGCTCAAAGTGCTCACAACATTGAGAAGAAACAAGCATGCCTAGGAAATTAATGCGTGCGCAGGGAGGCCCTTTGCTCAGAGAAGCATCGACCGATTTTCTTTATTTCCACACCTTCTCACAGTTTTGTATATTGGTTATAGTATGGTGAATCATTGAGATGCATAGACATGCTGAACTTTTGTTCTTCTGAATGTTAGTTTAATGTGAGTGTCTGCATCCAGTACCGCATCCTCTAATTTGGTGGATGCACACAGAGAAAATAAATCTCCTTAATTTACTCCACAACCACCCTATTAAATAGGCCTAGTAACAAACCAGGTGCATGCAGTGGCCGGCGGGCACATGCATCATGCATGCATGGCCAGTCTTGCAGCAACGCAAAAGAAGAGAGCGGTTCTTGGGAAAAAGTGAGTAGTTAGTGCAGCGGGCCTTATAAACACGAACAACTTGCTCTCCCTCTTTCGTCTCCCCACCCAATTCCCCCCGCTCCCCAATCTTCCTCACTCGTCCAGAAAACCCCGCTCACCTTCTTCCTCACTCGTACAGAAAATGCATGCTCCTCTTCTTCCACTCCTACAGAAATCCCTAGCCCTCCTTCTTCCCCATTCGCACTACCACTAGGCTCGTCTCTGGCTACTCTGCTCAATCCCATGAGCTCGGCGCGATGCCCACAAGGAAAATGGAGTCGGCTAGCCCCAGCGCCAAGAAGATGAGGCTCCCGCCAGCGGCGACACCGGTTGTAGATCCCGCACCCGGTAGCGCAAGGAGAAGCGGCGAGCCCCCCCCCCACCCAAATCTGAGGAACCGGTAGAATCTCCGGTGGACCGCATCAGCGATCTCCCGGACGGCATCCTTGAGGAGATCATCTCGCTTCTCCCCACCAAGGATTGCTGCCGCACACAAGTCCTCTCAACTCGGTGGCGCCCTCTATGGCGCACCGCGCCCCTCAATCTTGACTATCGTCAGATATCTATCCTTCCTGAATTTGATATCATCAGAGCCATCGTCTCTTCTCACCAGCAGGACCCTGTTCAATGCCTCTGCATCCCGACAAGCTACCTGCTGTCCATACCCGGCAAGGTGGACGCTTGGCTGACAGCCCCTGAATTCGGAAAACTCCAGCAGTTCGAGTTCTACCATTACCACGAAAGTTTCATACCATGAACATACCAAGAATTCGTGCCCACACAACCGTTGTCCATCTCGCGGTTTTCCTCCTCTCTCCACACCGCCACCTTCGCCCGGTGCCATCTACCAGACGATCTGGTACAAATGCTTCGACTCCCACTGCTAAAACAACTTTCGCTTGTGGTGGTTTATCTGTCGGAGGCCTCACTGCACAGCATCATCCACTCCAGTTGCCCTGCCCTGGAGCGCTTGCTGATTGTTTTGGGAATAGAAATCGGTATCAGTTGTCTCCAAATAAAGTCGCCTCACCTTAAAAGCATTGGAATTTGTTTTGAAGGACAGCAGCTCATCATCGAAGATGCCCCTTCACTTGAAAGGTTGCTCCTTGATAATTGTTATACACCTTTAGAAATAACTGTCGTCTCTGCACCAAAACTGGAGACCTTGGGTGTAATTCGTGACCCGTTTAATAATCACAAGGAGTTGGTGTTTGGCTCCTCACCTTTTCAGGTACCGTAAATTATCATCTACACATTTGTAATCATATCCTGCATTTTTCATTTCTGCGCTTAAGTTTTATATCATCTTGGAGTACACTTTGGGTACTAATATTATGTTATATGCTCAATGAAGAGTTCGTCCATTGATAGCCTATCAATGCTGCTGGAGTCTGTCAAGATCATATATATCAGAATGTATAGTTTTAATCTGGACATAATTATTGGCTTGCTGCGATGCTTTCGATCTCTGGAGAATTTATACATAGAGGTGATGATTTCATGCACATTGAAAGCCCGTATATATTGTACTAGAATTAACTGTTCAGCTATCGTTCTTTTGACATACTCTTTTTTCAGACCTTCACTGTTTTCAATCTTCATGTCTACTTAGGCAGAACCACATGAAGAAAAACATATAACCAATCGTTGGCGTAATAATCACAAGGATTTTCTCAGTTCTCATGACATTCGTTTGAGGACAATAACGATGGGACGATATGCATCCAACCAGGCAAACAGAAGCTTTGTCACATTCTTCATGTTGAATGCGAGGTTACTATTGTCCATGAGGCTTAATTTTTACAGCAAGAGATTTCTCATGAACAAACATGTTGAACAGCAAAAAAAGAAGTTTTAGGTGGACAAATGGGCTTCTAAACGTGCTCGGCTTCTATTTACAACAAGTTGTAGACATCCTAAAATAAATTGTTTTGCACAGGATGTTGATTTTATGGATCAGACCGATCCATTTGTTTGTGACTGCAAAAAAGAGTGGTTGGGTTAGATGTTACTGTCATGTTCAATCTGGGTTTTGTCTAAAAATTTGATGAATAATTAATCCTTGGGCTTTTTGTACCATTTGTATGCTTGACTTGCATGTTGTTGCCCTCGTACTCCCCTCCACCTACCACTACACTGCCGCATCTTCCCTGGCAGCTGTTCGTTCCTGTCCGAGGCCTTACCGTCGTTCTCCGCCTTGGTTAGCTCGATGTGCTCGCCGCCGTCTGGTTTGTCAACATGGTCAACAACCAAGAGGAATCAAAAGATGATTGTATGTGGAGAGGCTGATAGTAGGGACCCACCAGGGTCATTGCATTTCGCAAGCAGGTGCCTCGTTATTACAAGCCAAAACAATACTTCCTCCTAATTGTTTGACAACTAGGTTCCACGCCATTGTCAATGTAGTCAATAAATGAGAAAATTACACAACGAGCGGATAACACCAGGGACCCAACAGCTCGCCCAGTTCTGTTTCTGTTTCAGAGACGGAGCTCAACTGCGCGCTGTGCGGGGGCTATGGCCCATCTAGCCCATGCTTACGCTTTTATTAAGCACATGACGAGCCCAGTTGATATTTTTTCTTTCTGAAATTGGCTAGCCCAGTTCTTTTTTTTTGGAGAATACCAAAACCGAGGCCTACTTGCTTTTCTCAGCCCTGCTGGGCTGCAAATCTTTCAAGACGAGGAGGGATAAGAAATGGGCTTCCCCAGAAAACGGGCTATAAGAAATGGGCTGTAAATTTTTAAACCAAAGCCAACCGGCAATTGCATTAAAATATCATTTTTTCAGGATTTCTCTACTCTCTACTCTTATAAAAACCAAAGCCAACTGGCAATTACATTAAAATATCATCTTTTCACCCACAAGATAAACTACTCATACAAATGCATCTTCATGTTCCGTGCAATGAACGAGCATCTTGCTAGTTAAGATTCTAAATTTCATTCTTTTTTTTGTGGAGAATTGTTTTTTGAATTTTATTTTGATATAATTTTTTGAAAACTATTTTTAAAGTGACTCGAAATTTCGTGATTAAAAGAGTTTGGACCCCACCGAAATATGCAAAATTTCGTTGAAATTTTTAGCAGTGCCCAGAATATATGGTCTATAATGCTAATAAAAAGAATATGGGCTTCAAATATCCTTAAGAATTAGCAAATGGGCTGTAAATTATTGAAAATAATGGCTAATGGGCTGTATGCTGTTTTCCACAGATTTGGAGGCTGACTTCTGGGCCTACTAGGTTGACGATGACGCTGTCCTAATTTTTTTTTGACGCATACACAAGGCTTTGTCAACTTCGTCAACACACAGAAGTGACTGTTGGATGTCCATCCAACGGCCGCTGTGCTTCTTCAATCTCTGATCTTCCTTCTCCAGCCGCCCAAACCAGTGTCAGCGAGACTTCCTGCTCCCTCGTCCCGTGGCTGGCTGTGCTGCCGCTAGGCCATCCCTCTAACCACCCACACATCCTGTTATTTTCCGGCGACGTCAGCCTCACCCTGCAGCCGACCAGTTAGCGCTCGTTCTCCCCTCAGTGTGGGCATCCGCTGTGGTGGCTTAGCCAGCTCCAGGTGGTTCTCTTCCTGGGCCCCGCCCTCGTCCATCGCATTTGTGCTCTTGGCGCGGCGAGGTCAACATGGTCAACAAACAACAGCCATCGGAAGAGGCTGGCAGTAGGGGGCCACACAGGAAAATGCCTCCTTATTACGTGCAAAATAATGATTCCTCCACCCGATAGTTGGGACCCAACGGAAGGGTCTCTGTATTTCGCGAAAAAAACGTTCCCCCCGCTGTCAGCTCAGACCCACCGGAAATGCCTCCTTATTACGCACAAAAAAATGAATATTCCCCCTGCTAGCTGGGACTCACCTTGGTGGGAGGCTGACTTGTGTGCCTACTAAGTTTACGGGGATGGAGGGCTTTGTCAACTTAGTCAATATGAACGACTCTAGCTCCAGTGACCGTACGATGTCCATCCAACGGTCGTAGTGCTTCTTCAACCTCTGGTCTTCGTGCTCCAGCCGCCCAAAGCAGCGCCGGTCGTGCCGCGTGCTCCTGCCTCCCATGGCCGGCTGTGATGCCGCGGAGGCCTCACCGCCCCCTGCTACTCCCACTGCTGGCCAGGCCATCCCTCTACTCACCCGCACCGCCTGTTATTCTGCGGCGACGGCAGCCTCACCCTTGTACTCCTCTTCGCGTGGGCATCCACTGCTGCGTCTTCCCCGGCTCCGCGTCGTCCCCTTCCTAGGCCTCGCCGTCGTCCACCGCCGTGGTGCTCTCGGCGCGGCGTGGTCAATGTGGTCAACGACCGACTTCCATCAGAAGAGTACTGTGCATGGAGAGGCTGACAGCTGGGTCCACGGCGGTTGCAAGGAAGTGCCTCCTTATTACGGGCAAAATAATTATTCCTCCACCTAACAGCGGGGACCCACCGGACGGGTTACCGTATTTCACAAAAAACGTTTCCCCCTGACTGCTGGGACCCACCAGCTACATCTTAGCACGCAAGGAAGTGTGTCCGGGCAAAGAAAACGATTCGCCCCCTAACAGCTGGGACCCACCAGCTACATCTTCGCATGCAAGGAAGTGCGTCCGGACAAAACAAACAAAATGATTCGCCCCCCTGACTGTTGGGACCCACTAGCTACATCTTCGCACGCAAGGAAGTGCCTAACAGTCGGGACCCACCTGGTCGAAGCGTACGTAGCGTTGTCATTCTGGTCGCGAACGTGTACGTACATACTGGACGATGTCGAGGCGCGCACGTGTCATAGTAGTGGCGCGCACGTGTCGTAGTAGAGGCGCGCATGTAGCAGGTACACGTACGTACATCGGCGAGGGTGCAAGAAAGAAAATACGGCCACATACGTACATACGGGCAGGGTCTCGAACGCCTACTCGCACATACATACATGGCTGGTTCGGAATCGAGAAACAGAGTCGTCGTCGTGTTGATGGGGAGGCAACGAAATGCGTCGTGTTCATGGAGTGGCAATGGAATGTGTCGTGTTCATCGGGAGGCAACGAAACGCGTGGGAGCCAACTGGCTTGGACGGAACAGGCGATGGAAACGAGGCCTGGCGTACCGCTGAACAGAGGAAACGGCCTTGTGTTTGACCTACCATGTTTGGAACGGGGTCCTATTGATCGGGAGGGGTGTGGCGTACCACAAAACGGAGGAAACGGACCTCCTACGATCGAAACGGGGGTCCTATTGATCGGGAGGGGTGTGGCGTACCGCAAAACGGACGAAACGGACTTGTGTTGGAGCACTACGGTCGAAATGGGGGTCCTGTTGATCGGGAGGGGTGTGGCGTACCGCAAAACGGACGAAATGGACTTGTGTTGGAGCGCTACGGTCGAAACGGGGGTCCTGTTCATCAGGAGGGGTGTGGAGTCCCGCAAAACGGGACTCCACGGGATGTTGTTCATCTCCACCGTCGACCTCCTCCAGCCTCCACGGGCTACCATTGACCTCCTCCAGCCTCCACGGGCTCCTGTTCATCCAGCCTCCACCGCGCGCTACTCCACCGGCTACTGTTCAACCACCCCTCCACCGTCTACTGTTCATCCAGCCCTCCATCGTCTACTGTTCATCCAGCCCTCCACACCACGGGGTCCTGTTCAACCACCCCTCCACGGCCACCCCTCCACCGTCTACTGTTCATCCAGCCCTCCACACCACGGGGTCATGTTCATCAAGAGGCAACGCCATCGCTCACTGTTCATCCACCCCCCCCCACAACACTCACTGTTCATCCAATCGATCGGGTGCAATTAACAGCCATCGATCGATCGCTCGGGTTCAGTAATGCATAGCCTGCAGTGCAATCGCTCGGGTTCAGTTAGAGCCAACGCCTCGCATGTGTACGAGAGAAACGCGCATCGCTCGGCCCCCGACCTCCCACCGTAACCGGAAACTCCCCGAAATTTTCCTCCCCCTTGCTTATACCATGGTTTTTTCCGTCATGGACGGCCCAAAGAATGTCATGCAGTTGCGTCTCCGGCCCGCCCAGGACGAAAAGCCCATTTTCTGTCATGATTTTTTGTCATAGAAGTAGGATCCCACCACATCTATGATTATACCGGGTTTTGTCAGAATTATCGTCATAGAAGTGTCATATGTATGACAGGAAAAGAATTCGTTCGGCCCAAAATGTCACGGATGTGTCTTTTTTTGTAGTGAATAGTAGTAGATGCAGGCAGGAGTCGGTCTACTTGTTATGGACGTGATGCCTATATACATGATCATGCCTAGATAATCTCATAATTATTCTCTTTTCTATCAATTGCTCGACAGTAATTTGTTCACCCACCGTAATACTTATGCTATCTCGGGAGAAGCCTCTAGTGAAACCTATGGCCCCCAGGTCTATCTCCTATCATATTTGCTTCCAATCTACTTTTATTTGCATCTTTACTTTTTGCATCTATATTATAAAATACCAAAAATATATTTATCTTATCATATTATCTCTATCAGATCTCACTTTCGCAAGTGGCCGTGAAGGGATTGACAACCCCTTTATCGCATTGATTGTGAGTTCTCAGTTTGTTTGTGTAGGTGCGTGGGACTTTTGAGGAGCCTCCTACTGGATTGATACATTGGTTCTCAAAACTAAGGGAAATACTTACGCTACACTTGCTGCATCACCCTCTCCTCTTCAGGGAAAACCAACGCAAGCTCAAGACGTAGCAGGAGACTTGAGGGGCCCACGAGAGGGTAGGGTGCGCCCAGGGGGGGTGGGTGCACCCCCTATCTCGTGGCCTCCTCGAGGATCTTCTGACGTGAACTCCAAGTCTCCCGGATCATATTCTTCCGAAAAATCACGCACTCGAAGGTTTCATTCCGTTTGGACTCCGTTTGGACTCCGTTTGATATTCCTTTTCTTTGAAATACTGAAACAGGCAATAAAACAGCAATATGGGTTGGGCCTCCGGTTAATAGGTTAGTCCCAAAAGTAATATAAAAGTGTATAATAAAGGCCATAAACATCCAAAAGGTGTAATATAATAGTATGGAACAATCAAAAATTATAGATACGTTGGAGACATATCAAGCATCCTCAAGCTTAATTCCTGCTCGCCCACGAGTAGGTAAATGATAAAAACGGAATTTTTGATGTGGAATGCTACCTAGCATAATTCTCAATGTAATTTTCTTTATTGTGGCATGAATGTTCAGATCCAAATGATTCAAGATAAAAGCTTATAAAACATAAAAATAATAATGCTTCAAAGCATACTAACAAATAATCATGTCCTATCAAAATAGCATAGCCAAAGAAAGCTTATCCCTACAAAATCATATAGTTAGGCCATGCTTCATTTTCATTACACAAAATACTCCCATCATGCACAACCCCGATGACGAGCCGAGAAATTGTTTCATACTTTTTAACGTGCTTCAGCCTTTTTCAACTCTTACGCAATACATGAGCGTAAGCCATGGACATAGCACTAAGATGGTAAAAGATGGTGGTTGTGAGGACTAAAAGAGGGAGAAGATAGTGTCACATCAACTAGGCGTATCAACGGGCTACGGAGATGCCCATCAATGGATATCAATGTGAGTGAGTAGGGATTGCCATGCAACGGATGCACTAGAGCTATAAATATATGAAAGCTCAACAAAAAGAACTAAGTGGGTGTGCATCCAACTAACTTGCTCACGAAGACCTAGGGAATTTTGAAGAAGCCCATCATTGGAATATACAAGCCAAGTTCTAAAGATTCCCACTAGTATATGAAAGTGACAACATAGGAAACTCTCTATCATGAAGATCATGGTGCTACTTTGAAGCACAAGTGTGGAAAAGAGATAGTAGCATTGTCCCTTCTCTCTTTTTCTCTCATTTTATTATTTTTTTCTTTTCTCTTTTTTCTCTCTTTTTTTTCTTTGGCCTTTCCCCCTTTTTTTCTTTTTGGCCTTTCTTTTTTTTGTAAAGTCCGAAGTCTCATCCCGACTTGTGGGGGAATCATAGTCTTCATCATCCTTTCCTCACCGAGACAATGCTCTAATAATGAAGATCATCACAGTTTTATGGATTTACAACTCAAGAATTTCAACTCAAAGCTAGAACAAGATATGACTCTATATGAATGCCTCCGACGGTGTACTGGGATATGCAATGAATCAAGAGCGACATGTATGAAAATTATGAAGGTGGCCTTGCCACAAATACGATGTCAACTACATGATCATGCAAAGAGCAATATGACAATGATGAAATGTGTCATAATAAATGGAACGGTGGAAAGTTGCATGGCAATATATCTCGGAATGGCTATGGAAATGCCATAATAGGTAGGTATGGTGGCTGTTTTGAGGAAGGTAAATAATGGGTTCATACCGGCGAAAGTTGCATGGTAATAAGAGAGGCTAGCAAAGTGGAAGGATGAGTGTGCGTATATCCATGGACTCACATTAGTCATAAAGAACTCATATACTTATTGCAAAAGTCTACTTAGCCCTCGAAGCAAAGTACTACTACGCATGCCCCAAGAGGGATATATTGGTAGGAAAAGACCATCACTCGTCCCCGACTGCCACTCATAAGGAAGACAATCAAAAGAGCACCTCATGCAACAAATTTGTCACACAACTTTTACCATACGTGCATGATACGGGACTTTCCTACTTCAACAAAAGTATTTCTCAATTTCATAATTATCCACTAGCATGACCCTAATATTACTACATTTATATCTCAAAACAATTATCAAGCAACAAATTGATCATAGCATCCAATTCACTTCCTATGATAGTTTTTATTATACCCAATTTGGATGCTCATCATTCTAGGACCAAATTTGTAACCATAGCAAATACCATGCTGTTCTAAAAGACTCTCAAAATAATATAGGTGAAGCATGAGATATCTACAATTTCTACAAAATATAACCACCGTCGTGCTCTAAAAGATATAAGTGAAGCACTAGAGCAAATGACAAACTAATCCGAAAGATATAAGTGAAGATCAATGAGTAGTCACATAATTGTGCAACTTATGTGAAGACTCTCTAACATTTAATAATTTAAGATCTTGGTATTGTATTCAAATAGCAAGCAAAGCAAAATAAAATGACATTGCAAGGATAGCATAACTCATGTGAAGAAGCAAAAACTTAGGCTCAACCGATACTAACCGATAGTTGTTGAAGAAGAAAGGTGGGATGCCTACTGGGGCATCCCCAAGCTTAGATGCTTGAGACTTCTTGAAATATTATCTCGGGGTGCCTTGGGCAGCCCCAAGCTTGAACTTTTGTGTCTCCTTAATTCCTCTCATATCATGGTTTCTCTATTTATCAAAAGCTTCATCCACACCAAACTCAACAAGAACTCGTGAGATAGGTTAGTATAAACCAATGCAAAACCTTAACATTTTCTACTGTAACAAATCACCTAAATTATTATTCAACATTTCATACTAAATGCCTCTGCATATTTAATACTACTATCCTCAAATAGAATCATTAAACAAGCTAACATATGCAAACAATGCAACCATAACAACAATCTGCCAAAACAGTACAGTCTGTAAAGAATGCAAGAGTATAAATACTTTCCTAACTCCAAAAATTATGAGAAAACTACTAAGCTGTAGAAGATTTATCAGAGATCAATATGCAAAAAGTTTCAACATTATATCATTCTCTGACTTTTCTAGGGAATTTTTGCAACAGCGGTAAACTTTTGTTTTCTAACAGCAACATGTATACTAGCAAAATAAGCATGGCAAAGGCTATCCTTGACATTTTTATTGAAACTAAATATGCACAAAATTATTCTAAATAACATCAAGAAATTACTAACAAAATAAAATGATGCTCCAAGCAAAACACATATCATGTGGGGAATAAAAATATAGCTCCAAGTAAAGTTACCGATGAACGAAGATGAAAGAGGGGATGCCTTCCGGGGCATCCCCAAGCTTAGGCTCTTGGTTGTCCTAGAATATTACCTTGGGGTGCCTTGGAAATCCCCAAGCTTAGGCTCTTGCCAATCCTTATTCCATATTCAATCGACTTTCTACACAAAACTTGAAAACTTCAACCACACAAAACTCAAAACAAAACTCGTAAGCTCCATTAGTATTAGAAAATAAAACCACCACTTAGGTACTGTAATGAACTCATTATTTATTAATATTGGTGTAATATCTACTGTAATAACTTCTTTATGGTTCATACCCTCTGATACTACTCATAGATTCATCAAATAAGCAAACAACACAATGAAAATAGAATCTGTCAAAAACAGAACAGTCTGTAGTAATCTGTATCAAACGTATACTTCTGGAACTCCAAAAAATTCTGAAAAAAATTTATGGACCTGAGGAATTTGTCTATTAATCATCTGCAAAAATAATCAACCTAAAAGAACTCTCCAGTAAAAATGGCAGCTAATCTCGTGAGCACAAAAGTTTCTGTTTTTTACAGCAAGATCACATAAACTTCACCCAAGTCTTCCCAAAGGTTCTACTTGGCGCAAACACTAATTAAAACATGAAACCACATCTAACCAGAGGCTAGATGGATTATTTATTACTAAACAGTAACAAAAGTAAGAAACAAAAATAGAGTTGGGTTGCCTCCCAACAAGCGCTTTTCTTTAATGCCTTTTTAGATAGGCATGATGATGACAATGATGCTCACATAAAAGATAAGAATTGAAACATAACGGGAGCATCATGAAGCATATTACTAGCACATTTAAGTCTAACCCACTTCCTATGCATAGGGATTTTGTGAGCAAACAACTTATGGGAACAAGAATCAACTAGCATAGGAAGGCAAAACAAGCGTAAGTTCAAAACTTGAAGCACATAGAGAGGAAACTTGACATTATTGCAATTCCTACAAGCATATGTTACTCCATCATAATAATTTTCAGTAGCATCATGAATGAATTCAAAAATATAACCAGAACCTAGAGCATTCTTTTCATGATCTACAAGCATAGAGAATTTACTACTCTCCACATAAGCAAAATTCTTCTCATTCGGAATAGTGAGAGTATCATAAAATACTTGAACACTAAAAATTGTTTCCACATTAAAAGAGTAATGTTCAGAAAAAGGGTAATCATACTCATGACAAGTTTTATAAATATAATCATCACTACTTTTTATAGCATAAGTTTCATCACAATAGTCATCATAAGTAGCAACTTCGTTCTCATCATAATCGATTGAAACCTCTCCCAAGATAGTGGAATCATCACTAAATAAAGTTGACACTCTTCCAAATCCACTTTCATAAATATTATAAGATTCAACATCCTCCAAAATAGTGGGATCACTACTTCCTAAAGTTGACACTCTTCCAAACCCACTTTCATCAATATAATCATCATAGGTAAGAGGCATGCTATCATCATAACAACTTGGCATATCAAAACTTGGGATGCTAAAAATATCATCTTCATTAAACGTAGCATCCCCAAGATTGGGACAAACATTAATTTTAGAAAATATATTCTCATCATTAGTAGTATGGATAGCACCAATAGTATAGCAATTATCATCATCACAATGAGTAGTAGGAGCAACATCATTTGGGAGGGATACCTTTTTACCTTTGCTGCTCCTTCTCTTCCTTTTCTTCTTCACATTATGTGTGGGTTCAACCTTCTTCCTTGAGTTCCTTATTGATGAGATTGGTTGAATAGAAGGCTCCTCCTCGTTACCTGATTCATCATAAGAAATAATAGGAGGAGATTGGGAAGTCTCTTCCCTTTCATTAGTATTCTCTTCGTCTTCTAATTGCTTTCTTTTCTTTAGGTAATTGGCGATATAAGGATTTTCAATGCAATTCACCGCACAATACAAATAAATCTTCTCTAGATCAATATCAAGGAATTTCTTAAGGGCAAAATCTGGAAGATCCTTAGTTAAACGTTTCAATTCTTCATAACCCAAAAGCAAACTAAGTTCATTATAATGTGCAAGGGAAATCAAATCATCACAATTCTTGGACACGATTTGATCATGAAATAATTTGCATAGGAGATGTAGATGACCATGCTCATTGCATATTTCACAAGTACGGCAAAGGAAATGTAAATTTTCAGCACTCCCATTTAACTTTTCTTGCAACAGTTTAGTTTCTAACTGCTTATGCCTCTTGCAATATATATCTTCTCTATTCGGTGTGTTCATGCAAACATGCACTCCACAAAAGTTGACATGCTTATAAGAGATATTTTCATCATGACTAGAGCAATCATCATTAGTACTATGGATATTCAAAGAGTTCATACTAACAACATTGCAATCATGCTCATCATTAAAAGATTTAGTATCAAGCATATTATAGACTTCTTCTTCTAGCACTTGAGCACAATTTTCCTTTTCATCATACTCACGAAAGATATTAAAAAGACGAAGCGTATGAGACAAACTTAACTCCATTTTTTGTAGTTTTCTTTTAAAAACTAAACTAGTGATAAAACAAGAAACAAAAAGATTCGATTGCAAGATCTAAAGATATACCTTCAAGAACTCACCTCCCCGGCAACGACGCCAGAAAAGAGCTTAGTTGACGGGGTGTGGGTGCCGCTTACCTAGCCTCCCTGGCAATGGCGCCAGAAAAGAGCTTGATGTCTACTACACAACCTTCTTCTTGTTGACGTTGTTGGGCCTGCAAGTGCACAGGTTTGTAGGACAGTAGCAAATTTCCCTCAAGTGGATGACCTAAGGTTTATCAATCCGTAGGAGGCGTAGGATGAAGATGGTCTCTCTCAAACAACCCTGCAACCAATAACAAAGAGTCTCTTGTGTCCCCAACTCCCAATACAATGGTAAATTTTATAGGTGCACTAGTTCGGCGAAGAGATGGTGATACAAGTGCAATATGGATAGTAGATAAAGGTATTTGTAATCTGAAATTATAAAAACAGCAAGGTAACAAGTGATAAAAGTGAGCGTAAACGGTATTGCAATGGTAGGAAACAAGGCATAGGGTTCATACTTTCACTAGTGCAAGTTCTCTCAACAATAATAACATAGATAGATCATATAACAATCCCTCAACATGCAACAAAGAGTCACTCCAAAGCAACTAATAGCGGAGAACAAGCGAAGAGACTATGGTATGGTACGAAACCACCTCAAAGTTATCCTTTCCGTTCTATCTATTCAAGAGTTCATAGTAAAATAACATGAAGTTATTCTTTCCGCTCAATCCATCATAGAGTTCATACTAGAATAACACCTTAAGACACAAATCAACCAAAACCCTAATGTCACCTAGATACTCCATTGTCACCTCAAGTATCCGTGGGCATGATTATACGATATGCATCACACAATCTCAGATTCATCTATTCAACCAACACAAAGTACTTCAAAGAGTGCCCCAAAGTTTCTACCGGAGAGTCAAGACAAAGACGTGTGCCAACCCCTATGCATAGGTTCATGGGCGGAACCTGCAAGTTGGTCATCAAAACATACATCAAGTGGCACATGATATCCCATTGTCACCACAGATAAGCACGGCAAGACATACATCAAGTGTTCTCAAATCCTTAAAGATTCAATCCGATAAGATAACTTCAAAGGGAAAACTCAATCCATTACAAGAGAGTAGAGGGGGAGAAACATCATAAGATCCAACTATAATAGCAAAGCTCGCGATACATTAAGATCGTGCCATAGAGAGAACACGAGAGAGAGAGAGAGAGAGAGAGAGAGAGAGAGAGAGAGATCAAACACATAGCTACTGGTACATACCCTCAGCCCCGAGGGTGAACTACTCCCTCCTCGTCATGGAGAGCGCCTGGATGATGAAGATGGCCATCGGTGATGGATTCCCCCTTCGGCAGGGTGCCGGAACGGGCTCCCGAGAGGTTTTTGGTGGCTACAGAGGCTTGCGGCGGCGGAACTCCCGATCTATCTTCTGTTCTGATGTTTTTAGGGTACGTAGGCTTATATAGGCGAAAGAAGTCGGTCAGGGGAGCCTCGAGGGGCCCACGAGAGGGTAGGGCGCGCCTAGGGGGTGGGTGCACCCCCTATCTCGTGGCCTCCTCGAGGATCTTCTGACGTGAACTCCAAGTCTCCCTGATCATATTCTTCCTAAAAATCACGCTCCCAAAGGTTTCATTCCATTTGGACTCCGTTTGATATTCCTTTTCTTCAAAATACTGAAACAGGCAATAAAATAGCAATATGGGCTGGGCCTCCTGTTAATAGGTTAGTCCCAAAAGTAATATAAAAGTGTATAATAAAGCCCATAAACATCCAAAAGGGGTAATATAATAGCATGGAACAATCAAAAAGTATAGATACGTTGGAGACGTATCAAATATGACTAGCACATTTAAGTCTAACCCACTTCCTATGCATAGGGATTTTGTGAGCAAACAACTTATGGGAACAAGAATCAACTAGCATAGGAAGGTAAAACAAGCATAGCTTCAAAATTTTCAACACATAGAGAGGAAACTTGATATTATTGCAATATGTAGAAGCATATGATCCTCTCTCATAATAATTTTCAGTAGCATCATGAATTAATTCAACAATATAACCAGCCCATAAAGCATTCTTTTCATGATCTGCTTGCATAGAAATTTTACTACTCTCCACATAAGCAAATTTATTCTCATCAATAGTAGTGGGAGCAAACTCAATAAAATAACTATCATGTGAAGCATAATCCAATTGAAAATTAAAATCAAGATGACAAGTTTCATGGTTATCTTTATTCTTTATAGCATACGTGTCATCACAAAAATCATCACAAATAGGAGGCATGTTTTCATCATAATAAATTTGCTCATCAAAACTTGGGGGGCAAAAAATATCATCTTTATCAAACATAGCTTCCCCAAGCTTGTAGCTTTGCATATCATTAGCATCATGGGTATTCAAAGAATTCATACTAACAACATTGCAATCATGCTCATCATTCACATATTTTATGCCAATCATTCTATGTAATTCTTCTTCTAGTACTTGAGCACAATTTTCCTTCCCATCATTTTCACGAAAGATATTAAAAAGACGAAGCATATGAGGCAACCTTAATTCCATTTTTTTGTAGTTTTCTTTTATAGACTCAACTAGTCATAAAACAAGAAACTAAAAGATTAGATTGCAAGATCTAAAGATATACCTTCAAGCACTCACCTCCCCGCAACGACGCCAGAAAAGAGTTTGATGTCTACTACACAACCTTCTTCTTGTAGACGTTGTTGGGCCTCCAAGTCCAGAGGTTTGAAGGACAGTAGCAAATTTCCCTCAAGTGGATGACCTAAGGTTTATCAATCCGTGGGAGGCGTAGGATGAAGATGGTCTCTCTCAAACAACCCTGCAACCAAATAACAAAGAGTCTCTTGTGTCCCCAACACACCCAATACAATGGTAAATTGTATAGGTGCACTAGTTCGGCGAAGAGATGGTGATACAAGTGCAATATGGATGCTAGATATGAGTATTTCTAATCTGAAAATATAAAAACAGCAAGGTAACAAGTGGTAAAAGTGAGTGTAAACGGTATTGCAATGCTAGGAAACAAGGCCTAAGCTTCATACTTTCACTAGTGCAAGTTCTCTCAACAATAATAACATAACTGGATCTTATAACTATCCCTCAACATGCAACAAAGAGTTACTGCAAAGTCACTAATAGCGGAGAACAAACGAAGAGATTACTGTAGGGTATGAAACCATCTCAAAGTTATCCTTTATGATCGATCTATTCAAGAGTACGTAGTAAAGTAACACGAAGCTATTCTTTTCGTTCGATCTATCATAGAGTTCGTACTAGAATAACACCTTAAGACACAAATCAACCAAAACCCTAATGTCACCTAGATACTCCGATGTCACCTCAAGTATCCGTGGGCATGATTATACGATATGCATCACACAATCTCAGATTCATCTATTCAACCAACACAAAGTACTTCCAAGAGTTCCCCAAAGTTTCTATCGAAGAGTCAAGATGAAAACATGTGCCAACCCCTATGCATAAGTTCACAAGGTCACTAAACCCGCAAGTTGATCACCAAAACGTACATCAAGTATATCACGTGAATATCCCATTGTCACCACAGATAAGCACATGCAAGACATACATCAAGTGTTCTCAAATCCTTAAAGACTCAATCCGATAAGATAACTTCAAAGGGAAAACTCAATCCATTACAAGAGAGTAGAGGGGGAGAAACATCATAAGATCCAACTATAATAGAAAAGCTCACGATACATCAAGATTGTGCCAAATCAAGAACACGAGAGAGAGAGAGAGACCAAACACATAGCTACGGGTACATACCCTCAGCCCCGAGGGTGAACTACTCCCTCCTAGTCATGGAGAGCGCCAGGATGATGAACATGGCCACCGGTGAGGGATCCCCCCTCCAGCAGGGTGCCGGAACAGGGTCCCGGTTGGTTTTTGGTGCCTACAGAGGCTTGCGGTGGCGGAACTCCTGATCTGTTGTGCTCCCGGATGTTTTCAGGGTATATGGGTATATATAGGAGAAAGAAGTCGGTCGGGGGAGCCACGAGGGGCCCACGATGGTGGGGGCGCACCCAGGGGGTAGGGCGCGCCCTGGACCCTCGTGGACACCTTGTTGCTTCCCTGACATCCACTCCAAGTCTCCTAGATTGCGTTTGTTACAAAAACGATTCTCCCGAAGGTTTCATTCCGTTTGGACTCCGTTTGATATTCCTTTTCTGTGAAACACTGAAATAGGCAAAAACAGCAATTTGCATTGGGCCTCCGGTTAATAGGTTAGTCCCAAAAATAATATAAAAGTGCATAGTAAAGCCCATTAAACATCCAAAACAGATAATATAATAGCATGGAACAACCAAAAATTATGGATACGTTGGAGACATATCAGCATGCTACGTGAATCACAAACTTTAACACAAGTATCTCTCAAATTCACAACTACTCTACTAGCATGACTCTAATATCACCATCTTCATATATCAAAACAATCATAAAGAATCAAACTTCTCATAGTATTCAATGCACTTTATATGAAAGTTTTTATTATACCCATCCTGGATGCCCATCATATTAGGACTACTTTTATAACCAAAGCAAATTACCATCTGTTCTAAAAGACTCTAAAAATAATATAAGTGAAGAATGAGATTTCAACAATTTCTACAAAATAAAACACCGCCATGCTCTAAAAAGATATAAGTGAAGCACTAGAGCAATATTGTCTAGCTCAAAAGATATAAGTGAAGCACATAGAGTATTCTAATAAATTCTGATTCATGCGTGTCTCTCCCAAAAGGTGTGTACAGCAAGGATGATTGTGGTAAACTAAAAAGAAAAGACTCAAATCATACAAGACGCTCCAAGCAAAACACATATCATGTGGTGAATAAAAATATAGCCCCAAGTAAAGTTACCGATAGACGAAGACGAAAGAGGGGATGCCTTCCGGGGCATCCCCAAGCTTAGGCTTTTGGTTGTCCTTGAATTTTACCTTGGGGTGCCTTGGGCATCCCCAATATTAGGCTCTTGCCACTCCTTATTCCACAATCCATCAAATGTTTACCCAAAAACCTGAAAACTTCACAACACAAAACTTCAACAGAAAGTCTCATGAGCTCCGTTAGTATAAGAAAATAAACCACCACTTTAAGGTACTATAATGAACTCATTATTTATTTATATTGGTGTTAGAGCTACTGTATTACAACTTCTCTATGGTTCATACCCCCCGATACTACTCATAGATTCATCAAAATAAGCAAACAACACACAGAAAACAGAATCTGTCAAAAACAGAACAGTCTGTAGCAATCTGTAACTTCCGAATGCTTATGTAACTCCAAAAATTCTGAAATAAATTGTTTGACATGAGGAATTTGTCTATTAATCATCTGCAAAAATAATTAACTTAAAATCACTCTCCTGTAAAAAATGAAAGCCATTCTCGTGAGCGCAAAAGTTTCTGGTTTTTTACAGCAAGATCGCAAAGACTTCACCCAAGTCTTCCCAAAGGTTCTACTTGGCAAAAACACAAATTAAAACATAAAAAAAACATCTAAACATAAGCTAGATGAAATTATTTATTACTAAACAGGAGCAAAAATCAAAGAAAAAAATAAAATTGGGTTGCCTCCCAACAAGCGCTATCGTTTAACGCCCCTAGCTAGGCATAAAAACACGAATAGATCTAGGTATTGTCATCTTTGGTATGCAATCCATTAGTGGCTCTCATAATAGATTCATCACGCAATTTAATTTTCTTCCTAGGAAACTGTTTCATGCCCTTCCTTAACAGAAATTGTAATCTAATATTTCCTTCTTTCATATCAATAATTGCACTGATTGTTCTAAGGAAAGGTCTACGACATGTAGGATTGCAATCTATATCAAGAACAATGAAGTCTACGGGCACATAATTCCTATTTGCAACAATAAGAACATCATTAATCGTTCCCATAGGTTTCTTAACGGTGGAATCCGCAAGATGCGAATTTAAAGAACAATCATCAATTCGCGGAAACCTAACACATCACACAAAGTTTTTGGAATCGTGGAAACACTAGCACCCAAATCACACAAAGTATAGCATTCATAATGTTTAATCTTAATCTTAATAGTAGGTTCTCTCTCATCTTTAAGTTTTCTAGGGATAGAAACTTCTACGGTATGTTTAGTAAAAGCTTTATTTTGATTATAAGCATGAGGAGAATTTAACACGGATTGCAACAAGGAAATACAATCGATGAAGAGAAATTGTCATAATTAAATCCCTTGAAATCCAAAATAGTGGATTCATTGCTATGTAACGTTTTGACCTCTTCAATTCCACTTTTATCAATTTTTTCATCTATATCTAAAAACTCCAAATCATTGGGACGCCTTTTAACTGAAGTTGGCTCGTCTCCAGTCCCATATTTATGAAGATTCATATTGGAAAACAAAGATTTGATAGGGGTCACATCAATCACTTTTAGATCTTCATCATTATTATCATGAAAACTAGAAGAACACGCTTTCACAAACCAATCTTTTTAGCACGCATCCTAGCGGTTCTTTCTTTGCACTCATCAATGGAAATTCTCATGGCTTTGAGAGACTCACTAATATCATGCTTAGTAGGAATAGATCTAAGTTTCAAAGAATCAACATCAAAAGAAATTCTATCCACGTTCCTAGCCAACTCATCAATCTTAAGCAATTTTTCTTCAACCAAAGCATTGAAATTCTTTTGCGAACTACTAAATAAGTTTAACACTAATCTCAAAATCAGAGGGCATCTTATTAAAATTTCCATAAGACTTGTTGTAGGAATTACTATAATTATTAGAGGAATTACTATAATTATTAGAGGAATTACTAGGAAACAACCTAGAATTAAAGTTGCCTCTATACGCGTTGTTACCAAAATTGTTCCTACGAACAAAATTTCACATCCATAGATTCATTATTATTCTCAATCAAAGTGGACAAAGGAATATCATTAGGATCAGAAGAAACACTTCTATTAGCAAACAATTTCATAAGTTCATCCATCTTTCCACTCAAAACAATAATTTCTTCAATCGCATGAACTTTTTTACTAGTACATCTTTTGGTGTGCCATTGAGAATAGTTAACCATAATATTGTCTAGGAGTTTAGTAGATTATCCTAAAGTGATTTCCATAAAAGTGCCTCTCACGGCCGAATCTAAAAGATTTCTAGAAGCAAAATTCGATCCAGCATAACTTTTTTGTATAATCATCCACAAATTCAAACCATGTGTAGGGCAATTACGTATCATTAGTTTCACCCTCTCCCAAGCTTGTGCAACATGCTCATGATCAAGTTGCTTGAAATTCATAATATCGTTCCTAAGAGATATGATCTTAGCGGGAGGAAAATACTTAGAGATAAAAGCATCTTTGCACTTATTCCATGAATCAATACTATTTTTAGGCAAAGAAGAGAACCAAGTTTTAGCACGATCTCTAAGAGAAAACAGAAATAGCTTCAATTTAACAATATCATTATCCACATCTTTCTTCTTTTGCATAACACACAAATCAACGTAGTTCTTTAGATGGGTTCCGGCAACTTCACGAGGAAGGCCAGAAAATTGATCTTTCATAACAAGATTCAACAAAGCGGTATTAATTTCACAAGATTCAGTATCGGTAGTGGGAGCAATAAAATCATTATTGTTGGTATTGGAAAAGTCACACAATTTAGTATTATCTTGAGCCATCGTGACAAGCAATCAATCCAACACACAAACACACAAGAAGCAATCGAAAAGAAACGAACGAAAGAGGGGCGAAGAAAAGGCAATGGTTTTTGAAAATCGTTTTAGAAGTGGGGGAGAGGAAAACGAGAGGCGAATGGCAAATAATGTAATGCGAGGGAGAAGAGTTTATGATGGGTACTTGGTATGGCTTGACTTGGCGAAGATCTCCCCGGCAACGGCGCCAGAAATCCTTCTTGCTACCTCTTGAGCTTGCATTGGTTTTTCCCTTGAAGAGGAAAGGGTGATGCAACAAAGTAGCCTAAGTATTTCCCTTAGTTTTGAGAACCAAGGTATCAATCCAGTAGGAGACGACGCACAAGTCACCTAGTACCTACACAAACAATCAAGAACCTTGCAACCAACGCGATAAAGGGGTTGTCAATCCCTTCACGGTCACTCGCAAAAGTGAGATCGAATAGAGATAATAAAGTAAATATTTTTGGTATTTTTGTTGTATAGATTGGAAAGTAAAGATTACAAAATAGTAAACGGGAATTAAAGAGATGCAATATAATGGAAAAGAGACCCGGGGGCCATAAGTTTCACTAGTGGCTTCTCTCAAGATAGTATGTATTATGGTGGGTGAACAAATTACTACCGAGCAATTGATAGAAAAGCTCATAATTATGAAGACATCTAAGGCAATGATCATGAATATAGGCATCATGTCCGTGTCAAGTAGACCTGAAAGCACAAGTGCTCCCTGCGTGATTTTTGTAATTTATGTCAACATATCTCTTGTTGGACTAATACTTTTACCTAGTATGTTTCAGATAAGTTCAACAATGGAGTGGCATGGACTAGAGGATGTGGAACCCCTTAAATACGCTAAGGACAAAGGATTGACTCAAGCTCAAAGCACAAGACTCTACATTTTCTATTTTAGTGATCCAAGATCACATTGAGTCTATAGGAAAAGCCAATACTATCAAGAGGGGATGAGGTGTTGCTTAATAGCTTGCTTGCTCAAAAGTGCTTAGTGATATGCTCCAAAGCCCTCAACTACTTTCTCACATCCACATATGACCCAAACCAAAAGTCCAACTCGGCCCTACCGATTCTTTCTATTCGGCGCCACCGAGTTCAGATGCCATAGCCACTACCACAAACCTTAGTCAAATCAGTCTCACCGTTAGGGATCTCGGTTTCACCGAGATGGGATTGTAATCTCTCTGTACGTATCCATTACCAAAATTGATCACACCGAGTTTGTGTAATCGGTCCTACCGAGATTACAATGCTAACTCTCTGTTCCTCTTCGTAACATTTCGGTCTAACCGAGATGAGCGAATTGGTCCCACCGAGTTTGCCTGGCCAACTCTCTGGTTAGCTTATTACCAAAATTGGTCCCACCGAGTTTGTTAATCGGTCTCACCGAGATTACGTTATGCCATAACCCTAACCATATCGGTCCCACCGAGTTGACATGGCAGTCCCACCGAAAATCCTAAGGGTCACATTATTTGCTAAATCGGTCCGACCGAGTTTCACGATTCAGTCCCACCGAGATTGGTAAGTTGTGTGTAACGGTTAGATTTTGTGTGGAGGCTATATATACCCCTCCACCCACTCTTCATTCATGGCGAGAGCCATCGGAACGTGCCTACACTTCCAGCATTCATTTTCTGAGAGAGAACCACCTACTCATGTGTTGAGACCAAGATATTCCATTCCTACCATATGAATCTTGATCTCTAGCCTTCCCCAAGTTGCTTTACACTCAAATCTTCTTTCCACCAAATCCAAATCCTATGAGAGAGAGTTGAGTGTTGGGAGACTATCATTTGAAGCACAAGAGCAAGGAGTTCATCATCAACACACCATTTGTTACTTCTTGGAGAGTGGTGTCTCCTAGATAGGCTAGGTGTCACTTGGGAGCCTCCGACAAGATTGTGGAGTTGAACCAAGGAGTTTGTAAGGGCAAGGAGATCGCCTACTTCGTGAAGATCTACCCTAGTGAGGCAAGTCCTTCATGGGCGACGGCCATGGTGGGATAGACAAGGTTGCTTCTTCGTGGACCCTCAGCCGTTACCCTTCGTGGGTTGAAGTCTCCATCAACGTGGATGTACGATAGCACCACCTATTGGAACCATGTCTCAAAAATCTCCATGTCTCCAAATTGCGTTTGCACACTCCAATACCATCCCTTTACATTCTTGCAAGTTGCATGCTTTACTTTCCACTGCTCATATACTCTTTGCATGCTTGCTTGATATGTATTGTGATTGTTAAACTTGTGCCAAAACTCCACTTCAACTTAAAGAGATTAAAAACTGCAACTTTTCTTGCTTAGTGTCTAATCACCCCCCCCCCCCTCTAGATACCTCTTCTCGATCCTCAATTGGTATCACAGCTTTGGTCTCCATTGCTTTGGTTTAATCACCATTGGAGGAAGATGGATGAGTCTACTTTGGGGAGTCTTAGACATAGAGTGCCTATACTTGATGGGGAGTACTTTCATGAGTGGAAGAATGAGATGCTTGTGATTTTCAATGAATATCATTTGAACAAGTACATTGCTAGCCCTTGTGCACCTCATGTTGATCCTATGCATCCTACCCTTGATGAGTCAATTGACATGATTCGCAATCTTAGAACTGTTAATCTTATCACTAGAGGCTTGCCTAGAAACTTGATTGGAAGTTTGCCTACTCTCGAGTGTGCCTACACTATATGGAAATTTCTTGAGGAACGCTTTCCAAATTATTCCTTGAAAAATCTAGATGAAATTCTCCATAAGTCTATTGCCTTGAGTAAGATGAATTCCAAGGATCCTATGTTTGGTGATTGTCTATTTGAGCTTACAAACCTTATGCGTGCCAAAGGAGATGTTGGAATTATTAGTGATACTATTTCCAAAGCTATTAAAATTCATAAAGAAGATCATTGTCAAGCTCACTCTAACGAATCACCCCCTCTAGGAATTGATCCACCGCATGACGATGTTTAACATGGATACTATGATGAGGATGATGATAGTGACCTTGATCTTGATGATGCAATGAGACACTTTGGTCTTATGGCAAATCTTCGGGGATATATGGCAGGAGGAAAGGAATGGGTTCTTGATAGTGGATGTACCTATCACATGACCGAAGATAAAGATATGTTTCGTGAGCTTGCTGAAAACGACGGCCCTCAAAAGTATGTCACTTTTGGTGATAACTCAAAGGTTAAGGTGGTTGGCCTCGGTAAGGTGGCCATCTCACATGATAGCTCCATTCAAAATGTCATGCTCATTGAATGTCTTGGCTACAGTTTACTTTCAGTATCTAGACTTGTTGATTTTGGTTTCAATGTCCTATTCACTAAAGTAGATTGTCAAGTGTTTCATAGAGATAATCATAAAATGGTCTTTACCGGTATACGTAGAGGTGATCTTTACATTGTTGATTTCACTAAAAAGGCTCAACCTAGAACTTGCTTCATTGCTAAATCCTCTAGAGGTTGGTTATGGCATAGACGATTAGGTCATGTGGGCATGCGAAACCTTGACAAGCTTATTAAAGGAAATCATATCCTTGGCATTAACGATGTCATATTTGATAAGGATAGACTTTGCAGCGCTTGTCAAGCAGGTAAACAGGTTGGAGGAAGGCATCCTGTGAAGAACATCATGACCACAAGGAGGCCACTCGAGCTACTTCACATGGATCTTTTTGGTCCCAATGCCTACAAAAGCCTCGGTGGAAATTCTTTTGGTCTAGTTATAGTTGATGATTTTTCAAGATTTACGTGGGTGTTCTTTCTCGATGATAAATCGCAGGTCCAAAAGATCTTTAAAAAACTTTGCTAGGAAGGCCCAAAATCAATTTGAAGTGAAGATCAAGAAGGTTCGCAGCGACAATGGAACGAAGTTCAAGAATGCAAATGTGGACACCTTTCTTGACGAAGAAGGGATTTCACATGAGTTCTAGGCTACGTACACACCTCAACAAAATGGAGTTGTTTAGAGGAAGAACCGGACTCTCATCGAAATGGCGAGAACGATGCTTGATGAGTACAAGACGCCAAAGCACTTTTGGGCAGAAGCAGTTGAGACAGCTTGTCATGCAACAAATCGCTTGTATCTTCACAAGCTACTCGGCAAGACGGCATACGAGCTCCTCACCGGTGACAAACTCCAAGTTGGATACTTTCAAGTATTCGGCTCAAAGTGCTACATTCTTGATCAGCATCGTCGTTCTAAATTTGCTCCTAAGTCACATGAAGGTTTCCTACTTGGTTATGGCTCAAACTCTCACACTTACCGTGTCTACAATAATTTGACCCGAAAGGTTGAAGAGACGGTAGATGTGAAGTTTGATGAATCTAACGGCTCGCAAGTAGAGCAATTGCCAATTGATGTAGGAGACAAAGACCCCTCGGAAGCAATCCAAGACTTCTCCATTGGCAAGATTCGTCCAATGGAGGTGAAGGAGAGTACCTCGTCCGTCCAAGTGGAAGCTTCCACCTCACGACAAGGTGAACCAAGAGTTGATACGGAAGTATCCACAAGTGGGACGCACCAAGATGAAGAAAACAAGGATGTACACTAAGACGAACATCAACAACCTCCTTCTCCACCACGACAAGAGAACAACAACGTCAACAATGAAGAAGGCCAAGAAGAAGAACAAGATAAAGAAGATGTTCCACCTAGATCCAAGCAAAAGCTTTCACGAGTTTGAGCAAGAGTTGCGAAAGACCATCCCGTCGAGAAAATCTACAATGATATCCAAACTGGGAGACTCACTCACTCTAAAACTCGTTTAGCTAACTTTTGTGAACATTATTCATTCATCTCTAGCATTGAACCTATGAAGGTTGAAGAAGCTTTGGAAGATCGATTGGATAAACGCCATGCATGAAGAGCTACGCAACTTTGAAAGAAATCAAGTTTGGACATTGGTTGAGAAGCCCGACAACAACCACAACATCATCGGCACCAAATGCGTGTTTCGCAACAAGCAAGATGAAGATGGGCAAGTAGTTCACAACAAAACATGTCTCGTCGCCCAAGGCTCCACTCAAGTCGAAGGTATGGACTATGGTGAGACATATGCCCCCGTTGCTAGACTTGAGTCCATTCGCATCTTACTTGCCTATGCTAATCACCATGATATCACCTTGTACCAAATGGACATTAAAAGTGCTTTTATAAATGGTGAAATAGAGGAGGAAGTTTATGTTAAGCAACCTCCCCGATTTGTCAATCCTAAGAAACCTAATCATGTTTACAAACTTCACAAAGCTCTTTATGGTCTTAAACAAGCTCCTAGAGCATGGTATAAATGCTTGACCAAGTTCCTTATTGAAAAAGGCTTTGAAATTGGAAAATTGATTCTACTCTTTTTACTAAAAGGGTTAATGGAGAACTATTTGTGTGCCAAATCTATGTTGATGATATTATATTTGGTTCTACTAACCCTCACTTTAGTGAAAGTTTGGAAAGCTAATGTCGGAGAAGTTTGAGATGTCTATGATGAGTGAACTCAAGTTCTTTCTCGGTTTGAAAATCAAGCAAACTAAGGAAGGTACCTTTGTCTCTCAAACGAAGTACACCAAGGACTTATTCAAGAAGTTCAATATGCATGAATGCAAAGGTATGACTACACCCATGCCTACTAGTGGACATCTTGATTTGACCAAAGATGGTGAACCGGTTGATCAAAAGGTTTATCGCTCTATGATTGGCTCATTGTTATATCTATGTGCTTCACGTCCCGATATTATGCTAAGTGTGTGAATGTGTGCACGATATCAAGCGGCTCCCAAAGAATGTCATCTTAAGGCCGTGAAAAGGATAGTGAGACACTTAATCCATACACCAAATTTTGGCATTTGGTATCAAAAGAGGGCCTCTTTTAATCTTGTTGGCTACTCTGACTCGGACTATGCCGGTGATAAGGTTGATAGAAAGTCCACTTCGGGTACT
This sequence comes from Triticum dicoccoides, assembly GCF_002162155.2. NCBI lineage: Eukaryota > Viridiplantae > Streptophyta > Magnoliopsida > Poales > Poaceae > Triticum > Triticum dicoccoides. The sequence continues at coordinate 195,858,113 of NC_041391.1, read as the reverse complement.
TGTCAATTTCTTGGTAGATCTCTTGTGTCTTGGTCTTCCAAGAAACAAAACTTGGTATCCTTTGTTGGGGAACGTTGCAGAAAATAAAAAAATTCTACGCTTTCACCAAGATCAATCTATGAGTTCATCTAGCAACGAGAGAGAGGAGTGCATCTACATACCCATGTAGATCGCGAGCGGAAGTGTTCAAGAGAACGGGGTTGAGGGAGTCGTACTCGTCGTGATCCAAATCACCGGAGATCCTAGCACCGAACGAACGACACCTCCGCGTTCAACACACACGTACGGTTGAGGAATACGTCTCCTCCTTCTTGATCCAGCAAGGGGGAAGGAGAGGTTGATGAAGATCCAGCAGCACGACGGCGTGGTGGTGGATGCAGCAGCGATCTCGGCAGGGCTTCGCCAAGCTTCTGCGAGAGGGAGAGGTGTAGAAAGGGGAGAGGGAGGCGCCAAGAGCATGGGTGAGGCTTCCCTCCCTCCCCCCTCTTTATATAGGCCCCCTAGGGGGGCGGCCCTAGGAGATGGGATCTCCAAGGGGGGGCGGCGGCCAAGGGGGTGGCTTGCCCCCCAAGGCAAGTGGAGGCGCCCCCCCCCCCACCCTAGGGTTTCCAACCCTAGGCGCAGGGGGGGCCAAGGGGGGCGCACCAGCCCACCAGGGGCTGGTTCCCCTCCCACTTCAGCCCATGGGGCCCTCTGGTATAGGTGGCCCCACCCGGTGGACCCCCGGGACCCTTCCGGTGGTCCCGGTACAATACTGGTAACCCCCGAAACTTTCCCGATGGCCGAAACTTCACTTCCTATATATAATTCTTTACCTCCGGACCATTCCGGAACTCCTCGTGACGTCCGGGATCTCATCCGGGACTCCGAACAACTTTTGGTTTACTGCATACTCATATCTTTACAACCCTAGCGTCACCGAACCTTAAGTGTGTAGACCCTACAGGTTTGGGAGACATGCAGACATGATCGAGACGCCTCTCCGGTCAATAACCAACAATGGGATCTGGATACCCATGTTGGCTCCCACATGCTCCACGATGATCTCATCGGATGAACCACGATATCGAGGACTCAAGCAATCCCGTATACAATTCCCTTTGTCAATCGGTATGTTACATGCCTGAGATTCGATCGTCGGTATGCCAATACCTTGTTTAATGTCGTTACCGGCAAGTCACTTTACTCGTACCGTAATGCATGATCCCGTGACCAAACACTTGGTCACATTGAGCTCATTATGATGATGCATTACCGAGTGGGCCCAGAGATACCTCTCCGTCATACGGAGTGACAAATCCCAGTCTTGATCCGTGCCAACCCAACAGACACTTTCGGAGATACCCGTAGTGCACCTTTATAGTCACCCAATTACGTTGTGACGTTTGGCACACCCAAAGCACTCCTACGGTATCCGGGAGTTGCACAATCTCATGGTCTAAGGAAATGATACTTGACATTTGGAAAAGCTCTTAGCTAAACGAACTACACGATCTTTGAGCTATGCTTAGGATTGGGTCTTGTCCATCACATCATTCTCCTAATGATGTGATCCCGTTATCAATGACATCCAATGCCCATAGTCAGGAAACCATGACTATCTGTTGATCAACGAGCTAGTCAACTAGAGGCTCACTAGGGACATGTTGTGGTCTATGTATTCACACGTGTATTACAATTTCCGGATAACACAATTATAGCATGAATAACAGACAATTATCATGAACAAAGAAATATAATAATAACCATTTTATTATTGCCTCTAGGGCATATTTCCAACAGTCTCCCACTTGCACTAGAGTTCAATAATCTAGTTACATTGTGATGAATCGAACACCCATGGAATTCTGGTGTTGATCATGTTTTGCTCTAGGGAGAGGTTTAGTCAACGGATCTGCTACATTCAGGTCCGTGTGTACTTCACAAATATCTATGTCTCCATCTTGAACATTTTCACGAATGGAGTTGAAGCGATGCTTGATGTGCCTGGTCTTCTTGTGAAACCTGGGCTCCTTGGCAAGTGCAATAGCTCCAGTGTTGTCACAGAAGAGTGCGATCAGCCCCGACGCATTGGGTATGACTCCTAGGTCGGTGATGAACTCCTTCACCCAGATTGCTTCATGCGCTGCCTCCGAGGCTGCCATGTACTCTGCTTCACATGTAGATCCTGCCACGACGCTTTGCTTGCAACTGCACCAGCTTACTGCCCCACCATTCAAAATATAAACGTATCCGGTTTGTGACTTAGAGTCATCCAGATTTGTGTCGAAGCTAGCGTCGACGTAACCCTTTACGACGATCTCTTCGTCACCTCCATAAACAAGAAACATATCCTTAGTCCTTTTCAGGTACTTTAGGATGTTCTTGACCGCTGTCCAGTGTTCCATGCCGGGATTACTTTGGTACCTTCCTACCAAACTTACGGCAAGGTTTACATCAGGTCTAGTACACAGCATGGCATACATAATAGACCCTATAGCTGAGGCATAGGGGATGACACTCATCTTTTCTCTATCTTCTGCCGTGGTCGGGCATTGAGTTGAGCTCAATTTCACACCTTGTAACACAGGCAAGAACCCCTTCTTAGACTGATCCATATTGAACTTCTTCAATATCTTATCAAGGTATGTGCTTTGTGAAAGACCTATGAGGCGTCTCGATCTATCCCTATAGATCTTGACGCCTAGTATGTAAGCAGCTTCTCCAAGGTCCTTCATTGAAAAACACTTATTCAAGTAGGCCTTAATGCTATCCAAGAGTTCTATATCATTTCCCATCAAAAGTATGTCATCTACATATAATATGAGAAATGCTACAGCGCTCCCACTCACTTTCTTGTAAACGCAGGCTTCTCCATAAGTCTGCATAAACCCAAATGCTTTGATCATCTCATCAAAGCGAATGTTCCAACTCCGAGATGCTTGCACCAGCCCATAAATGGATCGCTGGAGCTTGCATACCTTGTTAGCATTATCAGGGTCGACAAAACCTTCCGGCTGCATCATATATAGTTCTTCCTTAAGATGGCCGTTAAGGAATGCCGTTTTGACGTCCATTTGCCATATCTCATAATCATAGTATGCGGCAATTGCTAACATGATTCGGACGGACTTTAGCTTCGCTACGGGAGAGAATGTCTCATCGTAGTCAGCCCCTTGAACTTGCCAATAACCCTAAGCGACAAGTCGAGCTTTATAGATGGTAACATTACCATCCGCGTTCGTCTTCTTCTTAAAGATCCATTTGTTTTCTATCGCTCGCCGATCATCGGGCAAGTCTGTCAAAGTCCATACTTCGTTTTCATACATGGATCCTATCTCGGATTGCATGGCTTCAAGCCATTTGTTGGAATCTGGGCCCGCCATCGCTTCTTCATAGTTTGAAGGTTCACCGTTGTCTAACAACACAATTTCCAGGACAGGGTTGCCATACCACTCTGGTGTGGAACGTGTCCTCGTGGACCTAAGAAGTTCAGTATAACTTGATCCGAAGTACCTTGATCATCATCATTAACTTCCTCTTCAGTTGGTGCTGGCACCACAGGAACATCTTCCTGAGCTGCGCTACTCACTGGTTCAAGAGGTAGTACTTCATCAAGTTCCACTTTCCTCCCACTTACTTCTCTCGAGAGAAACTCTTTCTCCAGAAAGGACCCGTTCTTGGCAACAAAGATCTTGCCTTCATATCTGAGCTAGAAGGTATACCTAATGGTTTCCTTAGGGTATCCTATGAAGACGCATTTTTCCGACTTGGGTTCGAGCTTTTCAGGTTGAAGTTTCATGACATAAGCATGGCATACCCAAACTTTTAGAAACGACAGCTTAGGTTTCTTCTCAAACCATAATTCATATAGTGTCGTCTCAACGGATTTAGACGGTGCCCTATTTAAAGTGAATGTAGCTGTCTCTAGAGCGTATCCCCAAAAATATAGCGGTAAATCGGTAAGAGACATCATAGTTCGCACCATATCCAATAAAGTGCGATTACGATGTTCGGACACACCGTTACGCTGAGGTGTTCCAGGCGGCCTGAGTTGTGAAACGATTCCACATTTCCTTAAGTGCGTACCAATTCGTGACTTAAATATTCTCCTCCATGATCTGATTTTGGGAACTTTATATTTCGGTCACGTTGATTCTCTACCTCATTCTGAAATTCCTTGAACTTTTCAAAGGTCTCAGACTTGTGTTTCATCAAGTAGACATACCCATATCTACTCAAGTCGTCAGTGAGAGTGAGAACATAACGATATCCTCCGTGAGCCTCAACGCTCATTGGACCGCACACATCAGTATGTATGATTTCCAATAAGTTGGTTGCTCACTCCATTGTTCCGGAGAACGGAGTTTTGGTCATTTTGCCCATGAGGCGTGGTTCGCATGTGTCAAATGATTCATAATCGAGAGACTCTAAAAGTCCATCAGCATGGAGCTTCTTCATGCGCTTGACACCAATGTGACCAAGGTTGCAGTGCCACAAGTATGTGGCCCTATCGTTATCAACTTTACATCTTTTGGTATTCACACTATGAATATGTGTAACATCACGTTCGAGATTCATTAAGAATAAACCATTGACCATCGGGGCATGACCATAAAACATATCTCTCATATAAATAGAACAACCATTATTCTCGGATTTAAATGAGTAGCCATCTCGTATTAAACGAGATCCAGATACAATGTTCATGCTCAAACATGGCACTAAATAACAATTATTGAGGTTTAAAACTAATCCCGTAGGTAAATGTAGAGGCAGCATGCCGACGGCGATCACATCGACCTTGGAACCATTCCCGACGCGCATCGTCACCTCGTCCTTCGCCAGTCTCCGTTTATTCCGCAGTTCCTGCTTTGAGTTACAAATATGAGCAACAGCACCGGTATCAAATACCCAGGAGCTACTACGAGTACTGGTAAGGTACACATCAATTACATGTATATCACATATACCTTTAGTGTTGCCGGCCTTCTTGTCCGCTAAGTACTTGGGGCAGTTCCGCTTCCAGTGACCACTTCCCTTGCAATAAAAGCACTCAGTCTCAGGCTTGGGGTCCATTCTTTGACTTCTTCCTGGCAACTGGCTTACCCGGCGCGGCAACTCCCTTGCCGTCCTTCTTGAAGTTCTTCTTACCCTTGCCTTTCTTGAACTTAGTGGTTTTATTCACCATCAACACTTGATGTTCTTTCTTGATCTCTACCTCCGTTGATTTCAGCATTGAATATACCTCAGGAATGGTCTTTTCCATCCCCTGCATATTGAAGTTCATCACAAAGCCCTTGTAGCTCGGTGGAAGTGACTGGAGGATTCTGTCAATGACCGCGTCATCTGGGAGATTAACTCCCAGCTGAGTCAAGCGGTTGTGCAACCCAGACATCTTGAGTATGTGCTCACTGACAGAACTATTTTCCTCCATCTTACAGCTGAAGAACTTGTCGAGACTTCATATCTCTCGACCCGGGCATGAGCTTGGAAAACCATTTTCAGCTCTTCGAACATCTCATATGCTCCGTGTTGCTCAAAACGCTTTTGGAGCCCCAGTTCTAAGATGTAAAGCATGCCGCACTGAACGAGGGAGTAATCATCAGCACGAGACTGCCAAGCGTTCATAACGTCTTGGTTCTCTGGGATGGGTGCTTCACCTAGCGGTGCTTCTAGGACATAATCTTTCTTGGCAGCTATGAGGATGATCCTCAGGTTCCGGACCCAGTCCGTATAGTTGCTGCCATCATCTTTCAGCTTGGTTTTCTCTAGGAACGCGTTGAAGTTGAGGGTAACGTGGGCCATTTGATCTACAAGACATATTGTAAAGATTTTAGACTAAGTTCATGATAATTAAGTTCATCTAATCAAATTATTTAATGAACTCCCACTCATATTAGACATCCCTCTAGTCATCTAAGTGATACATGATCCGAGTCGACTTGGCCGTGTCCGATCATCACGTGATATGGACTAGTCATCATCGGTGAACATCTCCATGTTGATCGTATCTTCCATACGACTCATGTTCGACCTTTCGGTCTCTTGTGTTCCGAGGCCATGTCTGTACATGCTAGGCTCGTCAAGTTAACCTAAGTGTTTATGCATGTGTAAATCTGTCTTACACCCATTGTATGTGAACATTAGAATCTATCACACCCGATCATCACATGGTGCTTCGAAACAATGAACTTTCGCAACAGCACACAGTTAGGGGGAACACTTTCTTGAAATTATTATGAGGGATCATCTTATTTACTATCGTCATTCTAAGTAAACAAGATGCAAAAACATGATAAACATCACATGCAATCAAATAGTGACATGATATGGCCAATATCATATAGCTCCTTTGATCTCCATCTTCAGGGCTCCATGATCATCTTCATCACCGGCATGACACCATGATCTCCATCATCGTGTCTCCATGAAGTTGCTCCCCAACTATTACTTCTACTACTATGGCTAACGGATTAGCAATAAAGTAAAGTAATTACATGGCGTTAAAACATTGACACGTAAGTCATACAATAATCAAGACAACTCCTATGGCTCCTGCCGGTTGTCCTACTCATCGACGTGCAAGTCCTGATTCCTATTACAAGAACATGATCTCATACATCACATATATATCATTCATCATTCATCACAACTTTTGGCCATATCACATCACAAATCATATGCTGCAAAAACAAGTTAGACGTCCTCTAATTGTTGTTGCAAGTTTTACGTGGCTGCAATAGGGTTCTAGTAAGAACGTTTTCTTACCTACGTTAAAGCCACAACGTGATTTCCCAACTTCTATATACCCTTCATAAGGACCCTTTTCATCGAATCCGCTCCAACTAAAGTGGGAGAGACAGACACCCGCTAGCCACCTTATGCAACTAGTGCATGTCAGTCGGTGGAACCTGTCTCACGTAAGCGTACGCGTAAGCTCGGTCCGGGCCGTTTCATCCCACAATACCGCCGAAGCAAAATAAGACTAGTAGTGGCAAGAAAGTTGACAACATCTACGCCCACAACAAATTTGTGTTCTACTCGTACAAAGAGAACTACGCATAGACCTACCTCATGATGCCACTGTTGGGGAACGTTGCAGAAAATAAAAAAATTCTATGCTTGCACCAAGATTAATCTATTTAGTTCATCTGGCAACGAGAGACAGGAGTGCATCTACATACCCTTGTAGATCGCGAGCGAAAGCGTTCAAGAGAACGGGGTTGAGGGAGTCGTACTCGTCGTGATCCAAATCACCGGAGATCCTAGCGCCGAACGGACGGCACCTCCGCGTTCAACACACACGCACGATTGAGGAAGACGTCTCCTCCTTCTTGATCCAGAAAGGGGGAAGGAGAGGTTGATGAAGATCCAGCAGCATGACGGCGTGGTGGTGGATGCAGCAACGATCTCGGCAGGGCTTCGCCAAGCTTCTACGAGAGGGAGAGGTGTAGCAAGGGGAGAGGGAGGCGCCAAGAGCATGGGTGCAACTGCCCTCCCTCCCACCCCCCCCCCTCTTTATATAGGCCCCCTAGGGGGGCGGACCTAGGAGATGGGATCTCCAAGGGGGGCGGCGGCCAAGGGGGTGGCTTGCCCCCCAAGGCAAGTGGAGGCGCCCCCCACCCTAGGGTTTCCAACCCTAGGCGCAGGGGGGACAAGGGGGGTGCACCAGCCCACCAGGGGCTGGTTCCCCTCCCACTTCAGCCCATGGGGCCCTCCGGGATAGGTGGCCCTACCCGGTGGACCCCCGGGACCCTTCCAGTGGTCCCGGTACAATACTGGTAACCCCCGAAACTTTCCCGATGGCCGAAACTTCACTTCCTATATATAGTTCTTTACCTCCGGACCATTCCGTAACTCCTCGTGACGTCCGGGATCTCATCCGGGACTCCGAAAAACTTTCGGTGTACTGCATACTCATATCTTTACAACCCTAACGTCACCGAACCTTAAGTGTGTAGACCCTACGGGTTCGGGAGACATGCAGACATGACCGAGACGCCTCTCCGGTCAATAACCAACAGCGGGATCTGGATACCCATGTTGGCTCCCACATGCTCCTCGATGATCTCATCGGATGAACCACGATGTCGAGGACTCAAGCAATCCCGTATACAATTCCCTTTGTCAATCGGTATGTTACATGCCCGAGATTCGATCGTCAGTATCCCAATACCTCGTTTAATGTCGTTACCGGCAAGTCTCTTTACTCGTACCGTAATGCATGATCCCGTGACCAAACACTTGGTCACATTGAGCTCATTATGATGATGCATTACCGAGTGGGCCCGGAGATACCTCTCCGTCATACGGAGTGACAAATCCCAGTCTCGATTCGTGCCAACCCAACAGACACTTTCGGAGATACCCGTAGTGCACCTTTATAGTCACCCAGTTACGTTGTGACGTTTGGCACACCCAAAGCACTCCTACGGTATCCGGGAGTTGCACAATCTCATGGTCTAAGGAAATGATACTTGACATTTGGAAAAGCTCTAGTTAAACGAACTACACGATCTTTGAGCAATGCTTAGGATTGGGTCTTGTCCATCACATCATTCTCCTAATGATGTGATTCCGTTATCAATGACATCCAATGCCCATAGTCAGGAAACCATGACTATCTATTGATCAACGAGCTAGTCAACTAGAGGCTCACAAGGGACATGTTGTGGTCTATGTATTCACATGTGTATTACGATTTCCGGATAACACAATTATAGCATGAATAACAGACAATTATCATGAACAAAGAAATATAATAATAACCATTTTATTATTGCCTCTAGGGCATATTTCCAACATCCTTATCCACCGCCGAAGCGGAATACATTGTCGCTAGTTCATATTGTGCTCAATTACTTTGGATGACCCAAACTCTTAAAGATTATGGGATATATGTGAAACATGTTCCATTGCTTTGTGACAATGAGAGTGCTATCAAGATTGCTCACAATCTCGTGCAAAACTCTCGAACTAAGCATATTGAAGTTCGTCATCATTTCATTCGAGATCATGTTGCCAAAGGGGACATTAATCTTAAACATGTTCTCACTAATAAGCAATTAGCGGATATTTTCACTAAACCACTTGATGAGAAAGTATTTTGCAGGTTAAGAGGTGAATTGAACATCATTGATGCTTCAAACTTGGAGTAGGAACTCCATTTGGATACATGCAAGACATGAGCCTATGACTAATCCTTGATATTTCTCCTATGATGATAATATTATGTCCTAGATATATTTGCACCTTGCATGTTATCTAACCCTTGTAGGTACTTGGATGAATGTAAATCTATGAGATTGCAACTCACTCACATCTTGAGAAATCTCTACATCACCATGTCTCTACACAATGGTGGTTGAAGACAAGGAAGCATGGAACCATTCAAACATATCCTTTGACACCCTTGTTATTGAGTATCATGATTGTCATTTTGGATACACAAGTGCTCTTCCTTGCAAAAACTAACCCATGTAGGTAGATGAACTCAAATTCCAAAGTGGTGCTCCCAACTCTTGATGAGCTACATCAACCTTGAGAAACCCACACTAGTTCAACTACATGATCACGATCAACACCACCACCCAAGGTATGCTATTCCATCTTAGATAAGCTTTACTCCAAGTCATGAGTCAAAGCAACTCAACAATATGTGAATACATCGAAATGCTTAAACGAAAAATGGTAACCCCATTTTGAGCTTAAAGATGAGTATGACCTATGATCAAGTGATCTCACTTGACTCCTAAGTCAATATACTCTAACATAGGTGACTTTGTCGCCGACCAAATCTAGATGAAGTTCTCTCGTGTCTTTTTTCTTGTGCTCTTGCATTTGTCTCATGCATATTTGTTTCCCCTTTCAAAAAAAACTTCATCTAGATTTCTTTTCTTGTATTTCTGTTCTGAATTCCCTGCATCCAATTCATTGCAAATCTTTCAGTTAATTCCTTGCAAATCCTTGTGAGGTCTTACTTGTCTAGTGAGCTGAGGTGACAAGTGTTTTCTCTATGATGAACTCGGTCACACCGGTATATTGCCTTCGGTCCAACTGAATTATTTCGGTGCAACCGAAGCACACAACTCGGTGTCGCCGATTTCACTACAGCAAAGACATCTTGCCACGTGTTCCTGCATTCTTTTTGATCTAGCTCCACTCAATGATTCTTGTACTCTACCAGCATCACATTCAACTTGCTGCTTTGTTCTGTGACTCAAGGACCAAACCCATCTGTGACAAAAATCTAGAAGACCCTCCTTGGAAATTGATGTCAAAGCGGGAGAGAGAGATCACATCAAAGCTTAATCATATCTATAGGGGAGAGAATACTCAAAGGGAGAGAGGACCCCAGATGCTTGGTGTTCAAGAGGAGAGAAGTCACATGTCTTCAAGAGGGGAAAGACATGTTCATATTTTTTTGTTCGCATTAGATCTGTTTATTTTCTTTGAGCTCTGATTTTCTGTTCCCTATCTTCTCCCAATATCCCATGCTAGATTCAAGGGGAGCAAGACATCTAAGGGAAGGAAATCCTTGAATTCATTGCACATCTTTACCTTTGGGGACATGTCTATGTTCAATGTGGTACTTAGTACTCACTCTACATGTCATCCCAGTCTTGGTTCTCTCGTGGTTTATTTTGTTTGCTCTGGCTAGTAGGTGCATATGTGTTATCTAACATTGTTTACGCATGTTCATTCCATCCTAAGCCAACTCAAGACCACAAGGTAAGTATATGCATCACATTCATGTTTATGAGGATCTCTTGATGATGTACATACTGTTTGCAAGAAGGACTCATGAGCATGAAGGTACATTTCCTATATTCGCATCTGTTGCTCTGATGCATATAGCCAAGATACATGTAACACATTGCTTACTCTGTCATGCTTATGCATTCATAGGTTCCTATATTCCATATTTACATGATTGCATACATGTAGGTGGAGCCTATGCATGTTACATGTCTTTCCAAAGCTTTACTTGTTATTCTCTATATCTTTATCTAAAGCTTTGATGTATGTTGTCTTCAATTACCAAAAAGGGGGAGATTTAAAGCACAAGTGCTCCCTGGGTGATTTTGGTAATTTATGTCAACATATCTCTTGTTGGACTAATACTTTTACCTAGTATGTTTCAGATAAGTTCTACAATGGAGTGGCATGGACTAGAGGATGTGGAACCCCTTCAAGACGCTAAGGACAAAGGATTGGTTCAAGCTCAAAGCACAATACTCTACATTTTCTATTTTAGTGACTGATACGTCTCCAACGTATCTAATTTTCCAAACACTTTTGCCCTTGTTTTGGACTCTAACTTTCATGATTTGAATGAAACTAACCTGGACTGACGATGTTTTCAGCAGAACTGCTATGATATTGTTTCATGTGTAGAAAACAAAAGTTCTCGGAATGTCCTGAAAATCCACGGAGGAACTTTTTGGAAAATAAAAAATACTGGAGAAAGAATCAAGACCAGGGGGCCCACACCCTGTCCATGAGGGTGGGGGCGCCCTCCCCCCTGGGCGCGCCCCCTGTCTCGTGGGCCCCCTGAGGCTCCGTCGACCTCAACTCCAACTCTATTTATTCCGTCTCGCGGAGAAAAAAATCAAGGAGAAAGTTTCATCACGTTTTACGATACGGAGCCGCCGCCAAGCCCTAATCTCTCTCGGGGGGCTGATCTGGAGTCCGTTCGGGGCTCCGGAGAGGGGGATTCGTCGTCGTCGTCATCATCAACCATCCTCCATCACCAATTTCATGATGCTCACCATTGTGCGTGAGTAATTCCATCGTAAGCTTGCTGGACGGTGATGGCTTGGATGAGAATTACCATGTAATCGAGTTAGCTTTGTTAGGGTTTGATCCCTAGTATCCACTATGTTCAGAGATTGATGTTGCTATGACTTTGCTATGCTTAATGCTTTTCACTAGGGCCCGAGTGCCATGATTTCAGATCTGAACCTATTATGTTTTCATGAATATATGTGTGTTCTTGATCCTATCTTGCAAGTCTATAGTCACCTATTATGTGTTATGATCCGACAACCCCGAAGTGACAATAATCGGGATACTTCTCGGTGATGACCGTAGTTTGAGGAGTTCATGTATTCACTATGTGTTAATGCTTTGGTCCGATTCTCTATTAAAAGGAGGCCTTAATATCCCTTAGTTTCCGCTAGGACCCCGCTGCCACGGGAGGGTAGGACAAAAGATGGCATGCAAGTTCTTTTCCATAAGCATGTATGACTATTTACGGAATACATGCCTACATTACATTGATGAATTGGAGCTAGTTCTGTGTCACCCTATGTTATAACTATCACATGAGGAATCGCATCCGACATAATTATCCATCACTGATCCATTGCCTACGAGCTTTTCACATCTTGTGCTTCGCTTATTTACTTTTCTGTTGCTATTGTTACAATCACTACAAAACCCTAAAACATTACTTTTGCTACCGTTACCTTTATTATCATATTGCTTTGCTACTAAATACTTTGCTGCAGATACTAAGTTATCCAGGTGTGGTTGAATTGACAACTCAACTGCTAATACTCAAGAATATTCTTTGGCTCCCCTTGTGTCGAATCAATAAATTTGGGTTGAATACTTTACCCTAGAAAGTTGTTGCGATCCCCTACACTTGTGGGTTATCAAGACTAATTTCTGGCGTCGTTGCCGGGAGCATAGCTCTATTATCTGAGTCACTTTTGATTTATATCTGTTGATCACTGTGAAGAACTTGAAAGACGCTAAAACCAAGATCTATCCGTCAACTACGAGGGGGGGTAAGGAGCTGCCATCTAGCTCTGCACTAGATTCTCCTTCTGTTATGAGTAAGCTTGCGACACCTAAACCTGCTACTGCTATGAATTCTGATATGTCGCATGTTATTGATGATGCCACTTCTACTTTGCATGATACTTATGATGAAACTACTTCTATGCGTGATACTACTGTGCCATTAGGTGAATTTCTTGATGAACAACTTGCTAGGGCTAGAGAGAATGAAATTATTGAAGATTCTATTATTGATGATAGTGATGATGAAGATTCTCCGAATGATTACGAATTGCCTGTTGTTCCTGAGGGTTATGTTATGGATGAAGAAACTGCTAGAGATTTTCTTGCTTGCAATGATAGATCAGATCTTAAGAAATTGTTAGCTAAGCTGAAACAAAAGACTTTAAATGCTAAAATGAAACATGACCCTGCTTTTGCCACTTCACCTATCTTTGTTACTAATAAGGAATATGAATTCTCTGTTGATCCTGAGATTATTACTTTAGTTGAATCCGATCCTTTCTATGGCCTTGAATCTAAAACTGTTGTGGCACATCTTACCAAGTTGAATGATATAGCCACCCTGTTTACTCATGATGATAAATCTCACTACTTTTATATCCTTAAGATATTTCCGTTCTCATTAAAGGGTGATGCTAAGACTTGGTATAATTCTCTTGCTCCTGGTTGTGTGCGTAGTCCCCAGGATATGATTTATTACTTCTCTGCTAAATATTTCCCTCCTCATAAGAAACAAGCTGCCTTGCGGGAAATATATAATTTTGTGCAAATCGAAGAAGAGAGTCTCCCACAAGCTTGGGGGAGGCTTCTCCGATTACTTAATGCTTTGCCTGATCATCCTCTCAAGAAAAATGAAATACTTGATATCTTTTATAATGGACTAACCAATGCTTCCAAGGACTACTTGGATAGTTGTGCTGGTTGTGTTTTCAGGGAAAGAACAGTCGACGAAGCTGAATTACTATTGAATAATATCTTGACTAATGAAAATAATTGGACTCTTCCTGAGCCAATTCCTGAGGCAATTCCTGAACCAATTGAGCCAACTCCTGAGCCTATTCCTAAACCCACTCCGAAGAAGAGAGGTGTTTTATTTCTCAGTCCTGAGGATATGCAAGAGGCAAAGAAATCAATGAAAGAAAAAGGTATTAAAGCTGAAGATGTTAAGAATTTACCACCTATTGAAGAAATACATGGTCTTAATACACCGCTTGTTAAAGAACCACATTGTCTTGATAACCTGACAGAGGTAGTAAAGGTAAATTCTCTCTATAGATATGATAAAGTTGAAATCCCCTCTACTAAATTTCATAGCCCATGCTTGGATGAATTTGATGACTTTATGGCTAGACAAGAAAGTTTAATGCTTATGTTGGTAGAGAGTTAAAGAATAATGCTTTCGAGATAGGACGCGTGAGCGATAATATGGCTACAGTTAAAGGTGACCTTAAACTCATTAGCAAATATGCGTCTATGGTTGCTACTCAAGCTGAGCAAGTACTTAAAGCTCAAAATGATTTGCTTGATGAATTAAATAATAAGAATGACTTTGCTGTTAGAGTGGCTACTAGAACTGGTAGAATGACTCAGGAACCTTTGTATCCTGAAGGCCACCCTAAGAGAATCGAGCAAGATTCTCACAGAAACAATTTAGAAGCACCTAGTTCTTCCAAAAAGAAGAAAAAGAAAGACGATAGGACTTTGCATGCTTCTAGTGAACCTGTTGTAGACACACCTGAGAATCCCAATAATATTTCTATTTCTGATGCTGAAACACAATCAGGTGATGAACATGAACCTAGTGATAATGTTAATGATAATGTTCATGTTGATGCTCAACCTAGCAAAAATAATGAAGTAGAGATTGAACTTGCTGTTGATCTTGATAACCCACAATCAAAGAATCAATGTTATGATAAAAGAGATTTTGTTGCTAGGAAGCACGGTAGAGAAAGAGAACCATGTGTTCAGAAACCCATGCCCTTTCCTCCTAAACCATCCAAGACAAAGGATGATGAGGATTTTGAGCGCTTTGCTGAAATGATTAGACCTATCTTCTTACGTATGCGCTTAACTGATATGCTTAAAGTAAATCCTTATGCCAAGTATATGAAGAATATCATTACAAACAAAAGAAAGATACCGGAAGCTGAAATTTCCACCATGCTTGCTAATTACACTTTTAAGGGTGGAATACCAAAGAAACTTGGAGATCCGGGGGTACCAACTATACCATGCTCCATTAAAAGAAACTATGTTAGAACTGCTTTATGTGATCTTGGAGCCGGTGTTAGTGTTATGCCTCTCCCTTTATATCGTAGACTTGAATTGAATAAGTTGACACCTACTGAAATATCTTTGCAAATGGCTGATAAATCAACTGCCATACCTGTCGGTATTTGTGACGATGTGCATGTTGTAGCTGCAAATGTCACTATCTTAACGGACTTTGTTATTCTTGATATTCCCGAGGACGATAGTATGTCGATTATCCTTGGTAGACCTTTTCTGAACACTGCAGGGGCTGTTATTGATTGCAACAAAGGCAATGTCACTTTTCATGTTAATGGTAATGAGCATACGGTACACTTTCCGAGGAAGCAATCTCAAGTTCATAGTATAAATTCTATTGAAAAGTTCCAACTGTTATTATTGGAGGATTTGAATTTCCTCTCCCTACTGTCAAGAAAAAGTATGATATTCTTATTGTTGGGGATTTTCATATCCCCGTTGAGGTAACTTAGTGTTATTCGAAATTTCTCCGGTTCCGTGTTATTCGGAATAAGTTTGTTAACAAGACTTGATCAACCTTGTTAGTAGATTCATTTTGATGATAATGAGATGGATGAAACTAGAAGGCACAACCTTCTGTACCCTCTTTTTACTTTCTATTATTTAGAATAAATAAATCAAAAATATCATTATCCGTCTGTTTTCTGAATTATCCGTGCAATAAAAAAATATCCCGAAAATAAAAGTGCTCCAAATGCCCTGCAAATTTAGTATGATTTTTTATGGAATATTTGAGGATTTTGGGCACTTAAATCACTGCAGGAGGGGCAAGCACCAGGCCACGAGAGTGGAGGGCGCGCCCACCCCACCTGGGCACGCCCCCTTGTCTCGTGGGCCCCTGGTGGCCCCCCTCCACTTATGCCAGCACCCACACACTTCATCTTCTAGCCAAAAAATCCCCATCCAGTTCAAGCACGAGTTCTAGCTCATTTTGCTGCGATTTTTGATCTCCTTGCTCAAAGCTCCATTCACAAAACTGCTTTGGGAGTTTGTTGCTTGGTATGTGACTCCTCCATTGGTCCAAATAGTTTTTGTTCTAGTGCTTTATTCATTGCAATTTTTTTTTGCATAGGTGACCATGTTCTTGAGCTTGCATGTTAAATTTATGAGGTCCCAAGCATTTCTAATGCATGATATAAGCTCTAGGCACTTGTAGGAGTAGTTGCTACCAATCTTGTTTAGTTTTATTCACTTTTATTTTGAAGTTACTAAAATTTCAGAATTTTTTCATAAAATAATTATGTCTAGGAGAATGTACCAAGGTGGTTCCTCGGTAAAGAAAGGGCCCAGGATTGCTATGCGTGAGCAAGATGTTGAATTACCGAGGGACGCGGATGTACGAGCTTGTGAGTGGCCATCCGATGATTTTATGGTCGAAGCAAGCTTTAAGGAGGAATTTGACGCGTATGTGCGTAATGCTGAGCTGGAGGACTTCTTACAAGATAAGTGTCCTCAGTACTATCAATTGACTGATTCCTTTGTGTGGAGGTTTAAATATAACTGTACGCGTAATTCTCCTAGTGTCCTATTTGATATTTATGATACATCTTATACCATGGACTTAGAGGATTTTACAACTGCTTGAAAACTTCCACAGTGGGGTAACATTAATGATCCTCACAAATCTGAATTTAGAGATTTCCTTGCTAGTATTACTGTGGGAGAATCCAGGGACATAACACAAGCTACCATAGGGAGCATTCATTTTCCTGCTATACATTATTTTGCTCTTTTCATTGGTAGATGCATTAAAGGTAAAGATGAAGCATGTCATATGTGTGTCCCTGATCTTTGTGTCCTCAAGAGTGCTGTGTTAGGTTATAAAGGTTATAACTTGGGGGCAATAGTTGCACGTAGGTTGCAGAATAATGGTAGAGTTGGAGATTTGTTTGGAGGAATTTATGCAACCCGTGTGGCTAATTATCTTGGTATAGCTCCACGAGAGGGGGATATGATGATACCTCCTGCTTATTTAGATTATGACATGTCAATCATTATTTTCTTAGGAGGAATGAACAATTCCTCCATTATCGACTAATATATAACAGACGCAACATCGTCCATGTTACTCTTCCTGCTCCTCTCCTTTTCGATTATCAGGCAAAAGGAAGATATGTTGTTACCAAGGAGGAAGCAGCTGAACATTAGGGGAGAGCGGAGGAAGCTCGCCAACACGCTGCAGCTCAGGAGGCGGTTGTTGCTGCATCTCAGTACGACCCTAGTTACAACTATGGATATCAGCCAGGCTATCCTTGGCATTAGACCAACTTAGGCCAAAAGCCTAAGCTTGGGGGAGTACGTATTTCTCCCCGACTTTACATTCATGTTCACACACTAGTCGTCGGTGCTCATACTCTTTCATTGTATTATCCATGCTAGTTTAATTTCTTTTTCTAGTTTTCTTCTTGTGTGTTTGATAATCCTTAAGAAAAACAGAAAAATTAGTTAGTTTAATTTCCATGCTTGTAGTAGAATTAAAATGAAAACCCAAAAAGATTTCCCGTTCTTCTTTTACTTGTTGGGAGATTTCCCGTGTGAATAGTTTTCTTTTCTTTTCTTTTCTTTGGGGGTCGAGAAGACCATATTGAAAATGTTTAGTGGCTCTCGTATGCATGATTGTTTATTTAACTCAGAGCCATATTATCTTGTCTTCTCTTTTGAGTTGAATGCTTGCAGATTCCAGCTTAGTCCAATGCACGTGCACTATTATTATTATACACATCGTTCGCTCGTGCGAGTGAAAGGCAATAATGACGATATATGATGGACTTATTGAGATGAGAAAAGCTGGTATGAACTCGACCTCTCTTGTTTTTGTAAATATGATGAGTTCATCGTTCCTGATTCAGTTTATTATGAAGTAAACATGTTTGCAATAACATTTAGAGATTATAGTTGCTTGTGCCATGCTTGATTAGCTATGAGTTATAATGGTTCACCTTGCGTGCCAACATGTTATTAGAATGATTATGATGTGGTATGATGGGATGGTATCCTCCTTTGAATGAATTGAGTGACTCGACTTGGCACATGTTCACGCATGTAGTTGAACAAATCAACATAGCCTTCACAATATTTATGTTCATGGTAGATTATATCCTACTCATGCTTGTATTCGGTGTGAATTAATTTTAATGCATGTTTATGACTATTGTCGCTCTCTCAGTTGGTCGCTTCCCGGTCTTTTGCTAGCCTTCACATGTACTAAGCGGGAATACTGCTTGTGCATCCAAACTCCTTAAACCCCAAAGTTGTTCCATATGAGTCCACCATACCTTCCTATATGCGGTATTTACCTGCCGTTCCAAGTAAATTTGTATGTGCCAAACTCCAAACCTTCAAATGAATTTTTGTTTTGTATGCTCGAGCAGCTCATGTTTCAACTAGGGCTGCCTATATCTTCCATGCTAGGTGGGTTATTCTCAAGAGGAGTGGATTCCGCTCCTCATTCACGAGAAAGGGCCGGTAACCGGGATGCCCAGTCCCATGATACAAAAAGATGAAAGCAAATCAAAATAATTAAACAAAACTCCCCCAGGGTTGTTGTTAGTTGGAGGCACTTGTTGTTTCGAGCAAGCCATGGATTGATACTTGTTGGTGGTTGGGGGAGTATAAACCTTTACCATTCTGTTTGGGAACTGCCTATAATGCATGTAGTATGGAAGATACAGCCATCTCATAGTTGTTGCATTGACAGCGAAAGTATGCCGCTCAAAATGTTATTCAATCTCTATTTTAAAATTGAGCTCTGGCACCTCTACAAATCCCTGATTCCGTCTGCGAAGGGCCTATCTATTTACTTTTATGTTGAGTCATCACCCTTCATATTAAAAAGCACCCGCTAGAGAGCACACTGTCATTTGCATTCATTATTATTAGTTTATATTGGGTATGACTTGACTGGATCTGTTTTACCATGAATTACAATGTTTAGTCAGTCCTTGATCTTTAAAGCTGCTCTGCATTTATGTTTTGCGGTCTCAGAAAGGGCTAGCGAGATACCATTTCGTTATATCATGTTATGATTGTTTTGAGAAAGTATTGTCATCCGAGTTTTATTATTATCGCTCGCTAGTAGGTTATGCCATTGATATGAGTAATTGTGAGACCGAGGTGTTATTGTGAGTATGGTTAGTTCATAATATTTGTTGAAACTTGAATGTTGGCTTTGCATGTTTACAACAACAAGAGCAAACAGAGTTTGTAAAAGTTTTTCTTTATCACTTTCAGTTTATCAACTGAATTGCTTGAGGACAAGCAAAGGTTTAAGCTTGGGGGAGTTGATACGTCTCCAACGTATCTACTTTTCCAAACACTTTTGCCCTTGTTTTGGACTCTAACTTGCATGATTTGAATGAAACTAACCTGGACAGATGCTGTTTTCAGCAGAACTGCTATGATGTTGTTTCATGTGTAGAAAACAAAAGTTCTCGGAATGTCCTGAAAATCCACGGAGGCACTTTTTGTAAAATATAAAAAATACTGGAGAAAGAATCAAGACTAGGGGGCCCACACCCAGTCCACGAGGGTGGGGAGCGCGCCCTCCCCCCTGGGCGCGCCCCCTGTCTCATGGGCCCCGTGAGGCTCCGCTGACCTCAACTCCAACTCTATTTATTCTGTCTCGCGGAGAAAAAAATCAAGGAGAAAGTTTCATCACGTTTTACGATATGGAGCCGCCGCCAAGCCCTAATCTCTCTCGGCAGGGCTGATCTGGAGTCTGTTCGGGGCTCCGGAGAAGGGGATTCGTCGCCGTCGTCATCATCAACCATCCTCCATCACCAATTTCATGATGCTCACCGTCGTGCGTGAGTAATTCCATCGTAGGCTTGCTGGACGGTGATGGCTTGGATGAGATTTACCATGTAATGAAGTTAGTTTTGTTAGGGTTTGAACCCTAGTATCCACTATGTTCTGAGATTGATGTTGCTATGACTTTGCTATGCTTAATGCTTGTCACCCGAGTGCCATGATTTCAGATCTGAACCTATTATGTTTTCATGAATATATGTGAGTTCTTGATCCTATCTTGCAAGTCTATAGTCACCTATTATGTGTTATGATCCAACAACCCCGAAGTGACAATAATCAGGATACTTCTCGGTGATGACCGTAGTTTGAGGAGTTCATGTATTCACAATGTGTTAATGCTTTGGTTCGGTACTCTATTAAAAGGAGGCCTTAATATCCCTTAGTTTCCACTAGGACCACACTGCCACGGGAGGGTAGGACAAAAGATGTCATGCAAGTTCTTTTCCATAAGCACGTATGACTATATTCGGAATACATGCCTACATTACATTGATAAATTGGAGCTAGTTCTGTGTCACCCTATGTTAGAGCTATTACATGAGGAATCGCATCCGACATAATTACCATCACTGATCCAATGCCTACGAGATTTTCATATATTGTGCTTCGCTTATTTACTTTTCTGTTGGTACTGCTACAATCACTACAATACTGCTATCTTTACTTTTACCGTTGTTACCATTACTACCATATTACTTTGCTACTAAATATTTTGCTGCACATACTAAGTTATCCAGGTGTGGTTGAATTGACGACCTCAACTCCAACTCCATATATTCCGTTTCGTGGAGGAAAAAATCAGAGAGGAAGTTTCATTGCGTTTTACGATGCGGAGCCACCGCCAGGCCCTAAAACCTCTAGGGAGGGCTGATCTGGAGTCCGTTCAGGGCTCCGGAGAGGGGGATTCATCGCCATCGTCATCATCAACCATCCTCCATCACCAATTTAATGATGTTCACTGCCGTGCGTGAGTAAATCCATCGTAGGCTTGCTGGACGGTGATGGGTTGGATGAGATTTACCATGTAATCAAGTTAGTTTTGTTAGGGTTTGATGCCTAGTATCCACTATGGTCTGAGATTGATGTTGCTATGACCTTGCTATGCTTAATGCTTGTCACTATGGCCCGAGTGCCATGATTTCAGATCTGAACCTATTATGTTTTCATGAATATATGTGTGTTCTTGATCCTATCTTGCAAGTCTATAGTCACCTATTATGTGTTATGATCCGACAACCCCGAAGTGACAATAATCGGGATACTTCTCGGTGATGATCGTAGTTTGACGAGTTCATGTATTCACTATGTGTTAATGCTTTGGTCCAGTTCTCTATTAAAAGTAGGCCTTAATATCCCTTAGTTTCCGCTAGGACCCCGCTGCCACGAGAGGGTAGGACAAAAGATGTCATGCAAGTTCTTTTCCATAAGCACGTATGACTATTTACGGAATACATGCCTACATTACATTGATGAATTAGAGCTAGTTCTGTGTCACCCTATGTTATAACTATTACATGAGGAATCGCATCCGAATAATTATCCATCACTAATCCATTGCCTACGAACTCTTCACATCTTGTGCTTCGCTTATTTACTTTTCTGTTGCTATTGTTCCAATCACTACAAAACCCAAAAACATTACTCTTGCTAACTTTACCTTTATTATCATATTGCTTTGCTACTAAATACTTTGCTGCAGATATTAAGTTATCCAGGTGTGGTTGAATTGACAACTCAACTGCTAATACTCAAGAATATTCTTTGGCTCCCCTTGTGTCGAATCAATAAATTTGGGTTGAATACTTTACCCTCGAAAGCTGTTGCGATCCCCTACACTTATTGGTTATCAGTGACCCAAGATCACATTGAGTCTATAGGAAAAGCCAATACTATCAAGAGGGGATGAGGTGTTGCTTAATGGCTTGCTTGCTCAAAAGTGCTTAGTGATATGCTCCAAAGCCCTCAACTACTTTCTCACATCCACATATGACCCAAACCAAAAGTCCAACTCGGCCCTACCTATTCTTTCTATCCGACGCCATCGAGTTCAGATGTCATAGCCACTGCCAGAAACCCTAGTCAAATCGGTCTCACCGATAGGGATCTCGGTCTCACTGATATGGGATTGTAATCTCTCTGTACGTATCCGTTACCAAAATCGGTCACACCGAGTTTGTGTAATCGGTCCTACCAAGATTACAATGCAAACTCTTTGTTCCTCTTCGTAACATTTCGGTCTACCCGAGATGAGTGAATCGGTCCCACCGAGTTTGCCTGACCAACTCTCTGGTTAGCTTATTAACAAAATCGGTCCCACCGAGTTTGTGTAATCGGTCTCACCCAGATTACGTTATGCCCTAACCCTAACCATATCGGTCCCACCAAGTTGACATGTCGGTCCCACCGAAAATCCTAACAGTCACATTATTTGCTAAATCGGTCCGATCGAGTTTCACGATTCGGTCCCACCAAGATTGTTTAGTTGTGTGTAACGGTTAGATTTTGTGTGGAGGCTATATATACCCCTCCACCCACTCTTCGTGGAGAGAGCCATCAGAATGTGCCTACACTTCCAGCATTCATTTTCTGAGAGAGAACCACCTACTCATGTGTTGAGACCAAGATATTCCATTCCTACCATATGAATCTTGATCTCTAGCCTTCCCCAAGTTGCTTTCCACTCAAATCTTCTTTCCACCAAATCCAAATCCTGTGAGAGAGAGTTGAGTGTTGGGGAGACTATCATTTGAAGCACAAGAGCAAGGAGTTCATCATCAACACCATTTGTTACTTCTTGGAGAGTGGTGTCTCCTAGATTGGCTAGGTGTCACTTGGGAGCCTCCGACAAGATTGTCGAGTTGAACCAAGGAGTTTGTAAGGGCAAGGAGATCGCCTACTTTGTGAAGATCTACCCTAGTGAGGCAAGTCCTTCGTGGGCGATGGCCATGGTGGGATAGACAAGGTTGCTTCTTCGTGGACCCTTCGTGGGTGGAGCCCTCCGTGGACTTGTGCAGCCATTACCCTTCGTGGGTTGAAGTCTCCATCAACGTGGATGTACGATAGCACCACCTATTGGAACCACGTCTCAAAAATCTTTGTGTCTACAAATTGTGTTTGCACACTCCAATCCCATCCCTTTACATTCTTGCAAGTTGCAAGCTTTACTTTACGCTGCTCATATACTCTTTGCATGTTTGCTTGATATGTATTGTGATTGTTAAACTTGTGCCAAAACTCCACTTCAACTTAAAGAGATTAAAAACTCTAACTTTTCTTGCTTAGTGTCTAATCACACCCCCCCCCCCTCTAGACACCTCTTCTCAATCCTTTCTAGACCGAAACGATTCTGCATCTACTACTATTACTCCACACATCGACCGCTATCTAGGATGCATCTAGAGTATTAAGTTCATAAAAATGGAGTAACGCATTAAGCAAGATGACATGATGTAGAGGGATAAACTCAAACAATATGATATAAACCCCATCGTTTTATCCTCAATGGCAACAATACAATACGTGCCTTGCTGCCCCTACTGTCACTGGGAAAGGACATCGCAAGATTGAACCCAAAGCTAAGCACTTCTCCCATTGCAAGAAAGATCAATCTAGTAGGCCAAACTAAACCGATAATTTGAAGAGACTTGCAAAGATATCAAATCATGCATATAAGAATTCAGAGAAGAACCAAATAATATACATAGATAATCTTGTTCATAAATCCACAATTCATCGGATCTCGGCAAACACACTGCAAAAGAGTATTACATCGAATAGATCTCCAAGAACATCGAGGAGAACTTTGTATTGAGAATCAAAGAGATAGAAGAAGCTATCTAGATAATAACTATGGACCCGAAGGTCTGTAGTAAACTACTCATGCTTCATCGGAGAGGTAATGATGTTGATGTAGAAGCCCTCCGTGATTGATTCCCCCTCTAGCAGATCGCCGGAAAATGCCCCAAGATGGGATCTCACGGGTACAGAAGGTTGTGGTGGTGGAAAAGTGGTTTCATGGCTTCCCCTGATGTTTCTAGGCTATAAGAGTATATATAGGCGAAAGAAGTACGTTGGTGGAGCTACGAGGGGCCCACAAGGGTGGGGGCGCGCCTACCCCCCTCGGCACGCCCTCCTACCTCGTGGGTGCCTCGTGGCGTTTCTGACTTCAACTCCAAGTCTTCTGGTTTGCTTTCGGTCCAAGAAAGATCATCGCGAAGGTTTCATTTTGTTTGGACTCCGTTTGGTATTCCTTTTCTGCAAAACTCTAAAATAGGCAAAAAAAATAGAAACTGGCACTGGGCCTTTGGTTAATAGGTTAGTCCCAAAAATAATATAAAAGAGCATATTAAAGCCCATTAAACATCCAAAACAGATAATATAATAGCATGGAACAATCAAAAATTATAGATACATTGGAGACGTATCAGGTTTAAGCTTCTGGCACTCTCGCAACCTATCATCTGATAACTACTCCACAATGCATTCCCTTAGGCCCAAATATTATGAAGTGTCATGTAGTCGACGTTCACATGACACCACTAAGGGAATCACAACATACATACTATCAAAATAGCGAACACATATCAAGTTCACATGATTACTTGGAACATGATTTATCCCATGACCTCAAGAACAAAAGTAACTACTCACTAATAATAATCATGCTCAAGATCAGAGGGGTATTAAATAGCATAATGGATCTGAACATATAATCTTCCACCAAATAAACCATATAGTAATCAACTACAAGACAAAATCAACACTACTAGTCACCCACGAGCACCAATCTATAGTTCCGGTACAAAGATTGATCACAAGAGATGAACTAGGGTTTGAGAGGAGATGGTGTTGTTGAAGATGTTGATGGAGATTGCCCTCCCCAAGATGGGAGAGCTGTTGGTGATGATGATGATGATGATTTCTCCCTCCAGGAGGGAAGTTCCCCCGGCAGAATCGCTTCATCGGAGGAGTGCTCCTGCTCAAGTTCCGCCTCGAGACGGCGGTGCTCCGTCCTGAAAGTCCTCTCCTTATTTTTTTTCTAGGTAAAAATGACTTATATATCAGAAGATGGGCACCATAGGTGGGGCGAGGGGATCACAACCCACCAGGGTGCGCCTGGGCTCCCTAGCGCGCCCAGGTGGGTTGTGCCCACCTGGTGGGCCCCCTCTGGTACTTATTGGCTCCAATATTTCTCAAATATTCCATAAAAAATCTCCATATAGTTTCAGCTCATTTGGAGTTGTGCAGAATAGGTGGCCCGGCATAGCTTTTGCAGGTCCAGATTTCAAACTGCCAGAATTCTCCCTCTTTGTGTGTACCTTGCATACTATTAGAGAAAAGGCATTAGAATACTCCGAAAAGTATTATTATTCATAAAAACATCATAAATAACAGTAGGAAAACATGATGCAAAATGGACGTATCAACTTCGATGATGAACCGAGCTAGCTAGAGCCGGGCCACCTCTTCTTCAATAGCCTTACGTCGCTCTTCATTGAAACAACGAAGAAATTGCTTGACCGGCTTAAATTTAGGATCACATTAAGAGTGTGCTCAGCAAATTCTCTCGGTACACCCGGCATGTCAGAAGGTTTCCATGCAAAGATGTTCCGATTCTCATGGATGAACTCGATGAGCGTGCTTTCCTATTTAGGATCCATATTAGCCCCTCTTGTGAACTGCTGAGATGAATCTCCACGGGACAAAGTCAACCTGCTTAGTATCATCAGCCGAATTAAATTTCAACAGAGGGTCTTGCTTCGTGGTGGGCTTCTTCAAAGGGGCCATATCAGCCGGGTCAACATTATCCTTATAAAACTTAAGCTCCTTAGTAGCACAGGCTGATTCAACATAGGCAGCATCTCCTTCTTCGCATTCCAATGCAATTATTTGATCATCGTGGATTGTAATCATGCCCTTATGTCTTAGTATTTTAAGCTGCAAATAAACATAACAAGGTTGCGCCATAAACTTGGCGTAAGCTGGCCGTCCAAACAAGGAATGATAAGGGCTCTTGATTTTAACCACTTCAAACCATAACGTCTCTCCGCTGTAATCATAGTCATCGCCAAAAGCTACTTCCAAGGAAATCTTTCCCACTGGGTATGCCGACTTACCAGGGACCACACCCTGAAAAACTGTAGAGGACGGCTTGAGATCCTTATCAGTTAAATTCATCCGGTGAAAAGTATCATAATGAAGGATATTGACACTACTGCCACCGTCCATGAGCACCCACTACAAAAAAAGACACATACGTGACATTTTGGGCCGAACGAAAAAAATTATGTCATACATATGACACTTCTATGATGATAATTGTGACAAAACCCGGTATCATCATAGATGTGGTGGGCTCCTACTTCTATGACAAAAAATCATGACAGAAAATGGGCTTTTCGTCCTGGGCGGGCCGGATACGCAGCTGCATGACATTCTTTGGGCCGTCCATGACGGAAAAAACCGTGGTAGAGGCGAGGGGGAGGAAAATTTCAGGGAGTTGCCGGTTACGGTGGGAGGTCAGGGGCCGAGCGATGTGCGTTTCTCTCATACACGTACGCGCGTGTGTGCGAGGCGTTGGCTCTAACTGAACCCGAGCGGGGCGTTGGGTACTAACTGAACCCGAGCGATTGCACTGCAGGCTACGCGTTACTAAACCCGAGCGATCGATCGATGGCTGTTAACTGAACCCGATGGAGCGACTCCTTCGCTACTGCTGCTAACTGAAGCCGATCGATTGGATGAACAGTGAGCGTTGCGGGGGGGGATTGGATGAACAGTGAGTGATGGCGTTGCCTCTGGATGAACAGGACCCCGTGGTGTGGAGGGCAGGATGAACAGTAGATGGTGGAGGGGTGGCCGTGGAGGGGTGGTTGAACAGGACCCCATGGTGTGGAGGGCTGGATGAATAGTAGACGGTGCAGGGCTGGATGAACAGTAGACGGTGGAGGGGTGGTTGAACAGTAGCCGGTGTAGTAGCGCGCGATGGAGGCTGGATGAACAGGAGCCCATGGAGGCTGGAGGAGGTCGACGGTGGAGATGAACAGTATCCCGTGGAGTCCCATTTTGCGGTACGCCACACCCCTCCCGATGAACAGGACCCCCATTTCGACCATAACGCTCCAACACAAGTCCGTTTCGTCATTTTTGCGGTACGCCACACCCCTCCTGATGAACAGGACCCCCTTTTCAACCGTAGCGCTCCAACACAAGTCCGTTTCGTTCGTTTTGCGGTACACCACACCCCTCCCGATCAACAGGACCCCCGTTTCGACCGTAGGAGGTCCGTTTCCTCCATTTTGCGATACGCCACATCCCTCCCGATCAACAGGACCCCGTTCCGAACGTAGGAGGTTCGTTTCCTCCATTGTGCGGTACGCCAGGCCTCGTTTCCATTGCCTGTTCCGTCCAAGCCCTCTCGATGAACACGACCACGCATTCCGTTATGACCCAGCCGGTTGGCTCCCCATGAACACGACGATGATGCTGTTTCTCCATTCCGACCCAGCCATGTACACGAGCCCTCGCCGTACGTATGCGCGAGTAGGCGTTCGAGACCCCGCCCGTATGTACACATATGTGGCCGTATTTTCTTTCTTGCACCCTCGCAGCTATACATACGTGTACATGCTACGTGCCTCTACTACGACACGTGCGCGCCTCTACAATGACCAGTATGTACGTACACGTTCGCGACCAGAATGACAACGCTACATACGCTTCAACCAGGTGGGTCCCGACTGTTAGGCACTTCCTTGCGTGCAAAAATGTAGCTGGTGGGTCCCTGCAGTCAGAGGGGTGAATCGTTTTTTTTTTGCCCAGACGCACTTCCTTGAGTGCGAAGATGTAGCTGGTGGGTCCCAGCAGTCAGGGGGGCGAATCGTATTTTTTTGCTTGGACGCACTTCCTTGCGTGCGAAGATGTAGCTGGTGGGTCCCAGCAGTCATGGGGAAACATTTTTTTCGCGAAATACGGTGGCCCTTCTGGTGGGTCCCCGCTGTCAGGTGGAGGAATAATTATTTTTCACATAATAAGGAGGCACTTCCTTGCTGCGGCCGTGGACCTAGTTGTCAGCCTCTCCACGTACAGTCCACGTCCAATGGAAGCCGTTCCTTGACCACGTTGACCATGCCGCATCGAGAGCACCAGGGCGATGGACAATGGCGAGGCCTAGGAAGGGGACGACGCGGAGCCGGGGAAGACGCGGCAGTGGATGCCCATGCGTAGAGGAGTACGCGGGTTCACTGGTTCGCTGCGGTGTGAGGATGTCGTCGCCGCAGAATAACAGGGGGTGTGGGTGAGTAGAGGGATGGCCTGGCCAGCGGTGGTTGTAGTAGGGGGCGGTAACGCCTCCGCGGCATCACATACGGACACGGGAGGCAGGACCACGAGGCATGACCGGTGCTAGTTTGGGCAGCTGGAGCAAGAAGACCAGAGGTTGAAGAAGCACTACAACCATTGGATGGACATCGTACGGTCACTGGAGCTAGAATCATGCATATTGACTAAGTTGACAAAGCCCTCCGTCCCCGTCAAGTTAGTAGGCCCACAAGTTAGCTTGCCACTATACTGGGTCCCAGCTAACAGGGGGTATTTTTTGTGCGTAATAAGGAGGCACTTCCTTGCCTGCGAAGATATAGCTGGTGGGTCCGAGCTGCCAGCGGCGGTAATGTTTGTTTCATGAAATATAGAGGCCCTTTCGGTGGGTCCACGATGTCAGGTGGATGAATCATTATTTTGCGTGTAATAAGGAGGCATTTCCTTGCGTGCGGTCGTGGACCCAGCTATCATCCTCTCCACGTACAGTCCACTTCAGATGCATGTCGGTTGTTGACCACGTTGACCAAGCCGCGCCGAGAGCACCAGGGTGGTGGACGACGGCGAGGCCTAGGAAGGGAACGACACAGAGGCAGGGAAGACTCGGCAGTTGTTTCCCACGCGGAGGGGAGTACGACTGTACGAGGGTTTACTAGTTCGTCTGCCGTCGCCGGAGAATAATGTGGGTGAGTAGAGGGATGGCTAGGCCAGCGATGGGAGTACGGTGGGGCGGTGAGGGCTGCGCGGCAGCACAGCCGGCCACGGGGAGGAGGGAGCAGGCAGTCCCGCGGCGCTTATTTGAGCGGCTGGAGCAAGAAGAGCTGAGATTGAAGAAGCACGACGGCCGTTGGATGGACATCGTACGGTCACTGGAGCTAGAATCGTTCATATTGACTAAGTTGACAAAGCCCTCCGTCCCCGTCAACTTAGTATGCCCACAAGTCAGCCTCCCAACATGGTGGGTCCCAGCTAGCAGGGGGAGTATTCATTTTTCTGTGCATAATAAGGAGGCACTTCCGGTGGGTCCGAGCTGACAGCAGGGAACGTTTTTTTCGCGAAATACGGTGGTCTGTCCGGTGGGTCCCAGCAGTCAGGGACAAACATTTTTTTCATGAAATACGGTGGCCTGTCCGGTGGGTTCTAGCAGTCAGGGGGGAAATGTTTTTTCCGCGAAATACTGGTGGCCCATCCGGTGGGTCCCTGCTGTCAGGTGGAGGAATAATTATTTTGTGTGTAATAAGGAGGCACTTCCTTGCGGCTTCCATGGACCCGGCTGTCAGCCTCTCCATGTACAGTACTCTTCCGATGGAAGTCGGTCGTTGACCACATTGACCACGCCGCGCCGAGAGCACCACGGCGGTGGACGACGGCGAGGCCTAGGAAGGGGATGATGCGGAGCCAGGGAAGACGCGGCAGTGGATGCCCACGCGGAGAGGAGCACGAGGGTTCACTGGTTCGGCTGCGGTGTGAGGCTGCCGTCGCCGCAGAATAACAGGGGGAGTGGGTGAGTGGAGGATGGCCTGGCCAGCAGTGGGAGTAGTATGGGGATGGTGAGGACTCCGCGGCAGCACAGCCGGCCACGGGAGGCAGGAGCATGCGGCACGACCGGCGCTGCTTTGGGCGGCTGGGGCAAGAAGACCAGAGGTTGAAGAAGCACTACGGTCGTTGGAAGGACATCGTTGACCACGTTGCGCCGAGAGCACCAGGGCGGTGGATGACGGCAAGGCCTACGAAGGGAACGACATGGAGCCGAGGAAGACACGGCAGTGGCTGCCCACGCGGTGGAGAGTACGAGGGTTGACTGGTTCGGCTGCTGTCACCGGAAAATAACAGGAGGTGTGGGTGAGTAGAGGGACAGACAGGCCAGGGATGTGAGTATGATGGGGCCGTGAGGCCTGCCCGGCAGCACTGCCGTCCACGGGAGCCGGGAGCAGGCGGTTCCGACGATGCTGGTTTGGGCGGCTGGGGCAAGAAGATCAGAGACTGAAGAAGCATGATTGCCGTTAGATTGACATCTAACGGTCTGACGTTGGTAGAGTCGATTGTTGACTAAGTTTCTTTTTTACAAAACTGTCGTGGATTTGTCACGTCAGATGTCCTTAGTGTGAGGACTTAGTCGCGAGGCCAACGCATCTATGTGGTAGCTTGAGAGGGGTTGAGCGGAATCGAGAGACGCAACACAAGTTAGGGATTTAGACAGCTTCGGGCCCCGGGAAACATCATCCGGTAAAAACCCTACATGATGTTTGAGGCTAGGTCTCATTATCATCACGAGGGAGTCGCCGTAAACCGGCTCTCCTCTAGTTGTGTTTAGCCCTAGAGATTGTTTCTTCTTGCTTGTCGCTTGTCCCTCTTTGGGGAGCCCTGCCCCTCCTTATATATGCTGAAGGGACGGGTTACATGTGGAATCCTATTAGGATTAGGCCTAGTCTATCTCTAATACAAACCAGATACAAGTCCAGGTCTTAACTCCTTGCAAGACAAATATTCCTTATGCCTTTCCTCTTAAACCGGCCCACCATAGTATGAACCGGCCTTCATGAACCGCCAGACGGGCCACCGGGTCTTGTCGCTCCTCTGACCCGCCCGCCGGGTCACCAGTGAGTCATAATGACCAGGTGGGTTGCTTGTAAACCGCCAGGTCAGGGTGGGTCGCCAGTGAATCGCCAAGTGCCAGCCGGATCTCAGTAAACCGCCAAGTCCAGCCGGGTTATACTTCCGGCCGGTTTACGTCGCGGGGTATATCCCCGACATTAGCCCCCAAGTTTAGCTTGGATTTATCCATGGTAAACTTATGCTGCAAAATAAACACCAGAACAAATTTGACAGGTTGTGCTCCGGGTTAAGAATTCTTGTAGACCGGCACCTGAACATCCTTAAGTCCTTGTCATTTCCTTCTTCTAGAAAATCCGGGTCAATAACCATCTTCATACTCAAATTGCTGATGTTGGCTTCTTATAGAAAAAATATTGTGAAGAATAATCCACTTGAGTCGGCTTCCAAAGCGCCAGTTTAAGAAATATTGGTCTTGAAATACTCATTTGATATTCAACCGGTTTGAAGATGCAGAACTTGCCGGTTTTATCATTGCCAAAGACTGTCGGATTATAAAAACTTGATAATTTCGAGTCATGATTGTTGCAGACACCGTTTCATGATTTTTGCCAACGCCAGTTCATGATTATTAATGACGCCGGGTTGCAGCCACAGGGTCATACTGATTGGTGACGCCGGGTCAACCTATT
Source organism: Triticum dicoccoides (assembly GCF_002162155.2). Taxonomy (NCBI): domain Eukaryota; kingdom Viridiplantae; phylum Streptophyta; class Magnoliopsida; order Poales; family Poaceae; genus Triticum; species Triticum dicoccoides. Next base: position 195,826,659 of record NC_041391.1, on the reverse strand, counting down.
TTGGTCAATCAGAGAATTTGAAAATATTTCTTCAATAATAATATAATACCTGTAGCCCCCAAGTCTTGGGCAGAACAAAGTGATGGCTTAAGACTTGCTTCAATATAAATATTGCCACTTAAGAAGAAATCCATGTTGTTCATCCCAGTCACTTAGTAAAAACTGAATACTCCATACTATGTAGCCCCCAAGTGCTGGGTTGTCATGCTTGCAGCAACTTGGGACTTGTAATTGACTGATGCCCATAAAACTTGAATTGTTGACAGGAGCAATTGGTAGCCCCCAAGGGCCGGCTCATTATGATATGATGAGTCGGGTCTTCAATAAGGCCAATAAAAATGACTTTGCATTAGCCCCCAAGTATCATGGTGCATGCTTGCAGCGACATGAGACTTGCATATTTGATATAATCTCAACTTGAATAATGTAGCCCCCAAGTGCCGGGTCGTAAGCCTGCAGCGACTCGGGACTATTCCTTCCATTGTAGAATAAATCATATCCTTTGATAAAATAATAACTGTTGCGCTAAAGCGACTTTGAAAACTCAATAATACCGGTTATTAATAACCATAAAAATCCAGCCATGTTGGCTATTCAAGATAATATAATCCGGTATGAAAAATTCATCCAATACCATAATGAAAATTCAGCCAAATTTGGCTATTTGAATAATATAACCCAATCATTTATAAGCGCATGATTCCAATGGCGCAATCCAAATATATACTGGCGACGTATAGTCCAAAGCCAGGCCGGTTTAATAAACACCGGATAATTTCCCATCATATACTGGCGACTTATCGTCTTAAAGCCAGGCTGGTTTAATAAACACCGGATAATTTATAATCATGCTTTATTCAACCTGTTTCTGCATACAACAAGTTTAAAGTGTCCTGGCGGTTTACCGCCGGACGGGTCATAATGCCCAACATATAACCCGGGTTTATAACCAAGGCTGCACTTAAGAATAATTAAATATGAAATATATCATACATGTGACATTGAATCACATCGTTGGTTTACCAACTTTTTGTAGTAGAGGTAATAACCCAAATTTTGAGTACTGATAACTCCTTCCATATTGTGCCGGTTTATGATAAACCGTACCGGGTTGTGATAAACACCGGATTAACCATATATAATATTGGCGACTTATAATCAAACCAGACTGGGTTAATAATCGCCGGATCATAATTAGTAATGTACTGACAACTTGTAGTTGAAAGTCAAGCCGGGTTAATGAACACCGGTTTACTCCATAATAAGATGGTAACATAAAATCAAAAAATCAAACCGGGCAAATAGTCTCCGGATTAAGAATTGACCGTGTTCCGTCAACTGAACCAGTAAAAAAGTGTTGTTGGTTTAAAGGAAACACAACAAAAATTGAAGAATAGTCATAAAAGAAATGTGGAAGCAAAGGCAATGATAGAAACCGTTTGCAAAAACATGCTTTACTGAACTGATCAGATGGTGTTACCACGGTCGGACAGGACCAAGCCCCCAATAGGAGTGACAATGGTTCAAGTCAGCCAGGTCCCCAAATGAAACCGTGGCATTTATGCCGATCAAAAGGCGTGGCAATGGTTCGGGTTCGACCAAGCCCCCAAGTGATTCTGTGGCCTTAGGCCGATCAAGAGGCGTGACTGGTTCAGACTTGACCATGTCCCCAGGTGATCTGGTGGCTTTCGCCTATCAAAAGGTGTCGCATTGGTTCGGACACGACCAAGGCCCCAAGTGATATCACAAAGCTTTTTTGAAAAGCAAATTTCAAGGGGTAAACCGGAGGCCGCTTCAAAACAGAACCACTCCATGTAACCACACATGATGTAAAAAAGAACAGAGACCCCGCTTTATTAAGCAGAAGCCCCCATGTGATCAATAATATGTTAGGCCAACAAGGCAGGATACCCATGCTTGAACCGCGCATCATGGCAGCAGGTCCTCTTTGGTAATTTTTAACTTTTTTTTGCAAGAGATAAATTCTTCTTGAACCGGGATCTTGAACCGGATATTGAGAGCTTCAAAGCTTTGTGGGAGAACAGATTCCCCTTGAACCGGATTGTAAACCAGATATTTGAGAGCTTCAATGAGACTGACTTCCCTTGAGCCAGAATTTAAATCGGAATCCTTTCTAATGACCAGGATCTTCTTCATTGAGTTGGGATTCTATAACTGTCATATACTTTCTAAGCCGGAAATTTTCTGACGGCCTTCAAATAATAGTAGCCTCCTGGACCGGGTTATCTTTCCCTCCATCGTCCTGGGGTTCTTAAATTTGCTGAAACTAGCAAGATTTGCTGAGTCATGTCATCGTAGCCCCCGAGTCTCAAGGTAACTCGAGGAGTTGGCTTGAAACTCTTCATATTTGACCATGATATAAACCGACATAACTTGTATATCATTGGTGTTGATAGCACGATGTAAATCCACAGAAGGTTGAGGTGACTGCGGCGGGTTATAAATGATCCCGTATGAGCCGTGTCAGCAACTCGGCCAATGGTTCCTTCCAACTGGCGATTTGAAGTTAACCAAACTGTAGTGGCGGCGACTTGTGCGCCTGCCCATTGAGCCATCCGGTGTAGACGGCAGTTGATAGTATATGATAATTTGCCTCCATTTTGAAAGAAAAACCAGGCTACCCAAGCTGTAACTTGCTCATGCAGACAGGTGCGGCCTAGTATGTTGATGTAGACCAGGCCATGAGAAATAGACGGAAAAGATGACCTCAGCATCATAGGCGGCTCAAATAGATGAACCGGCCGCGGTGTTGTAAACCGGTGCGGACGAGAGAGTATGTGAACTTTGTGTTTTAGTAACGAACAAAATCCATTTTTTCACAAATTCTGACTTGATAACCCCCGAGGCTTGAGGCGACTCGAGGAGTCATCTTCAAGCTCTTTGTTCCTGAAATAAAACACAGGAATGCATTACACCGTTCGTGATATATAAAACAAAATTAAATAATAATTTTGATGACTTTGTCAACTTGTGTTCAAGTTGTTAATCGTTTGACTCGACTAAGTAGGCTCACGCGTGGACTTTTTTCATGGAATATGATATGTTCAGGGTCGACAAAGTCCATGGTAGGCATCAGAGTCGATTGACAATAGCATACCCACTACTTGGTCGGTTACGAGTTGCATCTGACTTAGTAAAGAACGAACGTAAAATTATTCGCTGATATGTAGGGCACCCATGTTTGAACTGTGCATCGTGGCAAATAGTCCTCTTTGGTAACCTTACAACTCAACTTTATGAGAAGAAATGATAGCCCCCAAGATTAACTCAAAGGTGCCGGATATATTTAATTGGCTGGAAAAAATGAAATTTAAATGAAAAAGTGACTTAGCTTGTTTTTATGATGTGGCATAAGCCAGCGAAGTCGGAGATGGTCCAGCGGGAGTCGTAAGCAGGTAACCTGACTAACGGCTGGAGACAGCGGCGAGAGCCGGAATTTTGAAGACTTCGCAGCGCGAGATTGCTGAACCGGAGGTGGCATGATCCGAGCCTTCTTAGCTCGAGTCGGAGAAGATCACGATGTTGGTGAAGCCGGGCGTGATGGACTCCGAAATTTGTCAACAGTGGATGTCGACGTTGTTGTTGAAGCCGGCCATGGTAGATGGCGACTTGGAGGGGCGCGGCTGTGGCCGGTTCAGCGCGAGCGCGCAGAGCAAGAGGAGGTGATGGATCGTAGCATGACTTGGCTCCATTTCTTCTAATAAGTAATAGTAGCAAGGTTCAATCCGTCCGTGCCCGTGTCCTCAGGTCGTTGTAGCGGAGGCAGAGGTGACGGCGACTCTTGACGCAGCGACGGATCTGAAACAGATGCGGAGCGGGACCCGGTCCGGTTTGAAAAAATAGAAAAAGGCCCGGCAGTTTTGAGGCTGCGTCTGAATCCTTCTCTGGGTCAAGATCGGTTTGATTACAGTTTTGCATGTGAGACAAACACGCCCGTGAATACTTCCTTGGCGATTTGTGGTGGTTTTCTGTTGATCTCGGTGATTTGACGATGGCTTCAAACGGATTATAACCTTAATTTCCCTTGAATCTCGGATGAGTGTCAAATCTGACTGTGATTCTTCCGCAATGATTCTTCTTCTTCTTGACAATTGCAAGCTCCTTGATCCCTAGGAAAAATCCCTCCAAGAGCTCAACACCACCGTGCGTCTGGCCCCACGGTGGGCGCCAACTGTCGTGGATTTGTCACGTCAGATGTCCTTAGTGTGAGGACTTAGTCGCGAGGCCAACGCATCTATGTGGTAGCTTGAGAGGGGTTGAGAGGAATCGAGAGACGCAACACAAGACAGGGATTTAGACAGCTTCAGGCCCCGGGAAACATCATCCGGTAAAAACCCTACATGCTGTTTGAGGCTAGGTCTCATTATCATCACGAGGGAGTCGCCGTAAACCAGCTCTCCTCTAGTTGTGTTTAGCCCTAGAGATTGTTTCTTCTTGCTTGTCACTTGTCCCTCTTTGGGGAGCCCTGCCCCTCCTTATATATGCTGAAGGGGCGGGTTACATGTGGAGTCCTATTAGGATTAGGACTAGTCTATCTCTAATACAAACCGGATACAAGTCCAGGTCTTAACTCCTTGCAAGACAAATATTCCTTATGCCTTTCCTCTTAAACCGGCCCACCATAGTATGAACCGGCCTTCATGAACCGCCAGACGGGCCACCGGGTCTTGTCGCTCCTCTGACCCGCCCGCCGGGTTACCAGTGAGTCATAATGACCAGGTGGGTTGCTTGTAAACCGCCAGGTCAGGGCGGGTCGCCAGTGAATCGCCAAGTGCCAGCCGGATCTCAGTAAACCGCCAAGTCCGGCCGGGTTATACTTCCGGCCGGTTTACGCCGCGGGGTATATCCCCGACAAAAACCTTGTGTACGCATGAACTTGGTAGGCCCACAAGTCAGCCTCCAAATCTGTGGCAGACAACATAAAGCCCATTTGCTATTTTTTATAATTTGCAGCCCATTTGCTAATTCTTAAGTAATTTATTACAGCCCATTTTCTGCCCAGGACCACGGTCAAACAGTTTAACCTTATTTTGCATATTTCGGTGGAGTCCGAACTGTTGTAATCCCAAAATGATAAACATTTTTTAAGAACTTATTGATTTGCCAAAAAAATCGTTTTGTTTTTGTGAGCAAATAAGACGTGGGACACTTGAGTTGGTTTAAGGGAAAACCAGTGGTAAAAAAATCAGCGCTGGGTGGGAAAAAACAACAAAAATAAGTGTAAGTGCATCTAGTGCCCCTTAGTGATTTTGGTGTATTGAAGACTTATAGGTTAAGGGACTGATGCGTTTGTGAGTGTACACAGGTATATAAGTCTATGAGGAGTTTGATATTTACAGAGAATGTCGATCCCTAAAATGAAGTTCTTCAGCTGAAAACTTTGGATTTCTGAAGACTTACCGAAGACTTTGAAAGTGAAGAAATTGGTGTGACCTTGAAGACTTGGTATTCATTCGAGGAACATGAAGCGTGAAGACTTTTATTTTATAGTTTCATTTTCTCTTTCTTGAGTCATAGGAAACACCGTACTATTAAAGGGGGTCGAGGAAATACTAAGGAAAAATTTTCATGTGATGCTCAACTCAAAATCCTACACCTACCAATCCCTTCGAGTGAAGCCATTGGAAATCTCATATAGTTCAGCCATATTCTTCAGTGACAGAGACGAAGTTCTTCTGATCTCTGAGGAATTTGTTCTAACTAAGGAGTTAGGAATTCACCAGTGTGAATTGCCTACACAGTGAGGAACATGATAGCCCTGAGGATTTTGATAGTCAAAATTCCGACCATTGCTGTGCTACGCGCCGGCTGTTCCAAAATATCTACCCACCTAACGGTCATATCAGACAAGGGCATTTATGTCTTATCATGTCGGGCTGCTCCCTAGGCTATAAATAGCCGCCCCCTTCAACCACTAGTTGGTTGGCTGCTCCGAGAGAAACTGACACTTGTCATTTGAGAGCAACCCATCCTCCGAGAACTTTGAGCAAAAATCATCAAGTAAGGAAATCCCAAACCCAAACCTACAAAACCCCAAGTGATTGAGCATCACTCAAGAGATTGATCATGGGTGGGTCCGATGCTTGTTTCCTTTGAAGACTGTGCTTCTTCTAGATGGTTAGGCGTCAAGGTCTAGAGCATCCAAGAGGAATTGTGGATCGTCGAGTGACCAAGTTTGTGAAGGTTCGGAAGTCACCTGAAGACTTACCACGAGTGATTGGGTGAGGTCTGTGTGATCTTAGCTCAAGGAGAATACGGTGAGGACTGTGTGTCCGGGACTGTGTGTCCTCGAGTTTAAATACTCAGCCGCTCCAACTAGATGTACAACTGAGACGGCAGTTGGAACTGGTCTACCAAATCATTGTCTTCACCGAGCTAACTGGTTCTATCTCCTCAACTCTTTCATTTCCTCATCCATGTTGTTGTGTGCCTGTTCATATCTGTTTGAAGACTTTGACTGAAGACTTTCTCAATTTCGTCAGTTCAATTTCTTCAGTCTGTTCGTCTTCATCTTGTGTTTTCGCTTTCTGTACTCTGTGCTTGTCTTCATTTCATCATGATGACTATGCTTGTGTTCTGTTATGTTCCTTTCTGAGTACTTATTCCGCTGCTAGTAGTTCTTCATTTAGGAATTTCCTCACCGGCAAATTCCTTAGTGAAGAATTCATAAAAATCGCCTATTCACCCCCCTCTAGTCGATATAACGCACTTTCAATTGGTATCAGAGCAAGGTACTCCCTTGTTCTGTGTGATTTTGGTTTAACCGCCAGGAGTTTTAATTATGTTGACTGCAGGATTGAGGAACGTATCTTGTCCCATCTTTGACGGTCATGAGTATCCCCGGTGGAAGGCCATGATGAGGAAGCGACTCATGGCTATGGACAGTGAGCTGTGGACCGTCACTGAGATCGGTCTTACCGATCTATGCAAGATGGTGGAGGCTGATCACATTCGCATGTACACGCTACTCAACCTCATAGCAAAGGATGTCATTTGCTCCAGCCTGTCCCGAAATCAGTTCAGGAACGTCATGCATCTCAATCACGCGAAGCTAATCTGGGACTGTCTCTCTGAGGTCTATGAAGGTCATCGAACCCGTCATGATCCTTGGTTTGAGGATTACAAGGACTCTCTCAATGCGATGACATTCGAACCAGAATCGTCATCCTCTACACCCTGCCTCATGGCAAACAGTGCGAAGGTAACCGAATGCTATCTATCCGAGTCCAGTGATGATGAATCTGGCGATGAATTTGGACCTAGCTATGTCAAACTTGCTTCCCTCGCCACTAAACAACAAAGAGCTTTGGAAAAATTTCAATACATGCTAAATAAGAGCAATGATATGTTGGGTGAAGAAATGGATTAGTCAAAAGCTTTGGCTGAAAGTCTTCAGAGACTTCATTCCAAGTTTGACGACCTTCAAGGTCATCATAACACTCTCTTATCTGATCACGAGAAGCTTTCCTTTGAACTTCTTCAAAGAAAGCAATATCTTGAGAAGTTAAGAGTGAGTTATGAAGATCTTTAGAAGGAGCGTGATTCATTACTTGCTCAACAAATTAGCGCTACCCAGGAAGAATTTGTTCCTCCATGTCTGAAGTGCATTGAACGTGAATCTGCTAATTCTTCACTTGAATGTTCAAATGCTTCTAATGTTACAAATTCTTCACCTGTCTCTGCTGTTACTAATTCCTCATCTGAGGACAATGCAAGTATCACTGATGATGCAGGGCTGAAGGAATTGTACATGACAAGCATGTACAAAAGCCTCAAAGGCATCAGACTCTTTGTGATGTGCTCAAAAAGCAGATCCTCAATAGAAACCCTACAAAAGAGGGTATTGCCTTTGAGAGGAAACTCAATGCTGATAGAACATATTGGAAGCCTGAGCAGTACCCAAAAACCTCATGGGTTGCTGCAAAGGGACCTCCAGTTGATCCATCCAATCTATCTGGCTTTACATGTGAATCTCCTCACTCTTCTGATGAGTCATTTGACTCTAAATATAAACTATTCAAAAATAAGAATGGTGAAGTATTTGCTAGATATGTTGGGACTAACTGCAGGAACGGTTCTCCTATGAAGAAATTCTAGGTTCCCAAAAGTTGCCTTGACAATCTTCAGGTGAATGTCCTCATGACACCACCTGTGAAGAAAAGGAACTCTAGATCAAATTCTTCATATGAACCAAATTCTTCATATGGATCCAAGTCCTCATACGGACCAAATTCCTCACGTGGATCAAATTCCTCAAAAGGATCAAAGTCCTCATATGATCATCATCGTGCTAACCCTTCTGTTTCGCGGGGTAGAGCTAAGGGCTATGAATATGTGCATTATTCTTCAAATCATTATGTTCATAAGTCCTCGAAGAATTTCTCTGCTTATTCATATGCCTACCCTAACCCCTCTTATGTGAAACAAAGTAGACTGGCGTCTATGCCACCTTTCTCATATGGTGCTCGCAGAGTGATGAATTCTTTGCCACCCCTCCAGATGTGGGTGGTGAAGAAAAAGAACTAATCTCTTAATGCAGGGTCAGGTCTCCAGTCGTGCTCAATACGACTGAAGAATTCGTTGGAGACCTGAACAGTGCCTGATAGGACGCAGGCTAATCATGAAGAAATGAATCTTCATTTCTCACGTCCTCATACTGATTATCAATTATAATTGCTTGATGAAATTGACCTGATGATACTGATGTCATATTCTTCACTGATGAAGTATATGAGTTTGTAAGTTGCACTAATTCATCTGCAGGATGATCAACCCAAAGCAAATGAGTGGGTCCTCGATAGTGGATGTACAAATCACATGATTGGTGACAAGAATCTATTGATGGATGCTCCCTTATCACCGTCACATCTGAAGCATATCATCTTCGTTGATAAAGGCAAAAGTCAGGTATTGGGTCTAGGTAAGGTTGCGATCTCAAAGGATCGACACATGGACAAAGTCATGCTTGTCGAGTCCTTAGGATACAACCTCATGTCTGTCTCAATGCTTTGTGATCTTGATATGGTTGCTGTCTTTGGCAAGTATCCTTGTGTTGTGATCTTAGAAGCTAACAATTCCAAAGTCTTCGAAGGCTTTAGGAGAGGAGATCTATATACTGTTGATTTCTCTACAGGACCACAGCCTGCCGTGTGCTTACTTGCAAAAGCTTCAGAAGGCTGGCTATGGCATTGTCTGAGTAATGGGCCACGGGTAGGCTAACTCGAGCCCCAGAACCTTTCAAAACATCGGGGCAGATTGCGCCCCTCAAGACCCCACGATGAAGAACCACCTCCTGGGAGTCGGCAGCAACTGTCCCTCACGGTCGAGCCCCAGGGATGACTTCGAGATAAGCCGACTCTCAGGTGCCGGCTTCCAGATAAGCCGACTCTTAGCTGATGACTTCCAGAGAAGCCGGCTATGGGAGTCGGCCCACGACTCCAACCTTCTCCTGCCTTCGCCATGATGGACAGGGGCGGGATACGGTCATTGCGTGGCCGTCTCTACCCTGCCTACGAGGGGCTGGCATGGCTACAGTGTGTCGTATCGCTGGAGATCGCCATCATGGCGCGGCACTATTGCCATGCCTGCCCTGACCTCAGCCTCAGTGGGTGGCGCACTCTGCCCACGACGGCCTACCTGTACAGCCCGGAGAACGCGGGACCGCCCGTCAGCGGGAGAACAGAAGACGGCGAGAGCACCTCGAAGACGGACCCGTGGGAGTCGGCCCCCTGGAGTCGGCCGGCCCCTCCCACGGGCCCCACACGCCATTAACCAGACAAGACAGGGAATGGCGACAGTGATCGTCCTCCAGACGGTGGCACTGTTGCCATGACCCCATGACCAAGCCAGCATCATCAGAAGCACCGCTACAGTACCAGGCCTGCCAGTGGGGCCCGCCAGTCAGCGGGCCCTAGTAGTCGGTGGAGAAGACGGCGTCCTGAGAGACAGACAGCTGGGACCCGCGCCCAGCCGGATTACCATTGTATCCCTGGGGGGCAGGCCTATATAAGCCCCCCAGGGCACCCATGCAAGGGGGTAGCTTCTCGAGGATTAGACCCAATCATATAGGAAGGAAGGAGCTAGCCTTGCCCTCTCCTACCTCCAGAAAACAGCTCTAGGAGCAACCTTGTATTCACTTTGCCATAGTGATCATGCGGAGACCCCGCAGAGCAGCAGTAGGGGTGTCATCTCCTCGGAGAGCCCTGAAGCTGGGTAAGATCTGCCGGCGTGCATGTCTTCGCCTCATCCCGCTTCCGGGCACCGGCGACGTTCTACTCTCTCCCACCATGATAATCCATCCGTTGGCATATGTCGTACCCAACCCCCAACATTTGGCGCCCACCGTGGGGCGAGGTGCACCGTCGTCCGGAGACCTGCTCTGGATGGGAACCCTTTTCCTCCCTGGCAAGCACAGCCAGCTCGGCATGCTAGATGTAGTCTGCACCGACGCGTTGCACGGTGCTGAGATCGCCTGCGCGGCCAGCTGCCTCACTGAGCTTATCGGCGAGGTTCGCCTCTCCGATGAGCCTGCGTCCGACGCAGGCACGAGCGGCCCCGAGAGCCTCCTCGCGGGTCTCCTCGACCAACTCCACGTTGCCGGCGAGCCTGCCGTGGACCTGGAGTCCATAGGCTCCACCAACCCGATGCTAGTCGACTCCGACACCGCGTCGCCCGACGCGTTCCCCACCAAAGTGGTGGTCTACGACGAGCCGCTCCCTTGCGCGGAGAGCAGCGGAAGCACCATCACGGAGGTCCTTGTCCTCGATCACGGTGAGTGTTCCGGCGAAGGAGGTCATGATCCACTCGACGCGGCCCTGCAAGACCTGACCGCGCCGATTCCGGGAGACGCTGACACCGAGACGCTGGAGGCGCGCCGCCTTCAGCTTGTCGAGGGCGCAAAGAAGCTGGCAGGCATGAGACGCTTGTCAGAAGCCTACCAGCATGAGATGGATCACGCCGTGGGCGGCTCGCCGGCTCCGACTGGGCCCAGTCGCCTAGGCGTGGTCTGGCAACGCGGCGTGGCAATCGCCAAACTGTTTGGGGCCGATCGCCCTGTGTACGCCACGCCTATGGAGAACATCCGCGCCGCCCAGGCGGCGGCGGACGAGCTCAACAACTTCGAAGGCAAAGAGCCCCGCCTGATGACGGAGCGAGTTCAGCAGCTCCTCGACGTAGCTGCCGCGCAGAACGAAGCCGGCTGCCGTACAGAAGCGCCGCAACGACAAAACGACGACCTGCCACCTCGCCAAGATCAAGGAGCAATGTCTCGGACGCTGACTGGCGGTGTCTGCGGAAAGAAAGACAAGGAGCCGGCTGTCAGCCACAGTCGGACTCGCATCACCATCGAGCGCGACCAAGACGACCGCCCCAAAGCAGTGGAATGGCGGGACGACTATCTACCTCCCCCTCCTCGCAGAGAAAGGCGAGTCTCCCAGCCACCCATAGAGCATCCGACTCTCGACGACCGCCTTGGCCGCCGAGAGGGAGTCGGAGAGAATGACGCCCGCCACCGGATCGACCGACTCCACCGATCCCTGGCGCTGGAAGAAGAAGACGAGTTGGGTCCTCCCTGTTTCAGACCCCGCATCCGAGACGAGCCCTTCCCCAAAGGGTTCACGCTCCCCCAAGATACACCCAAGTAAACCGGCTCCGTGAAGCCGGAAGATTGGCTAGTTGACTACTCTACGGCCGTCAACATAGCGAACGGCAACAAGCGTGTTGCCGTGAAGTATGTTCCACTCATGCTCGAGGGCACGGCCCGGACATGGTTGAACAGCCTGAAGCCCCACAGCATCAACAGCTGGGTCAACTTCACCGAAGCCTTTGTCCGCAACTTCACGAGCACGTACAAGCGGCCTCCCAAGCCTCGCCAACTCTCCTTGTGCGTGCAAGGCCCCGACGAGTCCACTCACGACTACCTCACACGCTGGGCCGAGCTTCGGAACTCCTGCGAGGGCGTGCACGAGGTGTAGGCTATCGAGTACTTCACTGCCGGGTGCAGAGAAGGCACCCTCCTCAAGCACAAGCTCCTCTGCGACGAGCCGGAAACCCTCAACGAGCTGCTGATCATAGCAGACAAGTACGCCACAGCCAACTCCTCAATGAAGGCGGAGATTCATGTTAGTGCGACTGGCAAAGTCGGCCCTCAGGCTCCCAGAACTCCGGCTGGGGACGCCGGTCGATGACAACAGCAGAACGACCACAAGCGCGAAGCCCCGCAGACGGCTTCCAGCAGCCGGCAAGTTGCGACAGTCGAAGACCAACAGCTGGAGGAGCAGCCTCTGACCAAGCGACAGAAAGGCGGCAAGTCCAACTGGTTGCCGTCCTTCTCCTACGAGCAGACTCTAGATGGCCCCTGCAAGTTCCACAGCGGCGCAAAGCCGTCAAATCACACCACCCGGAAATGCCACTGGCTCACCAGAATCGCCAAGGGAGACGGCCTACTCCCTCCCCCGCCTGCTGGGCCGCCGCCTCCACCATCGCCCCAGCAGCCGGCTGCCAGGCCAGTCGGTGCGATACAAGACGAGTTCCCAAATGAGCACGGAGCCTATGTGGTGTTCACTAGTGTGGCTGACGATCGACGCAGCAGGCGGCTGCAGCAGCAAGAGGTGAACACAGTCGCGTCAAGCACTCCAGAGTTCATGCACTGGTCCGAAAGGCCTATCAGTTGGAGCAGAGCTGATCACCCAGAGGTGATGCCGAACCCGGGCTCCTACGCCCTGGTCTTAGGCGCCACACTCGCCACAGATAGGCGGGTCGCTCGTTTCTCGCGAGTGCTGATAGACGGAGGCAGCAGTATCAACATCCTGTACAAGGATACCATGGAGAAGTTAGGAATCAAGCAGAGACAGCTTCAGAGCAGCCGGACTATGTTCCACGGCATTGTTCCTGGCCTTTCCTGCTCGCCAATTGGCAAGATCCTGATAGATGTCATCTTTGGAGACAAAGATAATTTCCGCCGAGAGCCAGTTTGGTTTGAAGTGGTGGACCTCGAAAGCCCATACCATGTGTTGCTTGGCCGACCTGCTTTGGCCAAGTTCATGGCGGTACCCCACTACGCCTACCTCAAGATGAAGATGTCGAGTTCCAAGGGAATTATAACCGTGACCGGCGACTACAGAAAGTCATCCGCTTGCGCGGCCGAAAGCAGTCGGCTGGCCGAGTCCTTGGTGATCGCGGCTGAGAAGCGGCTTCTTGATCGGGTTGTGGCGATGGCCGGCAAGCAGCCCGAGATGTCGCCCGACCCCAAGGAGTCGGAAGCAGAAGGATCATTCAAGCCAGCCAGAGAAACGAAGAAGATACCCTTGGACCCGGAGCACCCAGAGAGGTACGCTGTCATAGGTACAAACCTTGACAGCCAATAGGAAGGCGAGCTCGTCGATTTCCTCCGTGAGAATCGAGACATCTCCGCATGGTCCCCTAAAGACATGCTAGGTGTACCGATGGAATTCGCCGAGCACAAGTTACATGTCCGGTCTCATCTGAAGCCTGTCAGGCAGCCCTTGCGCCGCCTGTCAGAAGAGAAGAGAAGAGTTGTTGGAGAAGAGATAGCCCGGCTCCTGGCAGCCGGCTTCATTATGGAAGTGTTTTTCCCAGAATGGCTAGCAAACCCAGTCCTGGTGCTGAAGAAGAACAAGCAGTGGCGGATGTGTATCGACTACACAAGCCTCAACAAAGCCAGCCCCAAGGATCCATTCGCCCTGCCGAGAATTGATCAGGTGATAGACTCCACAGCCGGATGCGAGCTGTTGAGTTTCTTAGATGCATATTCTGGATATCACCAGATCAAGTTGAACCCGGCTGACAGACTGAAGACCGCCTTCATCACGCCGTTTGGTGCCTTCTGCTACCTAACCATGACGTTCGGCTTGAGGAATGCCGGCGCCACCTTTCAGCGTTGCATGCAGAAGTGCCTCCTCAAGCAACTCGGCAGAAATGCCCACGTCTACGTGGATGATGTGGTGGTGAAGACGGAAAAGCGTGGAACACTGTTGGAAGACCTCAAGGAAACCTTTGAGAATCTGCGCCAATTCCAGATCAAGCTCAACCCCGAGAAGTGCGTCTTTGGAGTACCAGCCGGCCAACTCCTTGGCTTCCTGGTCTCTGAACACGGCATAGAGTGCAACCCTGTGAAGATCAAGGCCATCGAGAGGATGGAAGCACCCAGACGACTGCTAGATGTGCAAAAGTTCACCGGCTGTTTGGCGTCCATCAGCCGATTCATCAGTCGGCTGGGCGAGAAGGCTCTCCCCTTATATCAGCTCATGAAGAAGAAGACCTTTTTTGAGTGGACTCCCAAGGCGGGCGAAGCTTTTCTCCAACTGAAGAAAATGTTGACTATGCCCCCTGTGCTGGCGGCCCCGACTCCCAAAGAGCCCATGCTCCTATACATTGCCGCCACCAGTCGGGTAGTCAGCACAGTTATGGTAGTTGAGCGCAAGGAGGAAGGCAAGGCGCTACCTGTCCAGAGACCGGTATATTACCTGAGCGAGGTACTGTCAGCCTCGAAGCAGAACTACCCCCACTACCAGAAGATTTGCTACGGCGTGCACTTTGCCGCCAAGAAATTGAAGCCTTACTTCCAGGAGCATCCAATAACTGTGGTGTGCACAGCCCCACTCACCGAGATCATCGGAAGCCGAGATGCTTCTGGCCGAGTGGCCAAATGGGCCATTGATCTGGCTCCCTACACCATCTACTACCAGCCCCGCACCGCCATCAAGTCGCAAGCACTGGCCGACTTCCTCGTCGACTGGGCCAAGACCCAGTACCTGCCGCCAGCGCCCGACTCCACCCATTGGCGGATGCATTTCAACGGCTCCAAGATGCGCATCAGCTTGGGAGTCGGCATCGTCCTCACTTCCCCCAAAGGCGACAAGCTCAAATATGCGCTGCAGATCCATTTTGCCGCCTCCAACAACGTCGCTGAGTACGAGGCGCTCATTCACGGGCTCCGGCTTGCCAAAGAACTCGGCATTCGCCCGATCCTGTGTTATGGCGACTCTAACTTGGTGGTCCAGCAGTCATCTGGCGATTGGGACGCCAAGGATGCAAACATGGCGAGCTACCGCTTCCTTGTGCAGCAACTCAGCGGATACTTTGAGGGGTGCGAGTTCCTCCACGTGCCAAGGAATGACAACGACCAAGCAGACGCCTTGGCACGAATCGGCTCCACCCGCCAAGCAATACCATCCGGTGTCGCCCTTCGGCGCCTCCTAAGCCGTTTGTCAAGCCTTCACCAGAATCAGACTCCATCTTTGTGCCGGCTCCACCCGAAGAAGTCGGATCCGACTCCAAGAGCGCTCCAGTCGAAGCCGGCCCGGGGACTTCAGAACCCGGCCCGGGGACTGTGGCGACCAATCCGATGACTCCAGAACTCAGCCTGGGGACTGCTCCAGTCGGCCCAGGGACTTCATCAATCCAGCAAGCGGCTGCGGACTCCAACCCGCCGCCTCCCAGCCTAGCCACCCTCGTCCAAGTCGCAGTACTGGTAGTCGAAGAAATAGCAGCACCCTCATGGGCACAGCCCATCCTGAAGTTCCTGGTGAGCAAAGAATTGCCAATTGATGAAACCTTGGCTCGGCAAGTACAACGCCGAGCGGCAGCCTACACCATAGTCAACAGAGAGTTGGTCAGGCGCAGCGTCACTGGCGTCTACCAACGTTGCGTCGAGCCAGAGCAAGGTCAAGCGATTCTCAAAGATATCCATCAGGGTGAGTGTGGCCACCATGCGGCTTCAAGAGCACTCGTCGCCAAAGCATTTCGACACGGTTTCTTCTGGCCGGCTGCCCTAGAAGAGGCCAAAGAATTGGTTCAAAAGTGCAAAGGGTGCCAGAAGTTCCGCTCCAAGCCACATCAGCCGGCTTCGGCACTCAAGACTATCCCCATCGCCTGGCCCTTTGTGGTTTGGGGCCTGGATATGGTGGGACCATTCAAAACAGCCCGAGGCGGCCTAACTCACTTACTCGTCGCAGTGGACAAGTTCACCAAGTGGATAGAAGTAAAGCCTATCAAGAAGTTGAATGGTCCGACTGCGGTGACTTTCATCGCCGACATCACGACTCGGTACGGCATACCGCACAGCATCATCACCGACAATGGCACAAACTTTGCCAAAGGTGCCTTGGCCCGTTTCTGCGCGACTCAGGGTATCCGACTGGACATAGTGTCTGTTTCCCATCCACAGTCAAACGGCCAGGTAGAGCGAGCAAACGGCCTCATCCTGTCTGGCATCAAGCCTCGACTGGTCGAACCACTGGAGCGTTCGGCCGGCTGTTGGCTTGACGAGTTGCCAGCCGTCCTCTGGAGTCTGCGCACGACTCCAAACGAGTCAACCGGCTTCACACCCTTCTTCCTCGTCTACGGTGCTAAAGTCGTCATCCCAACGGACATAGAGTTCGACTCTCCGTGAGTCACCATGTACACCGAGGAAGAAGCAGAAGAAGCACATCAAGACGGTGTCGATCTGCTGGAAGAGGGCCGGCTGTTGGCACTCAGCCGATCCAGCATCTACCAGTAGAGCCTGCGCCGATACTACAACAGGAAGGTCAGGCCGAGATCTTTCCAAGAGGGAAACCTTGTGCGCCGGTTGATCCAGCGAACAGCCGGCCAGCACAAGCTGTTGGCGCCTGGGGAAGGCCCCTTCATTATCAGCAAGACGCTGGGAAACGACTCCTACTACTTGATCGACGCTCAGAAGCCCCGAGCATGCAAGAGGGACGACTCCGGCAAAGAGATGGAGCGCCCATGGAATGCAAATCTTCTCCGAAGATTTTACAGTTGATGCAGTATGTATCATGCTACCCTTTGTATTAAAGTACCAAGACTTCGGGCCCCTCGAGACGAGCTCGGGGGCTGCCCTTTTTTGTTATCTGTATGATAAGAATTATGCCTTCGGGTATATTACTCTTTGTTATGCCGCTTGGCACTGGGCTCGACTAGTCAGCCCAGGGACTCGCCGCCTCGCGCTATGAAATGCTTCCCGCAGTCAGACAAGTAGTGTGTGGCGCCTAAGCCGTCTCCTGTCAGAAGCCGCAGCTCGCAGAGCGACTGTTTGGTAGGCAGGAGTAAGGAAGAACGGGCGCCCACACGAAAAATGGCTAAGGACCCAAAGCACAAACATAGCCTAAGATGGCTTCCAGCCTCTCTCAAGCAAAAGCCGACTCATGAGTAGTCGGCTTGCCGCTTTCTTCTAGCCTCTCTTAAGTGAAGCCGACTCGTAAGTAGTCGGCTTACCGCTTTCTATCCGACTTGTTAAAAACACTCTAAAATGGCCAAGTACTTGCCTTCCCAAAGTAGCCAAGTGTTTGATCCAGTGGCAGTCCGCAGAGCGGTTGTCCAACTGGCAAGGCGGCGACTAAGGGAAGGCAACAAAGGAAAAAGCCAAAAGAGCAATCAGCAAGGAAAGATAGAACTCGGATAAATATTTACATAACATAGGCCCTTGGCCGAATCTTCAAGTAGAGGTTCAAAATACACCCCGCGGGTGGAATTGTTCGAATTAACAAAGTTCTTCAAAGACTACTAAGGCAGATAAAATGAAGGCAAAGACGGCAGCCTAGGAGGCGGCATCCGGGTTCGGAGGGTCGGAGGAGACGGCGGTGTCAGGCGCCGGGGTGGCCGGCTGGGCTGTCTCGGCTCGATCGTCTCTGGCGGCAGCCGCCTTCTCCGGACGCGGCTCGTTGCTGGAGGCGCCGTCGAGCTGAGGCTGGTCGCCCGTTCCGTCTTCTAGCGCCTCCGTCTCACCTTCGTCCTTCGCCTCGCCTTCCTCCTCGGCACTGGAAGCAATCACCTCCGCCGAGTCCTTGTCGTCTTGAACTATTCCGTCGGTGCCTCCCTGCCGTCTTCAGCCCGATCAGGGACGAAAATGCTGGTGTCGGCATAGTCGGCGATCACCGCAGCACGAGCAAAGAGGGTGTCTTCCGCAGCTACCAGCTCCGCCTGGACCTCTGACCGGAACGCGGCCAGACGGTCCAGGTCTAGCCCTGGATGCCACGCCTTGACGAATTCCAAGGCCCGGCGTGCTCCAGCCCGGGCCGAGGAACCCTTCCAAGCCTCAAGACGACAAGCTGCGACCTCCATCCAGTCGGCAGTCCAACTGGCAGTGCGCAGAACCGGCATGTCTGGCCACATGGCGGCAATGGCCTGGGCGCCGGCACGCTGAAGCCGGCGCAGCATCCGATGGGCCGGCCGCAGACGAGCGTCGATGCTCAGAAGCTGCTCATCAAGGGTCCAGGGGGCGTTGGCGGCAATCTCCGCACCATCTGCCCTCCGCGCCTCGCGATCTGCCTCGATGTCCTGAGTGGCCGCCTGCAAGTGGCCAGGGAAGAAGTCTGCCAAGACAAAAAAGAAGCAAGTCAGAATCAGGAGTCGCCCGACCCATAGTCGGCGGCTCAAAGAAAGTAAACAAACTCACCGTCGATGATGTCCTCAATCTCAAGGAAGCCGGAAGTCAGTTGCGCCTCCTTGTCGGTCCAGGAGGAGCGCTCGCTCCCGAACTCGGCTAGGAGCGCGGCCTCTTTCTTCTCTGCCTCCTCCTGCGCCTTCTTGAGCAGCTCCTTTTGCTCCACCAGCTGCGCGGCCAGCAGATCACGCTCCGCGGCAAGCTTGCCGCACTCCTCCCCCTTGGCGCGCAAGGCAGTGTTGGCCTCGCCCAGCTACTGCTGAAGAGTGGCGTTGGCCTCTGAAGAATAGAAAAGAAAGACGTTAAGTTGTCAACAAAGAAATTCGCTGAGAAGATCCGGCCCGACTGCTCAGCAGTCGGCCCGAATCTCGGGGACTACAGCCCGCGGGTGCGCCAGCGCGCCCCCGCGAAGAAGAAGGAAGACTCACTCCGACTCACTAACAAGTCGGTAGTCCGCTTGCTCAGCTCCTCAACATTGCGGTTGAAGGCAGTGACGTGGAGGTTGTGGTACTCCTGCAATAAGAATTTTCAGACGAAGATAAGTATCGGAACTCGCCAGAAGGAGTTCCGAGCCGCCTGCTCAGCAGCCGGCCCGAAACTTGGGGACTACACCCAGTGGGTGCGCTGGCGCGCCCCCACAGAGAAGAACAAAGAAAAGCAAAGTCAAAATGAAGCATACCCGGACGGCTACTCGCGACGCCAGATGCGCCTTGGTGCAGCTCTGGATGGCGTTGCCCTCGGCTCATAGCTTCGCCTGAATGTCCAGAAGTTCCTGGTTCAGCGGGCCCGTGCCGCCTCCTCGCACCCACCCAACGGGCGCGGCACTTGTCGCCTCAGCGTCTGGGAGGGCCGAGCTGGGGGTGCCGGTCTCCAGCGGCCGTGGCGCTGAAGTCGCCTTCTCAAGACGGCGACGCGCTGGCAAGGAGACTTGAAGGAGCAGCTTCGCCACAGACTCGTCCTCAGTC
Organism: Triticum dicoccoides; assembly: GCF_002162155.2. Classification (NCBI taxonomy): domain Eukaryota; kingdom Viridiplantae; phylum Streptophyta; class Magnoliopsida; order Poales; family Poaceae; genus Triticum; species Triticum dicoccoides. Next base: position 195,807,270 of record NC_041391.1, on the reverse strand, counting down.
GGTGGCACCGGCGGGCCTGCCGGTTGTTTATCTTACGCACCCCCAGACGGCGGCGGAGGCGGCGGTGGCGGCACGATCGTGTCCGACATGCAGGCTTTGCCGCTCTCCCTCTCCATGATGGGGTTCTCACCGCCCGCTCCTCCAGTCTACCCCGTGAACTCCGGGGGCGGCTGCCTGTCGCCCGCGCGCTGCCCCTGGGTGGATTTTAAGAAATGGTTTAGCATTATTACTAAACCAAAACAGACAAACAAAATAGAAAACAGAAACAAGAGAGACAGAGAGAGGAACTACCTGGGCCACTTACCTGGCAGCCCAGCCAGCCCACCACTGTAGCAGCCCAGCTGGGCAAAGCCACCCCAGCCCACCAGGGGTTCCCTGTCGTCTTCCTCCTCTTGCCAGAGCAGGCAGGCTGCTGCCTGTCGCCCGCGCGCTGCCCCTGGCCACCTCCTTCTTGCCACCGAGGGGCTTCCTGCCCTTCTAGCGACGCCACGAGGATGCCCCGCGACCCCTCGCTCCTCTCCCTCATTCTCTGCTCTCTCCCTCGCCCTCTAGTTCCTTCCCCGAGCACGCCTCGCCGCTGTTCATTGCCGCCGTGTCCACCGCATCCCCCTCGCTCCCCCGACCGGACCACGAGCTCCGCCGTCATCCGCTAGGCCGTCCCCGCCGATCCACGCAACTGGAAGGCCCTCGGAGTGCTGCCATCGATGTCATCTTCATCATCGGGTCCCGATGATCGCCGCCGTGATTCCGCCGCCGTCCGGACCTCCCCGAGCTTGCCGAGCCGCTCTACCCACTCCATGTGAGCCCCTACTTCGTTTTCCCCTAACTCCATGCCCGATTTCGAGCTCTAGCCGCCCCCTCCACCGGAGCCGGACGCTCCGCCGTGCGGGCTCGTCGCCGTCAAAGCCCCGATGACCATTTGGTCACGAGCGTGCATCCGTTGTGCTCGACGCGACTTGTAGAGCATCGCTAGCGCCTTGCCTCGCTCCTTTGCATACTGTAGCCGTGTTCCTGTGCAAACCCGAACTCCGGCGGCCGCAAAAGAGCTCGCCGCCGTCAGCTCCAGCCACCCCAGCTACTGTCGCTTGTTGCTTTGGATGCGCCTCACTCTCGGGAACCCGTAGGACCAAACCACGCGTCGAATGGTGCTCCGTAGCAAGCACACGGTGCATCTCCGCCGTCGGCCATGGTCGTCGCCGGCAAAACTCCGGTGGCTAACATGGCACGATTAGTTTAGGTACTAATCGTGTTTAGTTAGTGTTCCATGTCGTTGACACAAGGGCCCCACGCCCTAATTATACCCGGGTTCTATTTCCTGTTTAGTTTAGATTAACTCAGCGGGACCCACACGTCAGAGTTGACCCAGCTGACGTGGCCGTTGACCTGGCCCACCTGTCAGCATCACTAACTAGCCCCAGTCACTGACCAGTGGACCCCACTGGTCAGGTTTGACCTGGAGGCGCCCAGTTGACCTGCTGACATCAGGGTGATGTCATGCTGACGCAACATGTATTTTCTGGATTTAAGTTTATTCAGGAAATTCCAGAAAATAGCTTAAACTTCCAAAATTCATAGAAATTCAACCGTAGCTCCAAATCAAATAATTTATATATGAAAAATGATCAGAAAAATCCAATCTATCCATCAGTACCATTTTCATGCATGTTAGAACAACTTATGACTACTGTTTAGGACAATTCAATTAAATGGCATTTAAGAAATCACATATGGAGTTTGAATTTGAATCTTTGATTCAAACCAACTTCATTTAATTTTGTTGCTAGTTGCATTAGCTCAAAACACCAACATATTTCCATGTCATGATCATGCATCATATTGTGCATTGCATTTATTGTGTTCTTCCTTGTTTGTCGGTGTTTGTCCCCTCTTGATAGACGTGGTTCCGACGATGAGTTCGATGACACCGATGAAGAACTATACTATCTTCAGAAGTGCCAGGCAAGCAAAAACCCCTTGTTCATTCCGATAAAATCCCACTCTCTCGCTCCTGTTCTCTTTTACTGCATTAGGACAACAATGATTCATCTGTTACTTGTTGCGGTAGCTGAACCCCTTTATCCTCTGCATGACCTGTCATTGCCACAGTAAATAGATGAAACCCACTAGCATGAGTAGGAGTTGTTTGAGCCCTGATGTGCCTACTCATTCATGCTTTTTTGTCATGCCTGCTACTGCTTAGAGTTGAGTCAGGTCTGATTCATCGGGGATGAAGTGGAATGTGGTGAACATGTACTATTGTTGAGAGCTAAGTGTGTGAACACGATTTGGTAAAGGTAGCAGTGAGAGGCCATGTAGGGGTACATGGTGGGTTGTCTCATTGCAGCGGTCCTCAGGAACTGAGTTCTGTGTTTGTGATCCATGAACAACTACTACCACACATTGGGATCCTTAATTGACTCTCTCGACTTATTAATCAACTCGATATCTGTCCAGGAGTTGCAACTAGTTTCTGGTGTTTGTAGGTAGTGTTAGTAGTCTACCAAGTGGCACCCGGTATAGGTGGGCTTGGGACAGAATAGGCACAGTGGCACGGTGTACCAAGCGTAGATCCACCCGTCGAGGTGGGCTTGGGAACCCTGCACACATCGTTTGGGGCCGTGAGCGACACCCCGGCCGGATCTCCTTGCGGATGGAACACGAATAGGCGATAAACCTGGACGAGAGACTTGTGTGGTTAGTCAGGTCATGGCCAACACCCTCACCAGGCTTCTGCTTGAAGGTTGCCGAGTTACATGATGTGTACATGGAGATAAGTGGCGAGAGCGTGTGTGAAGAAGTACACCCCTGCAGGGTTAATATGATCTATTCGAATAGCCGTGTCCGCGGTAAAGGACTTCTGGGTTGCCTGTACAGTTCATAGACAAATGAAAGTGGATACTCTAAAGTACGCAAGATAAGCGTGAGTGCTATGGATGGCGTTCTCGTAGGGAGACGGGAGCGGATCCATAGTGGTGTATTGATATGGTGAATATGTGGACTCGTGTGCGCCACCTCAAAAGCGTTACTTGCAATCGTAGTTCAGGATATCCACCGTGTCAAAGCTGGCTTGCTGCAGTGAAACCCCACCATCCCCTTTGTTGATAATGATGCATATGTAGTTAGATCTGATGTAAGTCTTGCTGGGAACATTTGTACTCACGTTGCTTAATTTATGTTTTTGTAGAGAGACTTCCGTCTCGCTAGTAGTTCCACGTGGACTTCGACGTTTAGCTTGTTACCTCAGCTACGATCTTGTGCCCTCGGCAGGATCTGGTAGATAGTCAGGCTTCTCAGCCTTTTTCATTTGTAGATGTCTGTACTCATACATGTTAAGCTTCCGCATGTGCTCTGGTTGTTGGGTCATAAGACCCATGACTGTAATATCTCGCTCCTCGGAGCCTATTGAATAAAATACTTGAGTCGTAGAGTCATGTTGTGATGGCATGTTGTATTTGCACATATCGAGCATATTGTGTGTATGTTATCGAAATGCTTGGTATGTGTGGGATCTGAAACCTAGTTGTTTATCCTTGGTAGCCTCTCTTACCGGGAAATGTCTCCTAGTGCTTCCACTGAGCCATGGTAGCTTGCTACTGCTCCGGAACACTCAGGCTGGCCGGCATGTGTCCTTCTTCGATCCTGTGTCTGTCCCTTCGGGGAAATGTCATGTGGTGTCTACCGGAGTCCTATTAGCCTGCTACAGCCCGGTTTATCAGAGTCCTGCTAGCCCAGTTGCTACAGCCCGGTTTACCGGAGTCCTGCTAGCCCAGTTGCTACAGCCCGGATTCACTCGCTGATGACCGACACATTCGTGGTTGGGTCATGTATGCCTGTCCCTGTAAGTTAGTGCCACTTTGGGTTCACGACTAGCCATGTCAGCCCGAGTTCTTTGTCATATGGATGCTAGCGGCACTATCATATACGTGAGCCAAAAGGCGTAAACGGTCCCAGGCCAGGTAAGGTGGCACCCGTGGGAATACCGTGCGTGAGGCCGCAAAGTGATATGGTGTGTTACATGCTAGATCGGTGTGACTTAGGATCGGGGTCCTGACAGCTTTGGTATCAGAGCTTGACTGCATGTAGGATTACCAAGCCAAACTGGTCAAAGTTGAGTCTAGAAATTCTTTAGTTATATAAGGGAATTGATTGTGGGTTGGAACGTAAGGCTCTTTTTACTCCTTATACCTTATCTTTCCTACGGGGTTAAGGAACTAGGCTTTCTCTTCTTTCTATCAGGATCATGTGTTACTAATCCGTAGTCCTATAGGATTGATGGTTCTAAGCTTGAGTTAAGTTCCTACTATCTTCTGTATGTTCATAGTTGATCTCAGAACCTTGATATTATGATGATCGTGTGGTTATGCCACCATTTTGGTAGCATGTCTCAAATCTTTTTGAGCATTTACAGCCGTTATGTTGTCCGAGTCATCCCAGGTTTCTAAATAGTCTAATGCATTTGCAAATCCCTTCCTCTGGTTTTGATGTTCTTTTAGGCCAGCTTAACCACACATAACGGTGAGTTGAGGTACTCTATTGCCTCGACGTATATGTTGGAGCTATTATTATGACCCTAGATTTCTAGAGTATCATCTAGTAGTCTAGCCATGTTTTGTGATCCCAGTGTGATGACTCTGGCCATCATTCCCGAAAGCATCCCGTGATGCCACTTAGTTAGTAGGCATTCCACTTCTGGGTTTTGAACCCGAGATTCACCCTACTTACTTCATGTTGATAGTGTTGCTAGTGCCTTTAGGATATTAGTAACCTTTGCGATAGTCCTCGAGGTCTGTGGTATTTCCTTCTTACAAATACCATGAACTGCCTATGACAGAAGTTCTTTTGAACCAAAAGATCACAACCAGAGTGCTCTTGATGAGTTCTCGATTCCATGTTGTGACTCTGCTAGTTCTACTTTTCTGCATGGGTTATCCGGAAGAAACATGTTGAACTTGTTCGACATGCTAATTATGCATCCACAACTCAGAAAATCATATGTTCTTTTGAGTTGTCCCTCTTTAGTTGTTTTCTGGCCCTTGTCTATCCATTGATAGTCAGGAGTGATTATGCATTCGTCAATGCCTATTACTCTTGTGGTCCGTCGAGCCATTCTATTCCGGAATGACTAGGAGAAACAAACTCCAGTACCTCATCCATGTCTAGGATGGGTCAAAGCAATTGTATTCCGCAGATCAAAATGCCAATCCAGCTTCTGCTCTGCTCTACCTTGAAGTATTACCTTGTTTATGTCAAGAGTATCATAGGAATTGTACGCCCTCTTATGAATTCTTGATGCAGTGATATTATCGCCATCATTATTCACTCCTTGGTCCCCGTGTTGTTGCAACCGGAATGCCGACATGTGAACTATGATGTGTGAAATCAATCCTCCTAGCAACCTTGTTGCTTGGTAGTTAAAGGACAATAATTTCATTCTTAGTGTGTTGGTTCTTGAATCATCATTCTAAGATAGATCGTGCTACCTAGTCCTTATTTCTGGTGCACCTTTCGATCAATGAGTTGGGGCTATGCCAATCCCTTGCTTATTTGATCATCTCGTCTTGCCCTGAAAAGCAAGATTGTTCTCGAGCTTAATAGCATATTGGTGGTTTGTGATTTTTCGATTATCTTCTCGGAAGTATCACCAGGTTGTCACCTGACTGCTATGTTGAGCTCATGACCAAGTTGGTTTTCGAAACCACCCTTTCTCCAAGAATCCGTGTTGGATACCCCTGAGCTAGTTAGTTAAGCTAAATGACAACTTGGAGAGTTGGAAGATAAAAGCTTATCTAACTTAGTTCGTTTCAAAGGGATATCCTGGTGTTGGTGTGTTTTGAAGAAAGATGATATCTTCATTGGTTGATCCTCATGGTCAATTGCTGGATCTATTATCTTATCCCATCTTTGATTTGAGTATGGGCTATCGTCAAATCAAATCAGAACCAACGATATTCATAATGTTGTCTTACTCGTGGTTTTTCCTCGAGCATACACCATTATATTCTTTGGTCTGACCAATGCTATCACTGTGTTCACTTAACTATGGAATTCCTTTTATATGGAAACCTGGATGAATTGTTGTTGAGCCCATTGACAACATCCTTATCTCCTCCATGATTTTGTTGAACATTAAGCTAGTGTTGAAAACTTGTGTAAGCATTTTCTTCATGCCCCGTTCATGAAGTATATGTTGGATGAAAGAAGTGACTTCCTTTGATTCACGTGCATTTGATGTAAGTTGCTGCCATGAATTCGAGAAAGTTTGTTTTTGCTCCTCTGGAATCATCCCAAGTTAGTCATGCACGTGCGAAGTACTCCATGGTTTGATAGGTTGGCCGCCTCCATTCTATATGTGTTCCTAGCACACCAAGCCACTGATTGACTTGTTCAAGGAGAAGAAGTTCCTTCATAAGAGCTAATCATATGACTTATGCAAGGACTTCATTAACCGCAATGATGGTTTCCCAACCTGAACTCGGTAGTGTTTTATTATAAGACTACTATGTAGTCATGCTTGTCTTGGACAACGTGTTCACAGGTTTGTAGCAGAACCAGCTCATGTTTTGGAGCTTGCTATCGTAGTTCATTTCCCGAGAATCTCGCAACGTCATCTCATCGATTTGTGTTGCAAACTTTCTTTTTTCTTCCTAGACTCGATGAGTCTGGAATATCCTGACACCAACCAGATCTGAATCTTAGGCAGATATGATGGTTGGAACATTTCCCAAGAACTATAATATTGGTCCCTCGATAACCGGTAAAGTGGATGTCGTGGCCAACACACCCAGCCGGAAGTATCCTATTTGAGGAGGTTGGCCACCTCCCCATAAGGATTTCGTAGGGTTTTACTCCAATAAGTTACTCCTTATGGATTCTTCTGCTCCCGAAGTCCGACCTTTTACTCGATGTTCTAGTTATCAAACCATATCTATAAATGGGTTGTGCTAGCACATCAAGGAGAACATTAGAAGCGGAGTGCTAAATGTCTCTCGGTCAATCATCCAGATTTTGATCCCTTGGCCTCGCTAAGGTGAAATCTGAGAAAGTGTTATCTTCCTTTGCATCAGCATCCTCCATCACCATTCGTCATGGTAGTAAGTTGTGTTGCCAGGATCCTTGACACGGATATTGGTAAAACCTTGATGAATATGGAAATGCTCGAGTTCTTGAGAGCACACGCAAGTGCTAGGTATTATCGTCGGCATTAATTGCACAGTGCTCTCAATTTCCTCGGCAATGCTATGACCCTTTCAAACAGTGGATTCACTCTCTACTGTTGGGTTCTTCCCCAGTTACCAGAATCATTCCCAGCTTTTGCATTTTGTTCCCAGCTTGCACCGCTAATGTGCCATTCTACCATGGGTCCCTTCCATTTCCGGTGGTAAGCAAATTCATCCATTACATTGTCTTCAATCAGGTAATCCACATCATCCATACTAGTCCGAGTATGCCATTCTACCGAACCCCTCCAAACGATCGCTCGAGAATTGCCTTAGGCTGGTATAAAGAGTTTCAATGATCTTTGAATCAAAGGTAATTCTTTTTGCCACTTAAGGGATGATTCTACGAGTCACTTTTCCTAAGGTGCCCCGTTGGGGAATCATGACAGTTAACTCCCCGCTACGTCATGATCAAGCATGGATTTGTTGCCTACCTAGTAAACCATCATCATCTGTTACACCCCATCCCTCTGAATGTGTGTCTCGTGTCTCAGCTCAAGAGATGTTTATATCTCACCCCATGAGCTGATCCAGACTTGTTCGGTCTTCAAGAAGATCGATTCTTCTAGAGTTTTCCTTTCCTCTTCTTGTCATGTTAGTTGGAGTTCTCAAAGGAAGACATCGAGTCAAAGATGGTGATCGATTCAACGTTCTGATGAAGTGCCACCTGGATCGTGAAGATTATGTTAGTTTGTGTTCCCCCTTCATCCTACCCTACGCTTGAATCTCGGGACGAGATTCTTGTTTAGTGGGGGTGAGTTGTCACATCCCTAGCTTCTGGTGCTGCCTAGTGTTTGCATCTTGCTTGCATCATGTTTAACTTTCATGGAAATTTGAAATGGGGATGTTCAAACCCTAGCATCAAAAGGAATTCAAATAGGTTCAACCAAAATATTTTTCAATGATTTCAAAATGCCCTTTAAAAATGTTCATCATTTCTGGATCAAGGTGGAAGCATCTACCAAAAATGGTTCACATTTTTGCAGGACAAATTTGGACTTTGAATTAATCCAAACATATTTGAATTGGGGCTATTTAAATGCTATGTATATTTTAGATGCTCCAAAAATGTTGGAAATTGTTAAGGGTCACTGGAATAATTCAGAAAGCACCCATAATTATTTCCAGGATTTTAAGAAATGGTTTAGCATTATTACTAAACCAAAATAGAGAAACAAAATAGAAAACAGAAACAAGAGAGACAGAGAGAGGAACTACCTGGGCCACTTACCTGGCAGCCCAGCCAGCCCACAACTGTAGCAGCCCAGCTGGGCAAAGCCAGCCCAGCCCACCAGGGGTTCCCTGTCATCTTCCTCCTCTTGCCAGAGCAGGCTGCTGCCTGTCGCCCGTGCGCTGCCCCTGGCCACCTCCTGCTTGCCACCGAGGGGCTTCCGGCCCTTCTAGCAACGCCACGAGGACGCCCCGTGACCCCTCGCTCCTCTCCCTCACTCTCTGCTCTCTCCCTCGCCCTCTAGTTCCTTCCCCGAGCGTGCCTCACCGCCGTACGCTGCCGCCGTGTCCACCGCATCCCCCTCGCTCCCCCGACCGGCCCACGAGCTCCGCCGTCATCCGCTACGCCGTCCCCGCTGATCCACGCGACTGGAAGGCCGTTGGAGTGCCGCCATCGATGTCATCTTCATCATCGGGTCCCGATGATCGCCGCCGTGATTCCGCCGCCGTCCGGACCTCCCCGAGCTTGCTGGGCCGCTCTACCGACTCCATGTGAGACCCTACTTCGTTTTCCCCTAACTCCATGCCCGATTTCGAGCTCTAGCCGCCCCCTCCACCGGAGCCGAGACGCTCCGCCGCGCGGGCTCATCACCAGCGAAGCCCCACTGACCATTTGGTCACAGGCGTGCATCCGTTGTGCTCGACGCGACTTGTAGAGCATCGCTAGCGCCTTGCCTCGCTCCTTTGCATACCGTAGTCGCGTCCCTGTGCGCACCCGAACTCCGGCGGCCGCAAAAGAGCTCGCCGCCGTCAGCTCCGGCCACCCCAGCTACTGCCGCTTGTTGCTTTGGATGCGTCTTACTCCCAGGAACCCGTAGGAGCAAACCACCTGTCGAATGGTGCTCCGTAGCGAGCACACGGTGCATCTCCGCTGTCCGCCATGGTCGTCATCGACAAAACTCCGGTGGCTGACGTGGCACGATTAGTTTAGGTACTAATCGCATTTAGTTAGTGTTCCGTGTCGTTGACACAAGGGCCCCATGCCCTAATTAACCCCGGGTTCTATTTCCTGTTTAGTTTAGATTAACTCAGCGGGACCCACAAGTCAGAGTTGACCCAGCTGACGTGGCCGTTGACCTGGCCCACCTGTCAGCGTCACTAACTAGCCCCAGTCACTGACCAGTGGACCCCACTGGTCAGGTTTAACCTGGAGGCGCCCAGTTGACCTGCTGACATCAGGGTGATGTCATGCTGACGCAACATGTATTTTCTGGATTTAAGTTTATTCAGGAAATTCCAGAAAATAGCTTAAACTTCCAAAATTCATAGAAATTCAACCGTAGCTCCAAATCAAATAATTTATATATGAAAAATGATCAGAAAAATCCAATCTATCCATCTGTACCACTTTCATGCATGTTAGAACAACTTATGACTACTGTTTAGGACAATTCAATTAAATGGCATTTAAGAAATCACATATGGAGTTTGAATTTGAATCTTTGATTCAAACCAACTTCATTTAATTTTGTTGCTAGTTGCATTAGCTCAAAACACCAGCATATTTCCATGTCATGATCATGCATCATATTGTGCATTGCATTGATTGTGTTCTTCCTTGTTTGTCGGTGTTTTTCCCCTCTCATAGACGTGGTTCCGACGATGAGTTCGATGACACCGATGAAGAACTATACTATCTTCAGAAGTGCCAGGCAAGCAAAACCCCCTTGTTCATTCTGATAAAATCCCACTCTCTCGCTCCTGCTCTCTTTTACTGCATTAGGACAACAATGATTCATCTGTTACTTGCTGCGGTAGCTGAACCCCTTTATCCTCTGCATGACCTGTCATTGCCACAGTAAATAGATGAAACCCACTAGCATGAGTAGGAGTTGTTTGAGCCCTGATGTGCCTACTCATTCATGCTTGTTTGTCATGCCTGCTACTGCTTAGAGTTGTGTCAGGTCTGATTCATCGGGGATGAATTGGAATGTGGTGAACATGTCCTATTGTTGAGAGCTAACTGTCTGAACATGATTTGGTAAAGGTAGCGGTGAGAGGCCATGTAGGAGTACATGGTGGGTTGTCTCATTGCAGCCGTCCTCAGGAACTGAGTTCTGTGTTTGTGATCCATGAACAGCTACTACCACACATTGGGATCCTTAATTGACTCTCTCGACTTATTAATCAACTCGATCTCTGTCTAGGAGTTGCAACTAGTTTCTGGTGTTTGTAGGTAGTGTTAGTAGTCTACCAAGTGGCACCCGGTACAGGTGGGCTTGGGACAGACTAGGCACAATGGCACGGTGTACCAAGCGTAGATCCACCCGTCGAGGTGGGCTTGGGAACCCTGCACACATCGTTTGGGGCCGTGAGCGACACCCCGGCCAGATCTCCTTGCGGATGGAACCCGAATAGGCGATAAACCTGGACTAGAGACTTGTGTGGTTAGTCAGGTCATGGCCGACACCCTCGCCAGGCTTCCGCTTGAAGGTTGCCGAGTTACATGACGTGTACATGGCGGTAAGTGGCGAGAGCGTGTGTGAAGAAGTACACCCCTGCAGGGTTAATATGATCTATTCGAATAGCCGTGTCCGCGGTAAAGGACTTCTGGGTTGCCTGTACAGTTCATAGACAAGTGAAAGTGGATACTCTAAAATATGCAAGATAAGCGTGAGTGCTATGGATGGCGTTCTCGTAGGGAGACGGGAGCGGATCCATAGTGGTGTATTGATATGGTGAATATGTGGACTCGTGTGCGCCACCTCAAAAGAGTTACTTGCAGTCGTAGTTCAGGATAGCCACCGAGTCAAAGCTGGCTTGCTGTAGTTAAACCCCACCATCCCCTTTGTTGATAATGATGCATATGTAGTTAGATCTGATGTAAGTCTTGCTGGGTACATTTGTACTCACGTTGCTTAATTTATGTTTTTGCAGAGAGACTTCCGTCTCGCTAGTTGTTCCACGTGGACTTCGACGTTTAGCTTGTTACCTCAGCTACGATCTTGTGCCCTCGGCAGGATCTGGTAGATAGTCAGGCTTCTCAGCCTTTTTCATTTGTAGATGTCTATACTCAGACATGTTAAGCTTCCGCATGTGCTCTGACTTGTATGCTCTGATTGTTGGGTCATGAGACCCATGACTGTAATATCTCGCTCCTCGGAGCCTATTGAATAAAATACTTGAGTCGTAGAGTCATGTTGTGATGCCATGTTGTATTTGCACATATCGAGCATATTGTGTGTATGTTATTGAAATGCTTGGTATGTGTGGGATCTGACAACCTAGTTGTTTATCCTTGGTAGCCTCTCTTACCGGGAAATGTCTCCTAGTGCTTCCACTGAACCATGGTAGCTTGCTACTGCTCCGGAACACTCAGGCTGGCCGGCATGTGTCCTTCTTCGATCTTGTGTCTGTCCCTTCGAGGAAATGTCACGCGGTGTCTACCGGAGTCCTGTTAGCCTGCTACAGCCCGGTTTACCGGAGTCCTGCTAGCCCAGTTGCTACAGCCCGGATTCACTCGCTGATGACCGACACGTTCGTTGTTGGGTCATGTATGCCTGTCCCTGTAAGTTAGTGCCACTTTGGGTTCACGACTAGCCATGTCAGCCCGGGTTCTTTGTCATATGGACGCTAGCAGCACTATCATATACGTGAGCCAAAAGGCGCAAACGGTCCCGAGCCAGGTAAGGTGGCACCCGTGGGAATACCATGCGTGAGGCCGCAAAGTGATATGATGTGTTACATGCTAGATCGGTGTGACTTAGGATCGGGGTCCTGACAAAGAGCTCATCATCGCAAGCGTGGCATAGCTCGGTGCGGCAGCGGCGAGATGAAGAAGAAGCAAGAAGGAAGCAAGGGGAGTAGGGGAGATGGGCTCGCGTGCTTCATCGCTCCCTTCCTCCCGCCTACTTATAGGCTCATAGGGCTGAGAAGCCGATGGGGCGGGCGTGGGATTAACTGCGCCCCGGCCCCCACGCCCCCCACGATTTACCACACATAGCAACTGCATGCAGTTACGGCGTGAGAAACCCAACCGTCCACACGGCCGCAGCAAATCCGCTCACGTGCCGAGGCACGGTAGTGGCAGGCCCCGCCTGAGGTCCTGTCCCATCGCGTGCGTGGGTGGGCAGACTGACCCTGCCACGTGGCGCCACGCGACGGACCTGCAACGGGCGGCTGCCCGGAAGCTTATCAGGGACGCCGCCTGGACCCTGCCGCGATGTTCAAACACTCTAAGAGGCAAGACGGCCTTCTGCGAGTCCGACTCCAGCTAGTCGGCCTGGAGGAAGACAGCGAGCGAGGCCGAGATTCCATCCCCAGAAAGATGAAATTGTTGAGGCTCCCCGACACGTCTCCCGCGGCGCCTCAGCAGCTTCGGGGACTACTGTCGGAGTAATGGGCCACTGGTAGGCTAACCCGAGCCCCAAAACCTTTCAAAACATCGGGGCAGATTGCGCCCCTCAAGACCCCATGATGAAGATCCGCCTCCTGGGAGTCGGCAGCAACTGTCCCTCATGGCCGAGCCCCAGGGACGACTTCGAGATAAGCCGACTCTCAGGTGACGGCTTCCAGATAAGCTGACTCTTAGCTGACGACTTCCAGAGAAGCCGGCTGTGGGAGTCGGCCCGTGACTCCAACCTTCTCCTGCCTTCGCCACGATGGACAGGGGCGGGGTACGTTCATTGCGTGGCCATCTCTACCCTGCCTACGAGGGGATGGCATGGCTACAGTGCGCCATATCGCTGGAGATCTCCATCGTGGCGCGGCACTGTTGCCATGCCTGCCCTGACCTCACCCTCAGTGGGCGGTGCACTGTGCCCATGACGGCCTACCTGTATGTCCCGGAGACGGCGGGACCGCCCGTCAGCGGGAGAACAGAAGACGGCGAGAGCGCCCCGAAGACGGACCCGTGGGAGTCGGCCCCCTAGAGTCGGCCGGCCCCTCCCACGGGCCCCACACGCCATTAACCAGACAAGACAGGGAATGGCGACAGTGATCGTCCGCCAGACGGTGGCACTGTTGCCATGACCCATGACCAAGCCAACATCATCAGAAGCACCGCTACAATACGAGGCCTACCAGCGGGGCCCGCCAGTTGGCGGGCCCCAGTAGTTGGCGGAGAAGACGGCGGCCTGAGAGACAGACGGCTGGGACCCGTGCCCAGCCGGATTACCATTGTATCCCTGGGGGGCAGGCCTATATAAGCCCCCCAGGGCACCCATGCAAGGGGGATAGCTTCTTGAGGATTAGACCCGATCATATAGGAAGGAAGGAGCTAGCCTTGCCCTCTCCTACCTCCAGAAAACAGCTCTAGGAGCAACCTTGTATTCACTTTGCCATAGTGATCATGCGGAGACCCCGCAGAGCAGCAGTAGGAGTGTTATATCCTCGGAGAGCCCTAAAGCTGGGTAAGATCCGCCGGCGTGCACGTCTTCGCCTCAACCCACTTCCGGGCACCGGCGACGTTCTACTCGCTCCCACCATGATAAGCCATCCGTTGGCATATGTCGTACCCAACCCCCGACAGGCATCAACGACTTGGTCATGCTGGCATGAGGAATCTGCACATGCTTGCAAAGAAGAAGCATGTCATTGGCATTGAGAATGTCAAATTCCTCAAGGATCACTTATGCGGAGCCTGTGAAGCTGGAAAGATGACAAAGGCCAAGCATCCAGCGAAGACTATCATGACTACCACTCAACCATTTGAATTGCTTCATATGGATCTCTTTGGTCCTAATCATTATTCTGCTATGACGAATGATGCATCTCTATATGGTTTTGTTATTGTTGATGATTACTCTCGTTACACATGGGTACACATTGTCACTTACAAACATGAAGTGCAGGAAGTCTTCAAACGATTTTCCTCGAGGGCTTCAACCAACTTTGGTGTGAAGATGAAACACATCAGAAGTGACAATGGAACTGAGTTCAAAAATTCTGGTCTTGATGGCTATTTTGATGAACTTGGTATTACTCATGAGTTATCTGCTCCTTATACTCCTCAACAGAATGGCGTTGTGGAGCGCAAGAACAGAACCCTTGCTGAAATGGCTCGCACTATGCTTGATGAATACAAAACACCTCGTCAGTTCTGGATTGATGCAATGGATACTGCTTGCCACATCATCAACAGAGTATATCTTCACAAATTCTTCAAGAAGACCGCCTATGAACTCCTCACTGACAAGAAACCCAATGTAAGTTACTTCAAAGTCTTCGGTGCTAAATGTTGGATTAGAGATCCACATCACAATTCTAAATTTGCACTGAAAGCACATGAGGGTTTCATGCTTGGTTACAGAAAGGACTCGCACACCTACAGAGTCTTCAACAGCGTTCTTCACAAGGTTGTTGAAACTGTAGATGTGCGGTTTGATGAAACTAATGGCTCGCAAAGAGAGCACCTACCTTCTGTGATAGATGAACCAACACCTGAGGATTCTATCAAGTTCAAGGCCACTGAGGATGTCATTCCTACTAAAGAATCTGCTGAAGAATTCATTCCAGAACGTGATGAACGTCGAACTAGCGCACCTGAAGAAAATGGTGCTGAGGAAAATGCTCCTGGAGAAAATGCGGATCAAATTCCTCGAAGACAACCCTCTCATCCTCGTATTGCGAATGAAGTGCAAGTCGAGAAGATCATCGATGACATTCGTGCACCAGGTCCTCTCAAACGCTCAAAAGCTTCACATTTATCTAACTTTTGTGGGCACTTTGCTTTTGTCTCTATCAAAGAGCCCACTAAGGTAGATGAAGTATTTCTGGAGCCTGAGAGGGTTCAATCTATGCAAGAAGAATTACATCAGTTTGAGCTCAACAACGTTTGGGAACTGGTCAAACATCCAGATCCTCGCAAGCACAACATTATTGGCACAAAATGGATCTACCGCAACAAGGAAGATGAAAATGGCCTTGTGGTGAGGAATAAGGCACGGCTTGTAGCTCAAGGCTACACACAGGTTGAGGGTATTGATTTCGATGAAAATTTTGCACCTGTTGCTAGACTTGAGGCTATTCGCATATTACTTGCTTACGCTAACCATCATAATATCACTTTGTATCAAATGGATGTGAAAAGTGCATTCCTCAATGGTAAGCTTGAGGAAGAAGTATATGTTGCTCAACCCCCAGGTTTTGAAGATCCAAAGAATCCTGACAAAGTCTTCAGACTCAACAAGGCCTTGATTGGCCTCAAGCAAGCCCCTCGGGCATGGTATGACACTTTGAAGGAATTCTTCAAAAAGAAAGGCTTCAAACCCGGTTCACTCGAACCAACTCTTTTCACTAAGTCTTATGATGGTGAATTATTTGTGTGCCAAATATATGTTGATGATATTATCTTTGGTTGTACTGACCAACGCTATAGTGATGAATTTGCCTATATGATGAGTGAAGAATATCAAATGTCTATGATGGGGGAGTTGAAATTATTTTTAGGTCTTCAAATTCGTCAATAGCGCAATGGAATATTCATATCTCAGGAGAAATACCTCAAGGACGTATTGAGGAAATTCGGCATGCAAGATTGCAAAAGGGTCAAAATTCCAATGCCCACAAATGGCCATCTATGCACTGATGAAAATGGTAAAGACTTCGATCAAAAGGTATACTGCTCCATGATTGGCTCTTTATTGTACCTATGTGCATCTAGGCCGGATATTATGATTAGTGTTTGCATGTGTTCCCGATTTCAAGCTACACCGAAGGAATCACACCATAAGGCTGTGAAACATATTCTTCGATATCTAGCTCACACACCAACACATGGATTATGGTATCCCAAGGGCTCTTCATTTGATCTCATTGGATATTCTGACTCTGACTATGCTGGCGATCGCGTGGACCGCAAGTCAACGTTAGGCACATGTCATTTCCTCATACGATCTTTGGCCTGTTGGTCCTCGAAGAAACAGAACTGCGTATCACTCTCCACTGTAGAAGTTGAGTACATTGCTGCTGGATCGTGCTATGCTCAATTACTATGGATGAAGCAAACACTCAAGGACTATGGCGTCAACATGAAGAATGTGCCTCTCTACTACGACAATGAGAGTGCTACCAAGATTGCTCATAACCTAGTTCAGCACTCGAAGACAAAGCACATCCAAATTCATCATCATTTTCTTCGTGATCATGTGTTGAAGGGCGACATCTCCATCGATCACGTCAACACTGAAGATCAATTGGTTGATATCTTCACAAAGCCCTTGGATGAGAAGAGAGTTAGCAAGTTGCGGTGTGAGCTAAATATCCTAGAATCTTCGAATGTTCTCTGAAATGGACACACATCCTAACACTTATGCTGACTTGATGACTTAGATGCGCAACACACGAAGTAACGTTTTTCTTCAATCAATGAAGACTAACCCTCTAAGTGTGAAGAAATTAATGAAGAAATTGACTCTCAAAGCCCTACGGCAATTGTACGCGGTGTCTGAAGCCAACTTTCTTATACGATGGGTTACGCCACCACAAAAAGTTGAAAATCTTCAATTTGAGTTTGTCCTCAATTTTGAAATTCCTCAGTTTTTCAAATTCTTCAACTTGCAATGTCTTCACTATTTCCGTCGTTTGTCTTCATTTGAATATATATATTATATATATATATATATATATATATATATATATATATATATATATATATGAGTTTTATGTCCTCTACAGCATTCACTTATTGCTAATTCTTCAAGTTGATTGTTTCCGCTAAGTGAATGTGATCGGACCCTTCCCCCTCTATGCTAAACTCAATCTAATCTTTTCACAAATTCTTCATATGCGTTCTGATTTGAAACTCGTTCAAAATCTTCACTGTGTCCTTGACAGCTGAAGAAATTGCGAACGGTAACTTAAAACTTATCTTATCTAAATTTTCGGCTTTGCCGCTCAAACCGTTCCGCTTCTCACGACAAATAATTATCTATTCACCCACGATCCTACACAATCGCCACCTCACAGTACGTGGGTGACACATGTCATGTGAATGGGAAAAGCCAGGGGCACGTTCGTCTGAAATCCTCAAGCGCACAGTTTTTCACTACCGCTATAAATACCCCTGCCTTCTCCTCACTTCACTTTTACTCCGCACGACCTCTCTCTCCCGCTAGAGCTTCCCAAACCCTAGCGCCGCCGCTACTTCATCATCGCTAGTGAGGTAGAGCTTCACTGCCTCGACCTCGTCGTCGTCGTACTCGCGCCGGTTGCGGATTTCTTCACTCCGACGCCGCCGTAGCCGTCTTCCTCTGCCAAGTTAGGGCGTGGAAGATCTGAACGGACGAATTTCACCTCAACGCTTCCCAGTTCGTCATGTTCTTCAGTTCGGGTAATTAAAAGTTGCTTTCATTGCCCTCTTTGATTCATGTGTTTTCCTAAAAATCTTCAAAGGTGTTTATTCTTCAATTCTTCACACACATAAACACCTCACATGTCATCTACTCTTGATTTGTTTCTCTAAGCAATGATTTTCTTCAAGATTCCTCAGTTGTGTGGATTTTCAATTTATACAACTCTAGAACCTAAGAACAAAGAACGCTTAGTGAAATTCCTCAAGACTCATCTGGTCAAATTCCTCAAAACCTATTCTTTTTGAAAAACCTTCTGAGAACGCATATGACCTCTCCAAAAATTCCTCGCAACTATACTCTGTTCACAGGTACAAATGTTCGCTGCTGAATCACTAGGTTCTCATCAACTTAACTCATTTGCAGCGTTCCTCGAAGAAAAATTGCATACCTCTTTAGAGACTTCAGTTGTTCATATTCCTCAGCTGAAGAAAATGACTGACAAGAAGCCACAAAAGGGAGGAAAAAGGCCTGAGGTCAACACAGTGTTTGAAATCCCTGAGGATATTTATGCTGGTTACTGGACTCCAGATGAAGCCAAGTTTCGCAAGGAGGACAAGAATCAGCGCAAGGTGTGCATACAACGAATTGAGAGGAGATGGGCACGAGAATGGAGGGAGTACAGGTATGTTACTCCCAAGTACATGAAGAAATTCGCGCTCAACCCTCCATGCTCAAGGCCTCCATTGAGACCTGGCCAACTAGCGGATCCCACCAGCCTCAAGCGCGGTGAGGACTATGCTACTGAATGGTCTAGGCACCAGGCCAAACTTGCCAAGCAAGCAAAAGAAGCAGTGAGGAAATTCAATGAAGATTCTGCTGCTGCTGCTAACGCTGCTGAGGCCTCTGGTAGTAAGCCCAAGAAGGCTATGCCTAAGAAGCCCGCTCACAAGTCAAGTGCTTCTCCTTCAATGCCCTCACGGCCAAGTTCCTCAGCAATGCCCTCACGGCCAACATCTTCAAAGCCCTCACGGATAATTCCTCAGTCTGCTCCTCCTCCTCCTCCGACAAAGTCTTCAGTTTCTCTGACAAAATCTTCGGCACCTGTGCACCTTGCCACGTGCCAAAGGACTCAAGGCTTCTCTATTGCCTCAGGAGCATCTGCAGCTCCTCAGCTGCTCGACCTTCCTCAGTTGGTCCCTCACTACTGAAGAAAAAGGCCACTACTGGACGAGGTCTTCGACCAAGTCCTCATAAGAAGCAAGTCGCTTTCCAAGTGCCCTCTGATGATGATGAGGCGGATGATGATGAACTTGCCGAAATCATCAGAGATAGGCAAGCCAGGTCCGCTAGAGCCAAAGGCAGCAATGTGCCACTACTTCTGGATCCCAAGCTGATCCTCGATTTCATTTACTTATGGCACAAGGACCCCGCTACACATTTGCCAGAGATGAACCTCACTCCTGGTCAAAGTCATGTTCTCACTCACTTCATTGAGGAAGAAAAGTGGAAATGTGAAGAAGGACGAAGGTTGAAGAAAGCGCAATACAAGAAGCAGCGCTACCTCAAGGAAAATGTCCTCACTCTTACCCCTGAACAACTCATTGCTGTACAAGCTGAAATCAAGCAACTGAGTGATGATTTCAATCGGTATCATGCTGATTGGAAGGGAGCGAAGGTTCGGTTCGTCAATTTAACGAAGACTTTCTCTTCAACTGCCTCTGCACCTGTGCATGTTGAACTTCCTCAGGCTGAAGAATCTGCCCAGCCCACTGAAGAACATGCCAGCACCGCTGATGTCGGTATGGCTGCTGAAGAAAATGAGAGTTCCAGGGCTGATGTCTCCATTCCAGC
This sequence comes from Triticum dicoccoides, assembly GCF_002162155.2. Taxonomy (NCBI): domain Eukaryota; kingdom Viridiplantae; phylum Streptophyta; class Magnoliopsida; order Poales; family Poaceae; genus Triticum; species Triticum dicoccoides. The sequence goes on along the minus strand of NC_041391.1, from coordinate 195,787,739 downwards.
CGCTGAAGATATTGCCAGGGCACCCACTAGTGGTGCGCCTGAAGAAAGTGACCAAGTCAGGGCAACTACAACAGTTACGCCTAAAGAAAATGCACCTCCTGCGCCTACACCGACTCTGATCCTTCCATCTGCCTTAGATGTGAAGAAGACCAAGGCTGCAGAGCGTGCAGCGATGAAAAAGAGGAAGGCATCAACCTCTTCAAATTCTTCATCTCCGAAGAAGATGAAGACTCTGATCAGTTCAATTGACAATCCAATTGATGTCGTTCCCGTCTCTTCGATGCCATCAAAGGACCTTGTTCCTTTTGGTGAAGAATATGTGATTCCTGATGAATCAAATGAAGAAACTCCTTCTGCTGCTTCGACAGAGCAGTTGGACGAAGAAATTGAAGTGGATGAGATCCCTTCAACCCTAGTCATTTCCTCACCTTTGCCTCAGTTTACTGCTGAAGAGGCAGGTGTTGAAGAAATTGAAGAGGAAGATGTGGACATTGGTTGTACCACACCTGTGCTTAATGATTAATTTTGGGAAAGTCAACATCCAAACTCTCCAATGTTCACTCCCCTTCAAGCTATTCCTCAGTGCCCTACCGCCACTGAAGTGCAAATGGGATCTGAAGAACCTCATGCAATCCCAAGTGTTCATGAAGAAATTCCAGCCACTAGTGCTGAAGAAATTGTCAATGAAGAATTGACAACCCAGGTTGAAGCCACTGAAGAGCCTGAAATTCCTCAGACTGAGGAACCTGAGATTGCGATCCCTGAGGTAGTAATGCAATTGACTGATACTCCTCAGCCCAAGCCAAAGGATCCCTTCTCTAAGAAGCAAAAATTCAAGGCTGGTGATTTCTTTGGCGAGCATGTGTTCTTCACGGAATTCAACCCCTATGACAATGCTCGTCTCGGAAGGAAGCGTTTCTGGACTACCAGCCAGGCCAACTTCTATTCCCCAGTACTTTACAACAAGGACAAAGTCTTTGATCATGAGCATATTCCTCATGTGGACATGGAATCCATGCCTTGCTTCTCTCAAGTCCTCAGCATGATTCATGACGCTGGCTTGCTCAATTTCAGCACTGACATAGTTGATTGGAATGAAGAGTTTATTCTTCAGTTCTACGCGACTTTGCATATCACAGGCGATGCTGCTGATGTCAATTCGTGGGTGTTGGACTGGATGATTGAAAATACTCATTACAAGGCACCAGCCTCTGAATTGCTTTGTGCCTTGCCTATCAGTCCTCCACCTGATGGCGCTCGATGTCTGTATGATGAACCTGAACTTATTGATCACTATATGCAAGTGCTCATTAAGCCGCTGAAGCCAGGACAAGCTCCAAGGACCAAATTCCTCGTGAAGGAATTGCTCTATGTGCCCAGAACCATCTACCGCATTTTGACAAAGACCATGAGTCCCATCAAAGACCATGACTCATACGATGAAGAAATTCTCAGAATGATGAAGAATATGCTTTTCAATATCATGCATGGAATTCCCATAAATTATCACGATTTCTTCATGAGGACTCTGGCGAATGTTGCACTTTCTCCATTTGAGCTGAAGCCTTATGTGACGTGGATCATGAGATTCCTCAGAACAAGGTCTTCACTCAACTACAAGGCAGATTTTTAGAATCACCTCAGCTACTTGCCCCCTATTGAAGTCCTCAAGCGGACAATTTCCTCATCTGATGAGAAGGGCAAGTCACCAGCTGTGATCGATGAAGGCACTCGTCCATTGGATGGTCAGTTCCGCAAAGTTGCATCCTACTCCACCAATGATGACTCTGCCACACATGGTTTTGCTGCCAATGCTCCAAAGTCAAGTCCTCAAGCTACTGCTCCTCGTGTGATGACTGACCGTGAACTGCTGATAAGTCTTCACCAGAAGGTCGATCGAAATCACAAATGGGTTAAGCGTCAGTTTGGTTCTATTCTTCACAACATGACTTCCACACATAATGTAGTGAAGAAAAACCACTACTACCTCCATGAAGTATTTGATCGCACCTGGGCTATATTGTCATATCTATATGGTGAAGAAGATCTGAAGCAAATGGGCTTCAAGGAAGACTTTGACTAGTCTGCTCCTCCTCCGAAGAGATACAAGAAGGTCAAGGTTTCTCCCTTGGTGGCCAGCTCATATTCTTCATCGCGCGACACGGACGAGCATGAAGACTTGGACGACACAACAGCAGGCCCTACAACAACTCAAGACCCTCACAACGCTGGCACTCCTCCATCATCATGATATTCTTCAAGGGCGTTAGTCTTCAGTTTCGACTCTTTTGGTCATTCGATGACAAAGGGGGAGAAATTTGAGTTAGTCTTCAAGCGGGTCTATATATGGGCGGTTTTTTTGCTAAGTTACAACTCTCGTTCTTCTGATGACTTTGCTGGATCGAGTTGTAATCTTAAACTCTATGGTGGCTTGATACTTTTGTTGTGTTCTTCTGCATGCTTATTCCTCATTTATGTTAATGCACGCATGCTAAATTACATCAGTCACCATATTTCATCATGCATTTCAAATTCCTCATATGCGTGTATAAATTACAAGATATAGGGGCTCCATGATTATACTCTTCAAGTGTGCATTGCTTCAAAAGCAAATTCCTCACTATGCACGTCTTTAGGGGGAGTTCTTCTATATCTTGCAAAAAAATTCCTCAATATCAGTATTTACACTTCATATGTTTATCCCCGTTGAAAACTTAACCTATATTGTCATCAATCACCAAAAAGGGGGAAATTGTAAGTGCATCTAGTTCCCCTTAGTGATTTTGGTGTATTGAAGACTTATAGGTTAAGGGACTGATGCGTTTGTGAGTGTACATAGGTATATAAGTCTATGAGGAGTTTGATATTTACAGAGAATGTCGACCCCTAAAAATGAAGTTCTTCATCTGAAGACTTTGGATTTCTGAAGACTTACTAAAGACTTTGAAAGTGAAGAAATTGGTGTGACCTTGAAGACTTGGTATTCATTCGAGGAACATGAAGCATGAAGACTTTTATTTTTAAGTTTCATTTTCTCTTTCTTGAGTCATAGGAAACATTGTACTGTTAAAGGGGTCGAGAAAATACTAAGGAAAATTTTCCATGTGATGCTCAACTCAAAATCCTACACCTACCAATCCCTTCGAGTGAAGCCATTGGAACTCTCGTACAGTTCAGTCATATTCTTCAGTGACAGAGACGAAGTTCTTCTGATCTCTGAGGAATTTGATCTGACTGAGGAGTTAGGCATTGACCAGTGTGAATTGCCTACACAGTGAGGAACATGATAGACCTGAGGATTTTGATAGTCAAAATTCTGACCGTTGTTGTGCTACACGCCAGCTGTTCCAAAATATATACCCACCTAACGGTCATATCAGACAAGGGCATTTATGTCTTATCATGTCGGGCTGCTCCCTAGGCTATAAATAGCCGCCCCCTTCAACCACTACCTGGTTGGCTACTCTGAGAGAAACTGACACTTGTCATTTGAGAGCAACCCATCCTCCAAGGACTTTGAGAGAAAATCATCAAGTGAGGAAATCCCAAACCCAAACCTACAAAACCCCAAGTGATTGAGCATCACTGAAGAGATTGATCCTGCATGGATCCGACGCTTGGTTCCTTTGAAGACTGTGCTTCTTCCAGACGGTTAGGCGTCAAGGTCTAGAGCATCCAAGAGGAATTGTGGATCGCCGAGTGACCAAGTTTGTGAAGGTTCGGAAGTCACCTGAAGACTTACCACGAGTGATTGGGCGAGGTCTGTGTGATCTTAGCTCAAGGAGAATACGGTGAGGACTGTGTGTCCGGGACTATGTGTCCTTGAGTTTAAATACTCAGCCGCTCCAACCAGATGTACAACTGAGACAGCAGTTGGAACTGGTCTACCAAATCATTGTCTTCACCGAGCTAACTGGTTCTATCTCCTCAACTCTTTCATTTCCTCATGCATGTTGTTGTGTACCTATTCATATCTGTTTGAAGACTTTGACTGAAGACTTTCTCAATTTCGTCAGTTCAATTTCTTCAGTCTGTTCGTCTTCATCTTGTGTTATCCTGTGTTTACGCTTTCTGTACTTTGTGCTTGTCTTCATTTCATCATGATGACTATGCTCTTGTTCTGTTATGTTCCTTTTTGAGTACTTATTCCGCTGCTAGTAGTTCTTCATTTAGGAATTTCCTCACCAGCAAATTCCTCAGTGAAGAATTCATAAAAATCGCCTATTCACCCCCCTCTAGTCGATATAACGCACTTTCAATAAGGATGTAAATATGAAAAGGGAATTTCATGTGTTTTCAATATAATGATACGTGTATATGAACTAGTAAAACTATAGGTAGAGATTAGAAAACGGATGTAGGACATGCGTTTCAAGAGGAAAATAGAACTGGGATGTGTGTTTGATTCAGTAAAAAAACTGCATGCGGATGTTGTAAGACAAAATATAACTAACGCTGGCGGGCCAGAGGCGAGTAGATACCTGCTGGATCTTTGTGCCCCGTTGTCGTCATTGGCTGGGCTTGTTAAAAACAAAACCAACCCTGGGCAGTCTGCAGCCCAGTTGAAACTTGCTCGACCTAAAAAAACAATATACGTGCTCAATAAACGAGAGAATTCTGCAAGTACAGATTGATAACTGGAATGCAGCATGGATATTGCTTTTTTATCGTGATAATAAGTGCATGCACTTGTTTCGAAAAAATTGGAGAACTGGGAGTTCAAACAGCGGGTGCTTATGCTACCCATCAAATAAAAATCAGGTGCCTAAAAATTCGTTTCGAAACAAATGATTCAGCTTTATATCCACGCCGACCCTCGGCATGATGGTTGGAAGCAAATGCAAGTTCATACCAAACGAGCGTTACCAACATACCAACTTGCGGACGACAAGGTAGTACAACTACCAATACCTAACTAACTTATAATCTTTTTACTCCTGGCCCTAGTGTTCGTCTGGTAGAAAATCTTGTAGAGGACTAGTTCCCGCTCCTTCTCTTGCTCCAGGTCCCCGAGGTGGTACTGGTGCATCACCCAGTTGGTCCTCTGCTGGTCGAAGTTCTTATTGATGTGCAGCACCAGAACCTTTTTTGCTGCCCGTCTGCCGGCCGTTGACCATCACCGGCAAGGTATTGCCGGTCTTGTGCCACATCGCGTGCATGTCGCACTCCGACTGTATCTTGCGACGCGTCGACGTGCCCCTTTTGAACGCCCTGGAATTGCACTGGAAGAATTGCTTCCTTAGGCCACTCAGTGTGATACCTGCAGTATTATGGAATACAGGTTTTAGTGTACGTAGTTGGCATTTTCATAACATCTTTGGCATGTTGCAGTCACTTGTTTCACTTTTTATTAACTGTCAAATTGTAATTGCTTCACCAGGTCTGCATCTAAAAAGAAAAATAGAGCTATAAACAAAGGAATATGTTTGTGCAAGTAGACGGTCGATCGGTGTCTTACCTGGAAGTTTCTCAGGTTGGGTGTAGCATATGCTGTGCTCGCTGTCGATGGTTGGTATGAACAAATCGATGAGAGACTGAAATCTCGCGCTGTCAGCACTCACTTTGGCCTCAAGGTGCTCGATCAGCTCCTGATCCGTGGGATCGAACTTGATGTCAGCCGGCAGCACCGGCCAATCCTTCTTCGACTTGCATCGGTAATTCTAGTTATATGGTACTCAATGTATGATCAATCGACTGTTTTAAGTGAATGATGAAAGATTTCGACAGATAAGTGGTACTCCAAATCTGAAGTCCAGAATACCCGAACACGCCGCCGGGATTCTTGTGTCACCTCACGTGCAGTGTGTTGTCACGTCAATTCAATGTGTGGACATGATGAATAATTTGACCGATGTATACTAGTACTGCTACTGTACTACTTACTAGTCGTATTTGGTGTCACAATTTATACATAGGTTTAACTAACAAGTACGCACTTGAAGCCTAACTAATATATATATATATATATATATATATATATATATATATATATATATATATATATATATATATATATGGCTTCTGCACAGCATCTCCATCATCATTATCAGTACATCTTACACAGGTGAGTTAGGATGCACTTGATCCCAGGAAGGTATCTATCCTTCAAACCAGAGGAGTGCTTCAAACTAACAACAGTACATAATATCCAACAAAAGAGGGTCGTGCTACAGCAGCAGAATACATGGCTCAGTCTAGATATCAGCATGAATCAAGTTGTGCATATTTGCTGTTGGCATGAACCACATCGCCGCATGTCGGGTTTGCAAAAGCCATCCATCGCATGGAACTTGATGCCTTTCACACACTGAAGATTACCTGGCAACAAGCTGTGTCGACGAATCTCTGGATATGGTGATTCATGAAACCCATGGTATGATGTGTAAACACAGCCCCCCCCCCTCGCGAATGGAAGTTGCATAGCCAGTAATCATCGCCGGTGATATGATCGATGATTGGTTGGATGATCGGATAATTGAGCCCGAGGAACAAGGAGTGGTTGCCGAGGCTGTAAACCCACCTCCAGCTGAATACGCCTGGCCCAACGGAGCTGCGATCTTTCTCGAACATGAAGCAGCCATAGCCATCAATGTCACGAACGCCCCATGCATTGTACTGCATGTGGTTTGATGTAATGGTTTGGTCAATTTGGTACGTGCGAATGAGCATCAAATGACAGCGTCATCTGAACGAGCGATAAACCACCACCCATCGGCTGGTATGATTCCAGGTCCTGGAATCATGAAGGCCAGCGCATTTGCGTCTGCTGCAACAATTCAAATTGGAGACCAAAAGGACAAAAATAAACAATCATGTTCAGAGTATGTGTGGAATTAAGATTATTATAATAGTGACACATATCATAGACAGAGAATTGCAATGCCGTGGTCATAATCATACCCCAAGTTAAAAAAATAAGCCAATGGATTTCATATTCTAGCAACATGTCATGGTTCAAACATCATGTAACAATGAGAGGAAAACAAGTATGACAGCGCCTACTCATATTCTACCATAGCACTTACTACTACTGTTCTCATATCAACTCTAAGCAATAACATGCGTTGTTATAAAAATCTTGTAAACGAGAGTGACATATAGCAATCATGATGTTATGCTCATAATATGTATTCTAACAATCATTAGATGCCAATTGTTCTCATATCAACTCTAACAATAACATGTGTGGTCATAAAAATCTAGGAAATGAGAGGAACACATAGCAATGATGTGGTTATAGACATGCTATGCATTCTAAATTTGTAACAAATGAACAGGCAGTCGTATTCATAAGGTAAAGATGAGATGAGATAGAACAATTACACGATGATAGATCCACCAATATAGGTAGCCAATCTGTGCGTCGACCGCATAAACAATGCCATCGTGCACTATAGCATCAGACAGAAATGTTGCCTCAACACGATTGATGATGAGCCATAACCATGTATGGCGACCGGATTCCAGATAGACTAATCCCATGTTGAACAAGGCAATGAGCTTGTAATCCATGTAGTCTTCTAATGGTCTGGGCACTTCGTAGATTACAACTTTCTGCAAACAGAGGTCGAGCCAAAAGCTTGACGCGTCTCGTGCGTAGTAGGAAGGAGTGTCTGGCGGGCCGCGAGGCTCGATGTCGGCAGTATCCAACGATGGAAGGGTGATCTCTCGTTGGGTGTAGATATCCACGAGACGCCACGGACTACCGGTGTGGTGGATGAGGACGATCCAGTTGGCCTTCATGCCCGCCCAGTAGTGGCCGCGCATGAAGGACAGGTGGATGGGTAGTGGTAGCATGTCGAGGGGCACCACGACAACCTCCGTAGGATCGTCAAGTCGGTGTCTGGGCCACCTGCGAGGATCGGGCATTAGCAAGCAGGGTGTCTTGAAAAGAGCCGGCCGGTTGCAGACGAGTAGACGGTACAAAGACACCGAGCATGCGGCCAGACGGATGGTGCTGAGTAGGTCCATACGACTACAGATCTGCTCCAAGAGAACATCGGGGAGGGAATTCCAATCACGACTCTGCGTGTCAGTCGGTTCTGCCATTGGGGTTTTCGGTGCCTGCGAGCCAGCGGGGAAGTGGATTCAGGCGGGCGAGCGAAGAAGCTTCTCCTCGTGTGGCCGAGCAGTGAGCGGGGGGATATGGTATGCGCGAGCTACCAAGGAAGATGGCGCGGGCGGGCGAGCAGTGAGCGGGGGTAAATGGTGTGCGGCCGACGATGGGGAAGAGAGGAGGAAGAAGAAGAGAGGAGGAAGAAGAGTGGAAGACGGGGAAGAAAGTGCATTAAATCTCAATTCTACTAGTACTACTACCAGGATATACCGTCCTTCGGAGTGTAAATAGTTACATCGATGACATGTGGGTCTACCACAAGAGGGCCCGTATGTCAGTTAATGGAGGACAGAGGTGCGTAGGCATATTTGCGGAAGCGTGCTCTACTAGCAAACATGATGGCAGTACTGGGTAAGGCTGATTTAGTAATAGCAACACGCTGGTTCAGCTTATTAATTACGTGTCCCATCTGCTGCAGCGTGTATTGTCACTTCACTGTGAAGACTAGTTGAATAGTTCTCTCTGACCGAGATGGGGAATAATGGATTGTGAGGACTTCCTTTCTACAATATCCCTATGCCTCTACGCTCACTTCACTCATTTTGCTCCGTACCTAGTCACTTGTTGAAATCTGTAGAAAGACAAATACTCCGTATTGGGAACAGAGGGAGGATTTTACTCCGTACTATTTGGGAACAGAGGGAGTATCACCATATGGAGGGAACAGAGGAAGCTTGAAATATGAACATGTCAATGGCAGGGAGTAAGCCCCATGCATGCATGCATGCATGCAACATGCAACACTCACACGTACACATGGACGCACACAACACTCACGCACCCATGCGGCACGCAGCACACGACGCAACACACACAACTCACGCTCAAGTGCTCAACCTACTCCCTACGTCCGTGAAAGACTGTACATTTAGAGATTTACACATTGACCAGGGCATAATTAACGCCCAAAAGTAGCATACTTATGTGTGCATGCGACCATTGAGATAAGAAGATTAAATGAAGGTTGTTGCATGCTATAATTAAGGATAGACATGTAGCCTATACCTACAGCACAAGTTGGTGCATTAGTCAATCAATATCGATTTAGATTAAAGGCTAAATGCATTGGAAGTGTAGATGTACATTATGTACCACACTCTTTGTTTTGTAGTCGATGTACACTCTTTGTTGGAAGACTGAGGGAGGACACGCGCATGCACTCACATACACAGCCAGGGCGGTTCGCGCGCAAGGGTTGGACTCGTGTCGCGCCTGCGTAAAGTTTTGTTTAACTGATTTCTTTGCTCTGCCAACAAACAGGTGGGACCTAGAAACCAGGTGACAATTTAACCATTCAACAAAGTGCCACGTCGACTATGTGGCCGGTCAGTAGGGTGCAATACGGTGCTCTACGATGAGCTAGTGATCGTATAATCGCCGCAAAACTATATATAGTGACCGTAAAGAGCGTATTGTTACATACGTTGACCGCCAGTGTATTTTTCTCGTTTCAAATTAAGCCATATTAATCGGAAAGGACGCGCTATGGACTACTACTAGTACTAGTACTCCTTTGATGTGTCCCGTCAACTCACCGAACAAGGAGAAGCTTGCTTACTACGCCTCTCCCTCGCCCACGCGCGTGGTGGTTCGCAGGACGAGGAGAGGGTTTTGACTACAGCGCCCTCTCCCTCTCCCTCCCTCTCCCTCTCCCTCGCACTCGCCCTCGCCCTAGCGGTGGACGTGCAGCTGTTCAATCGGTGTTAGATTGCCAGAAGCATATTGTACTGTAGTATCATCATTGTTGGACCTTCCGAAGAGGCGAAGAGCCAAGTGCAAGGTTCACACGAGTACGAACTGTTGAACCTCCCGAAGAGGCAAAGAGCCAAGCACAAGGTTTTATAGGAGTTGTCGTCCTAGTAGGAGTGTACTACAACTATAGCGAACGATGCTACTGTATGATGCCGCCACGTCACGTATATCCAAAGCTGTGCCACCTTTTTTTCTCAAAGAGTGTGTTGGAGCCAGTGCAACAACCACACAAGTTGCACGTACACATAACACATTTACTAGTAATAAATTCTAAAGGACAAATGCCAGTATGCCACACAAGTTCATCTCCAATTCATGTGATAAATTTGTGCACGACTAGTCTACATATATTCACAGCGCTACCGTTCACAATTACCGTACTCCACTTACACGTTATAGATGGGCTACATGCATGTCCTCCTCCAGGTTCCAGTCCCAGGTGTTCTTCATGGATGGCACGATCCATAGAATTGCCGCAGCTTTCTAGTCCGGTTCCACATGATGGAGACTCATCCAAGCTGAAGCGGCACAAATCAGGGATAGCGTGTCCCAGCATGTCGTTCATCCGGCGATGCGCAATGAATACACAACCATGCTTCATGAACGGCAGGCCTTCCGCTCGTGCACGGAAGGTGGCATCCGCTTCACAATGGGGTAGCTGTCCCCGATGAAAAACGAGTACTCTCCAAGAGTGTTCCTCAGCACCTACGTAGCATCACGGGGGTCAAACTTAGCGTCGTTCATCTGGTACACGCGGCATCCCAGATCTGGACATATTGTGACGTACATAGTCAAGGTCCATGCATAATAATGTTGTGCTCAAATTTGGTGGTCAGTAATACTGTGCAGCAAATAGTACTACTCCGGTATAGAGGAAGTAAAATAACCGGCTTATTATATATAGCCACTCTTGGCTACATGGATGAGATAGTAAGACATGGAAAAACAAAAATGGTGGTAGCTAGTGGGTTCAAGTCTTCAAGGGCCTAGCTAGCTATACGTGTCCTCCAAGGTAAAAAGTACTCCTACTAGTACTACTAAGTATACTACTAGTACAACAATGAAAGAGAAGGCGAGAGGGTTAAAAAAATGGAATACCTGGTGTCGATGTCAAAACCGGCGGATCTCGGGTAGGGGGTCCCGAACTGTGCGTCTAGGCGGATGGTAACAGGAGATGAGGGACACGATGTTTTACCCAGGTTCGGGCCCTCTTGATGGAGGTAAAACCCTACGTCCTGCTTGATTGATATTGATATTGTGGATGTTTACAAGAGTGGATCTACCACGAGATCAAGGAGGCTAAACCCTAGAAGCTAGCCTATGGTATGATTGTAATGGTTGTTGTTGTCGTGTCCTACGGACTAGAGCCATCCGGTTTATATAGACACTGGAGAGGGCTAGGGTTACATAGAGTCGGTTACAATGGTAGGAGATCTACATATCCGTATCACCAAGCTTGCCTTCCACGCCAAGGAAAGTCCCATCCGGACACGGGACGAAGTCTTCAATCTTGTATCTTCATAGTCTTGGAGTCCGGTCGATGATGATAGTCCGGCCGGTGATAGTTCGGCTGATAATGGTAGTCCGGCTATCCGGACACCCCCTAATCCAGGACTCCCTTAGTAGCCCTTGAACCAGCCTTCAATGACGATAAGTCCGGCACGTATATTGCTTGGCATTGCAAGGCGGGTTCCTCCTCCGAATGATAGAAGATTGTGGACACCAGGATAGTGTCCGTCTCTGCAAAATAAATTCCACATTCCACCGTAGAGAGAATAATATATACACAAGTTCAATCTGCTGATATTTTTTGCGGCATGACGTCACACCACTACCAAGCCATTACTTGAATCTTTTTTACTCTACCGCCTCAGCGCATTTAGCGACGCGGTTTCCTTGGCACGTCTTGTCGAAGCAGAGATCGTGTTCCCCCTTAATCCAGGATTCTCATCAATACGGACATGGGTAACCCAACCGCGCCATTGATGGTGACGCTTGGGGGATAAGAGAGTTTTACCAGGCCGGTGGGGGACGCGTAGACTTCGCCCGCCCATATAAGGGATAAGGATTCACCTTTTCACCTACGCCTTCTTCCTCCTTTGCTTATCCATTTCCGTGCACTCGAGCTCCAGCGCCCAAGCCCGCACATCTCGTCTCGACCTTCCCCAGTCATGTCTGGAGCGGGAGGCAAGTTGATGACCTCCTCCGTTACGGAGGAGCACATCGAAAGATTGCGCAGCGCCGGCTACCTGTCCGGCGACATCGCGCACCGGCTGCCCGACGAGGGGCAGCTCATCCCCACCCCCAGGCCCCATGAGAGGGTCGTTTTTCTTCCCCACTTCCTCCGCGGACTGGGTTTTCCACTTCACCCCTTTGTCCGGGGGCTCATGTTCTACTACGGACTGGATTTCCATGATCTGGCGCCGAACTTCATCCTCAACATCTCGGCGTTTATCGTCGTGTGCGAGGCCTTCCTCTGCATCCAGCCCCACTTCAGCTTGTGGCTCAAGACCTTCAATGTCAAGACGAAGGTAGTGAAGGGCACTCAAGCGGAGTGTGGAGGCGCCATGTTGGGCAAGATGCCCAATGTCCTTTGGTTCGAAGGGGCCTTCGTGGAATCCGTCAAGGGCTGGCAATCGGGGTGGTTCTATATCACCGAGCCACGCGACCCTAAGTGGGCGGTGGCCCCCGAGTTCAGATCTGGTATCCCCACACAGCTCACCTCCTAGAAAGAGAAGGGCTTGCTGTGGGGTAGTTCGGAGGAGCTGACGGGACTCCAAGCCTGTATCCAGAAGCTGGTGAAGAAGCTAAGGCTGGTTAACGTGGTCCAAGTCATGCTCGTCCACCGGATTCTCCCATGCCAAGAACGGGCATTCAATCTGTGGGAGTTCAATCCGGAACAGCACCAGGCGCTGAGCGGGCTCTTCGACACGACGTACGAAGGCGCTTGGAGGGTGCTGTTCAAGGGCACCGAAGCCCCCGCATCCACGACTGAAGATCGCGGATTTCGCTCGCAGCGCCAAGCCGACGAGGTAAGTGATTCTACCCCTTTACGGGACACTTGCTTTTCATAGTTTGACTCTATGCGGGTTTTAGTTTCCCCTTTTCCTTTGACAGGACTGGATGAGGAAGGCGGAGCAGATTATCTGCCCGGCTCCTATGCCAGAAAACCCAGTAGACGCCCATCTAGCGAGGCTGCTGGTCCCGGCACCGCACGTGGTGCCGGAGAAGAAGGCCAAGAAGGAGGCCACGGGTGCTCGAAAGAGTTCCCGTTTTCAGGTGTCCGACGACTCCGGGGAGGACTCCTCCCCCGAAAACGAGGAGGAGAAGGAGGACTCTCTCCCAGAGGAGGGAGAGAGGAAGAGGAAGGCTTCCCCAACAGGGGAGGCCGAAGGGTCCAAGAGGGGAAGGACTATTCCCCCGGACAGCTCCGCCAACATCAACGTTGGCGAGGAAGAATGGCCTTCAAGGGCCAGGCCTCCGGCGAGATCATAAGTATCCGGATTCCTGAATGAGTTATAATTTCTTTTTCTGTGTCACATAGTGTCATTCTGATGCCGCATGCTGCCTGTAGTCCGGCCAATGATGATCTCCCCGCTTCATCAAGCGGGTCGTTGGCTCCGTCGGATGTAGACTCCATCCCGACCGCCTCTACCCCTCGCGACCCCGAGGACGCCGAGGTGGGATCCCAAGAAGGGACCCATCAGGGGGAGGCTCCGGAGGTGCCACAAGGCGGCCTCCCGGACTCTGCGCCGGACTCCATATCAGAACCCGCAGTGGTTCCGGAGTCCGGCCGGCGGCCCCTTCGCAAGAAGGGCAAGACCGTGACGCCGGCGGCTTTCATCCAACCGGAGGCACCGGACAATTTGTTGGAGGCGCTCCAGAGCGCTTCCATCGAGGAAGAACACCGCACTATTATGAGTGCGGTGATTCAGAAGGTACAGCTCGCCAAGAGCGGGCTGACCGAAGCCTGCAGTAGCCTTCTATCAGGCTTTGAGGTAAGAAGTTAAAAATATGTAATGTAATACCGCATAGACAGTAGCCCCTGATGCTCGGTTCGGTGTTCGGAAAGAAAAAGCCGGACTGAGGATCTGAAAAAAAAGGAAGATATACGCAGGGTTGCTAAAAAATTATGTCAATATGGGTTGCAGGCTGTGCTGCTGACCTCTGCTGCACTGACTGCGGAGGTCGGTGCTTTGAAGCAGGAGCTCGAGCGGTCCGAGCAAGAGCTCGGCCGCGCCAAGAAGCAGCTCCAGGACAAAGAAGGTGAGTAACACCACTTTGAACGTGTACCTTACAGAAAAGGATTTAGGTTGCAACAAAAATAACAAGGATAACATGGGTACTGCAGGGGCCACGAATGAGGTGGCGACCCTGAAGGAGGCCGTGTTTGCATCCGAATGCAATGCGGCCGCGAAACGGGTAGAGCGAGAAAAGCAGGAGGCGCGGGTGGTGGTGGTTCGGCAAGAGCTCCAGGCTCTCATGGAAAAGCATGAGAGTTTGGAGCGTGACTCAAAGACTCGAGAGTCTGAGCTTGCCTCAGCTCTCGAAAGTGCCAAGACTGCCAAGGCCGATGCCCATAAGTCCCTTCAGGAGATTGAGTTGGTGAGGAAGATAGCGGCGGGTAAGGCATTTTTCATGCAAAGCAAGCATGTGAATATAAATTACGTGTTACTTACCCGAATTCGGAGCTCTCCAGAGGTGTTTGCAGATCTGCCTCGCAGCGTGTCTGATGCCGCCACATTCTATCGGGCCGAGGAGGGGAGCTCAATGGAGAAGGTCTTCTGGTCTCAGTATGCTGAGGCCGGCCATCCGGTGCCCCCTAGCGACTAGCTGAAACAGCTGGTCGAGCTCCACAAGGTGGCCGAGCAGGCCATGAAGGGCCTCATAGTCCGGATGTGGCCTGGAGAGGCCATGCCTGGGAGCTACTTCGGCCTCGTGCGACGGTTGGTGGATGCGTGCCCGTGGGTGGAGGTTATCAAGCGCTCCGCCTGTATTGAAGGTGCTCGTCGGGCCCTTGCCCGCGCAAAGGTGCATTGGGGCAAGCTGGATGCGGAGAAGCTAATCACTTACGCGCCACCAGCGGGCAAGGAATATCGTACGCCCGAAATGTACTATAAGACTATCCTGAAGGGTGCCCGCAAGATTGCGGATGAGTGCCCCAAGAATGTAATTATTGAGTAAATGTGTTATCCTGTGCGCTGAAAACTTTGTTCATATGCGCTAAGCAACGCTTGTTAATTTAAAATATTACCTTCTGTGCGGCCGTTTATTAAATCTGAGAGATGGCAAGTCGTCGGCTTCAGCCCCCATGCCACGAGTGCTGGGGTGTTCGGAATAAACTTGAGCACTCTTGTTCCCATTTTTGGGTCCATCTAGGGAGGCGCTCAACACAACGAACAAGGCAACTGGACTTATAGTGCTTGAACACTCTCACTTAGCCATAGAATTCTATAATTTTAAATTTCAGCGAAGCCCCTAGAATTCGGAAGACCGAATTAGGGGCGCTATCCACGCCTTCGCCGGACATTATCCGGAACTTCGCTCGAAGCGGCGTAGGTCTTTAAGGACCCGAAAGGACCTCTCGAACAGCGACCAGTCTCTCGCCTTATCATGACAGTCAGTTTTAGCTTTCTCCACTGAGGCGTTAACCCGGCTCAACCGGGGCGCAATCGCAGTGGTTCTCCCAGTGCTACCTTAGCCGATAGAACGGAACGTAAGGTGCCAAACATGGGAGCCGGGCAAACCCAACTATTGACCCAAGACATGATTCGGAGCCGATTCATATAATGCTATAAGTTCGGGGTGCCGCACTTGTGAAAGTGTTCGGACTTTATCACACCATAATGCAGGGAACATAAGCCCCTGGTGTATTTGGCCGTACCAAGATGGACGGATGCAAAATGTCGTAAATGAACATATATATAAGGTAATGCAATTATGGGCAAAAGGTGCTGCATTTTATTCGAGAAGATCTGCTATGAATGCGGAATGATACAAATAGCGCGGAAAGCAAGGGATTGGACGAATTAAAGGCGTCTCCCTCCAGGGGTAGGCCGCGGAATGGTGTATTTAACAATTTTAATGCTCGTAATGGAGACCACCTGAGTGTTCATCGCGGCCTTTGTCCCTCCCTGGCTGTTGCATCATGAGTTCGGCAGGTTCGCCGCCGGACAGAGTTCTGTATAAAAAAGAGAGAAATAAAAGATAAAAAGAGCGACACACTTGGGAGCCCCTGGTGTGGTCGAACCGCACTCTGGGTCTGTTGTGGTTGTGCCTCTCCCCCTATGCCCATGGTATCTCTAGGGCGTAATTATGTACGCGGAGAGTTTGTCGTACAATTGTGCGAGGGCTGGGGTTGAGGCCGCATTGCTACGCGTGCTCGGAACGTGCCAGGTGGTCTTGGTTGTTGTTGCTCCGGGCGCGTTTGGCCGTGTCCGGTCGTTTAACGGCCGGACTCGAAAATTGCCTTAAAAGGCTGCTTTGTACTTCTGCCGCGAGAGCCGCTGTATGTTCCTCCGTTCGGAGGGAGCATTCCGTGTTTCCATTGACCGTGATGACTCCACGAGGGCCTGGCATCTTGAGCTTAAGGTATGCATAATGCGGCACCGCATTGAATTTTGCGAACGCGGTTCGTCCGAGCAGAGCGTGATAGCCACTGCGGAACGGGACTATGTCGAAGATTAACTCCTCGCTCCAGAAATTATCCGGGGATCCGAAGACCACTTCCAGTGTGACTGAGCATGTACAACTGGCCTCGACACCTGGTATGACGCCTTTGAAGGTTGTCTTTGTAGGTTTAATCCTTGAAGGATCTATGCCCATCTTGCGCACTGTATCCTGATAAAGCAGGTTCAGGCTACTTCCGCCGTCCATCGGGACTCTCGTGAGGTGAAATCCATCGACGATTGGGTCTAAAACCAATGCGGCGAATCCGCCATGGCGGATACTGGTCGGATGGTCTCTTCGATCGAAAGTGATCGGGCAAGAGGACCATGGGTTGAATTTTGGGGCGACTGGCTCCATCGCGTATACGTCCCTTAGTGCATGCTTCCGCTCCCTCTTGGGGATATGCGTTGCGTATATCATGTTTACCGTCCGAACTTGAGGGGGGAATCCCTTTTGTCCTCTGTTGTTCGGCGGCCGGGTCTCTTCCTCGTCATCGCTGTGTAGCCCCTTGTCATTGTTTTCGGCGATTAATTTGCCTGCCTGCTTGAATACCCAACAATCTCTGTTGGTGTGGTTAGCTGGCTTTTCGGGGGTTCCATGTATTTGACAGGAGCGGTAGAGTATTCGGTCCAAATTGGACAGGCCCGGAGTGGTTCTTTTGAATGGCTTCTTCCGTTGACCGGGTTTGGAGCCTCGAAATCCGGCGTTGACTGCCGTATCCTCATTGCTGTCGCCGTTAATGCGGCGTTTGTTTTTGTTTTGACGCGACCTGCCATTGCGGTCCTTGGTATCCGGACTGCCAGCGTTTTTGCTGAGGTTGTTGCTGCGAGCTAGCCAGCTATCCTCTCCCGCACAGAAGTGGGTCATGAGTGATGTGAGGGCTGCCATGGATTTCGGCTTTTCCTGTCCTAGGTGCCGGGCCAGCCACTCATCGCGAATGTTATGTTTGAAGGCAGCGAGGGCCTCTGCATCCGGACAGTCGATGATTTGATTTTTCTTTGTTAAGAACCGTGTCCAGAATTGCCTGGCCAATTCGTCTGGCTGCTGGATTATGTGGCTTAGGTCATCTGCGTCCGGTGGTCGCACATACGTGCCCTGGAAGTTGTCGAGGAATGCGGCTTCCAGGTCTTCCCAGCATCCAATTGACTCTGCGGGCAGGCCGTTAAGCCAATGCCGAGCTGGTCCTTTAAGCTTGAGCGGGAGATATTTGATGGTGTGAAGATCGTCGCCGCGGGCCATATGTATATGGAGGAGATAATCCTCAATCCAAACTGCGGGGTCTGTTGTGCCATCGTAGGATTCGATATTAACGGGTTTAAACCCTTCAGGTATTTGATGATCCATTACTTCGTCAGTGAAGCATAGTGGGTGTGCGGCGCCTTTGTATTGAGCAATATCCCGACGTAGCTCGAGAGAGCGTTGTCTGTTGTGTTCGGCCCGGCCGGAGTAGTTGTATTCGGCGCGACGGTATTCGTCGTGGGTCTTGGGGCGCCCACGTGATCCATAGATAGATCTGGATTGTCTTGCCTTGTCCTCCAATATATCCCGCAAGTCCGGCGCGTTCCCCCGTGGCTTCATGCTTTTTGAGCGGTGCCGGGGTACGGTTTTGGTGGAGGGCTTACATGCCTCTCTGTCCTGGCCACGAGGTGGTCGGTCTGCCGTATTGTGCGCTGGTGATGCCGGTTTGTATGCTTCCTCCTCTAGTCGGGGGAGCAACTTGCGTTTTGGGTAGCTTTTGGAGGGGCATTCGAGTTCATACTCTTCGGCCGCGAGGACCTCGGTCCATCTGTCGGCCAGCAGGTCTTGATCAGCTTGAAGCTGTTACTGCTTTTTCTTTAGACTATTTGTTGTGGCCATTAGCCTGCGTCTGAAATGCTCTTGTTCGACAGGATCCTCAGGCACGACGAATTCGTCGTCGTCGAGGCTTGCCGCCCTCTCATGAGGGCTTGCTTCTGCCTCCTCCTGCGCTGAATCTTGCTGGAGGGGGTTATCTTCGGCACTTTCTGGGGTGTTATTATCTCCTGTGCCGGAATCTCCTTTCTTGCTGTGGCGGGATTTAGAGCGGCGCCACTGACGTCGGCGCTTGGGCTGTTTCTTTAAGGAATCTGCCTCCGCTGCTTCTTCGCTGTCCCCATCTTTTGGGGTGTCCACCATGTATATGTCGTATGACGAGGTGGTTTTCCAGTGTCCTGTAGGCGCTGGCTCTTGATAGTCTCCTGCATCGTCGTCCATACCGTCGATGTCTTCGGAGTCATAGTCGAGTACGTCGGTTAGATCGTCGACGGTGGCTACGTAGTGGGTGGTGGGTGGGGTCCGAATTTCTTCGTCGTCCGTGTCCCAACCATCCTGGCCATAGTCCGGCCAGGGCTCTCCGGATAGCGAGAGGTGCTTCAACGAATTTAAGATGTCGCCGAAGGGTGAGTGTTTAAAGATGTCCGCAGCGGTGAACTCCATGATCGGCGCCCAATCGGATTCGACTGGCAGGGGCGCAGGAGGTTCGGAGTCCGGCAGGGAGTCCGGCACCTCGGAGTCATGAGCTTTATGCGGGACAAGATAAGTGTTCGGCTCCATCGCCGTAGAAGTTGCAGCTCCCGAGGCGGTGTCCAGCCATCCGTCCTCGATCTGTGCGATCGTCTCCAGACTATGGGCTGGAGCGGATTCGTGTGCGGCCTCCAAGGTGTTGTCCGGCGGCAGAGTTAGGTCGTGCCCATCATGACAGCGCGGCACGCTCGGCTGTGGCTCATATCCATCGAAGATCAAGTCCCCACGGATATCGACCGTGAAGTTTAGGCTTCCAAACCTGACCTGACAGCCAGGGGCGTAGCTTTCGATCTGCTCCAGATGGCCAAGTGAGTTGGCCCGCAGTGCGAAGCCGCCGAATACGAAGATCTGTCCGGGGAGAAAAGTCTCACCCAGGACTGCGTCGTTGTCGATTGAAGAGGCCATCAAGCCTATCGGTGATGACACAGAGGAACTCTCAATAAAAGCACCAATGTCGGTGTCAAAACCGGCGGATCTCGGGTAGGGGGTCCCGAACTGTGCATCTAGGCGGATGGTAACAGGAGACGAGGGACACGATGTTTTACCCAGGTTCGGGCCCTCTTGATGGAGGTAAAACCCTACGTCCTGCTTGATTGATATTGATATTGTGGATGTTTACAAGAGTGGATCTACCACGAGATCAAGGAGGCTAAACCCTAGAAGCTAGCCTATGGTATGATTGTAATGGTTGTTGTTGTCGTGTCCTACCGACTAGAGCCATCCGGTTTATATAGACACCGGAGAGGGCTAGGGTTACACAGAGTCGGTTACAATGGTAGGAGATCTACATATCCGTATCACCAAGCTTGCCTTCCACACCAAGGAAAGTCCCATCCGGACACGGGACGAAGTCTTCAATCTTGTATCTTCATAGTCTTGGAGTCTGGTCGATGATGATAGTCCGGCCGGTGATAGTTCGGCTGATAATGGTAGTCCGGCTATCCGGACACCCCCTAATTCAGGACTCCCTCACCTGGGTAGATGGTGACGGTCCGATCGTGGTAGATTGTGTGACCATGTTGCACATAAGTGGTACCATGGGTAACGACTGCTAAGATAGTTGATCCCAATATGCCAAAGTCAGCTACAAGGTTCCAGATTAGACTGAATCGCGGATGCAAATGCACATCCAGCATCGGCGATCTTATTTTGATCGGGGGATGACTGGTCCCTGCAAAATAATGGAGTACCGTTAGGGATGCAAATGATGGTTTGTGCATTCCGTTTGTAATCTCCCGTACCGTAGGATGGCAACCAGATGAAATAAGTCTCCTAGCTTGTCACTGCAAAGATGCGGCCTAGATGGTGCACGGCGTCTTCGAACGTGTAGGGGTACAAATCTGCCGTCGCCAACATGCGCCAGCCTTTGCCGTTACTGCGTCTTGCGTTGATGGCAATCCTTATGTCGAACACCGCGATGAGATAGTAATCATCGTAGTCGCGTCGCTTTGTCGGCGAGTCCGCAATTGCTATCTTCTTCAATATCATGTAGGCATCATCATACGTATTCAAGCCCAGCCAGTCCAGAAGGCCGATCCCAATGGTGGAGAAGGGGTCTACCAAAACGGCCGCACTGCTGTGGATGTTGTGCAAAATGATGGTGGTATCCGGCCAGAGGTATGCAAGCCAATCTTCGTTGGCACCGACCCAGACCTATATATAAGATGGTGGGCAGCGGAGAAATTACGGGATGGAAATGGAATAACTAAGTACTACATGATCAAACTCCATTACTGACCTGCTCATCAGACAAAATCCGACTACCTCTCAACGTCGGCAACTCTAGCGGAGTCAACGTGCAACAATTGCCAGGGAGTGGTGGACTATTCGAAGGATTGTCCCATAGAAGAACCTTCTCCTCGAGGACGCATGGAAGACCAACAAGCATGGCCTTTCCCCAAGCCTATTTAAGCAGCATCTTGAAAAAGTTGGTGCAGGAAGCACCGAGTCTTGCGGCGGTGAGGACGTCGGAGCGGCGTGCAATTTCTCCCAGAGGATCGTCGTCCAAGGTCTCCCAGCCCCGACGAGGAGGAGAACCGCCTGGCAAATCCATGGGAGCAGCGACGAACTGCCTTCTCTTCGGGGGAGGGGAACTGGCGAGGAGGAGATAAGAGCGTAGTAACCGCAGGGCCTCGTCCCTTCCAACTGTAGATCGTTCCTCAGCGAAGGGGTGAGGCTATTATTTACTACTAGTAATAGCATTATGGAATGTTATGGGATTGCATTATACTGTAAATAATAGCACTAGTAAGAAATTTTTGGCACTAGGTAGTAGTTTTTGGCGTGGATTAAGAAATTTTGGGTATGTTTTTGCCATTTTTTGTACACGGCAACTAGTGTCAAAAAACGTCTTACATTATGTGACGGAGGAGTACGTACTCGTACTGTAGCAGTACCAGTACTACTTTTCTCAACTAGTAGTGCGATGTACTGTACTTCTAGTCTAGTCTAGTATAGTGCACCAGTTTTGAACTCTTGAATCTCAGGGCCAAGGAGCTACAGTTGGAAGTGGAGGGTACTACTGTTCTCTAGAACCATCGTTGTACTATCAATGCAGGGGAAGTACACCTGCGTAGTGGCCTAGTGGGTACTCTCGGTGCTATATTCAGCCGCTCCTCTCACGTAGGAGTAGCTGGCCTACTCAGCCGCTCCTCTCACGCACACACTAGCAGCCTGTTTATCAGCGACGGTTACTGTGGGGGCAGAACATTTGAGTTATTTGATACAGCGAGAGTAGGCTTTTCGCTTCCATTTGTGGAGGTGTAATGGATCTCGTCGAACTTTATTAGTAGTTCCTTCTTTATGAATGAGATGAAGCAAAGCTTTTGCCTCCCTTTAAAAAAACACGTCAAGAGGAATTTCTTTTATAGTAGAGCCGATAATGGAGTGAAGTCCATGCGTGCAACGCCACAAGCTACAGAGTAGTAGTAGAGCACTTTATGTACGGAGCCATATTGCACAGTTCCCAATGCCCCGCCAGGCTTTTCCGGCTCCTCGGGCTTAATTGGGAGGCGCTAGTTTAAATATGCTACTAGCTGATGAGGAAGCTGCAAGCGAGGTGTGGCTAGGGCGAGCACGCGAGCCACGGGATGCTGGGAAGGAAAACCCGTTCACATGGCTAGGCTGTCCAGTGCACCCAGATTGTGGGGCCGCACGTCCGTTCGACTTCAAAACTCAAACTACCCGTGTAAAATATGGCTCGCGGCGAAGTGTAGTAGTACTATTTTTAAAAAAAGGCCGCCGTGCGTTCGGCCGGGATCGAACCCACAAAACGAGGTATACACTCCCGCGACCACTAGTAGTACTCGTTGGAGTACAACGCAACCTAGAATCGCCTTTTGTCGCTAGTAGTACGTACATTGTTCCTTACAAGAAACCCCTAATAATGCAAGAAACCACTAAAATGCCAAGAAACTACTACCACTTGCATACGTGGCAGACTTAAGATAAGACTACCTTATCAACCATTGTACATGCTCTTACCAACAAAAATCCTCGAGTGACCTCCTACCTCCGGCCCGTCCACCTAGTCATCCTCGGCCATGGGACGCAGCTAGCACCGCCGGCAGAAGGCGAGGTCAAAACCGCCGGCGGTGCAGAGCCCATGTTGCGGCAGCCCGGATGCCAGCTCCGTCCGGCGCTCGCGGCCGCTAGCTAGCCAAGATAGCGCCTCCAGCTGCGTGTCTGCAAGGTTTGCTAGCTAGATTGGCACGGCAGTGCGGCGGCTTGCTCGCGCGCGCCGCGCTCAGGCCAGCCATCTGGCTCGAGCGAAGGCCAGCGCGGCGGCTTGCTCGCTCGTGAGTAACGCTCGGGCCAGCCTGCCAACCCGTGCGGAGGCCAGTGCGGCGTCCGGCGCGTCCAGCGGAGCGGCGGCCAACTCGCTCATCACCAGCGCCACCGACGAACACGCATCAGTACTGTTTGAAGTAATATTCAGGAAAAATAATGATTTGAGGGGGAATAACAGGATAGAAGGTCAGAGGTGGGTCCCTCGTGTCAACGGTCAAACAAAATGTGTTGGTTTAGGCTGCCTCGTCAGCACGGACATGTGGGCCAACCCTGTCATAAATGGGTTTAAACGAACCTAATCTGTAGGAGTACAAGGTAGTAGTTTTTGGTGTGGATTAAGAAATTTTGGGTATGTTTTTGCTATTTTTTGTACAATAGATTCTTCCTAGGGCTGGTTGAAAGTGGTAGCTTTTGTTAAATACTCTACATATTGTAAGTAGGAGTGAAAGTTATCTTTGGAAGCCAATAAGCAAGGCTAGTTACATAGTGCATATGTGTACATGATTGAAAGTAAATATCAACCATGAGTGACTAATATCTTGATGGAAAACTCGAAACTATGGAATACTAGGAAAAATGCATGGTTGGAAATACTAGCAATGTTCATGTCCGTTGCAACGAATCATAATTAGAATAATACTTATTCACAAACTTGGTACAAAACACTCTAATTTTGATTTACATATGTTTCAATTAGAATATATTCCTTGGGCTGCTTTGGTGAGGTCAGAGAGAGATGTGGTTGGTTTTAAGATACTAATTATGGTTTTTTCTGCAAATTGGTAGACAAGTGGGATGTTGGTGAGAAAAGGCAACAACTTACCTCACAATCGTTAGATGTAGATCTAATGGTCAGAAACGACGGATGGCAGACACACCAGCATCACCAACTTAGTCTTGTGTAGGAGTACTAGCAAGATCCGTGCATTGCACGGAACATCAAGATGCATTTTTTTATAAAACACTTGTTGTGATTGACCCTTGTGGGAGTAATCCCATGTGTAAAAACTAAAGATATCTCGAGAAATATGAGATAAGGTGAAAAGGAGTGGGGTGTGGTGGTGGTTGGTGGTCGGACTGAGCGGAGGCATGGGGATTGAGACGCCGGCAGCGTCCACCAGGCCAGTTTGTTCCAGAGGCTTCCTTTCTTAATTGCTCAACAATGAGGTTTGTTGGAGATAGGGATGAACGAGGGAAGGCCTTGTCTGCAAATGTGGAGAGGCGTGCGGGTATCTTTTAGTTTAATTTCCATCTGTCAGATATAGATCGAACGGTCTATATTGCAAGATGGCACACATACCATCATCACCACCTCGGTTTTTTTATAAGAGAAGAAATATAAGTATGGAGATACAAACGTATTATCGATACTTGCTTCCGTAAACTAGCATCTACATTCTATTCAACGCCTCGGCATGTGGGGCCTTAGCACAATTACTTTTCGACTGTGTAAAACAAAGATTTTTCCGTCGCCGACAAGGAGGGGGTGACGGCGGCGCGCTTTTTGGCTTGCTCTAGTCCTAGTAGTCATACTAGGTGGTCTAAGCACGTGTAGATTTATTCTTTTTCACATCTCGTGTTCGCCGTACTGCCACGACTGTTGATGAATAGACGGTAAGTTATTCACGGGGAAACCCTTGATGAGCGTCTTTGCGAGAGAGAGAGAGAGAGAGAGAGAGAGAGTGTGTGTGTGATATGTTAGAGACTGAGGCAATGATAACAGATTCTTTGTGTCTATGTGTGTGGAGGATAGAGAGAGACATGTACATGGGGCTTTGTGTTGTGTAACATGGAGACACATATACATAATTAGAGAGTGAGTGTGTGAGATACACATGCGGACATGGGGGGAGATGAGGATCCAGATAAATGGGTGTTTGTGCATGTTTGTGTGTGTTTGTGCACGCGTTAGTGTGTGAGAGGGAGAGAGTGTACGTGGAGTAGAGAAACCACTGATGATGTAAACCTAGTGTAAGGGAAGGGGGAATGGTGTGACATGTGTAGTAGAGGGATAGCACGGGTGCGGGCTGGGGGAGCAGACTATTTGGAAGAGACATCGAGTGTGTGTGTGGAGAGGGGTGTGACAGCGAGAGAAAGAGAGAGAGGAAGAGAGGGGGCGAGAGGGGTCGTTTGTGTCCATAAATGGCGTATAGATAGGGAGACAATGTTGATGTTGTCCGAAATTGGCCTATGGACGGAGACGCAAGGGAAGCGAGCCATCGTGTGTGTGATAGGGACTTCATGAGAGATCTACAATAGATGGTGTAGAGAACAATGTGCAAAATCGAGAACGATTATACATTAGGGAGCTATGCAAAGAGTCGCGACATATATGTATGCAGGGAAGGAGCTGGGGCGGGTCCGCATGTGGGAGAGATAGAAAGAGGAGAGTGGTGCACAAGGAGACAAAGTGTGCTTGTTTGCAGTGGGGGTGGTGTGTGAGGTGAGTGCGCGAGAACCACATAACTAGGGAAATAGACATTTGGGGGCGACTTTTTGTGTGTATGGGAAATATACACTCTACATAGTGTGTGTGCTTGGGTAAGAGAGATAGCGGGAGACCTAGAGAGTGACGGACGAGATGTGTGCATGCCCGAGAGACAAAGTGATAGAGACCTATGTTGGGGTCCGGACTTTACAAGAGAGAGGGGTGTTAATGTGCTCGTGTGTTGGTGTTTGGGGGAGAGAACGACTACTCTATGTGTGTCTGTGTGTGTGTGGTGGTGGTGGGGGGGGTGACTTCAGATAAAGAGTGAGGTGTCTATATTTGAGGGACTTCAGCATAATTGAGATATTGTGCACTCATGGTTGATCCATTTGTTTCATAGTTTGTACTATCAGATAACGATACTTTTGAATATGCGTGATATACCTTGATGTACCAGAATTACAAACCTAAGATTGGAATTTTGGAATTCGACTCCATCATTAGCTTTTGTAATTCATTTAAACGGAGGTACATTTTTTAAGCCGGGATTTCATGATTTCAAATTCATATATCAAACCTAGAGATATACACATACGGGCATGTTCAAACTTTATAATCATCCACTTTATTCATACACATACACATTTTTGCTTTTGTCATCATATTTAGGATAAACACATTTGGAATTTCATTTGAATTGGACCGTATGATGGTATTTGCTTGTAGTAGCTCAATGATCCATATTTGAATTGAATGGACAATCTAAGTTTTGAGTTGGAGACACTAATTTTCAAAACATGCACATTTTTTGCGTGCAAAACAAACAAATTGTCGGCCATGATATCATAGTCGGCCATACGAGAGCAGAATACTTATAATTTTAGGCGCCAAAAGCTTTCAAACTTCCCGCTCACATCGAAATATCACGCACCCGAAAGTTTAGCCCTGCGATATTCCTCTTTTACCCCTGCCACATGAACGGAAAAGGGCTGCTTTGGTAACTCCATTGTTTTCCCCTCTTTGCCCCCAACATTCTTCCCCAGAGCCCCTCCCCTTCCCCTCCCCGACCCCCCCAACCACGGCAAGCCGCTGAATCTAGTCCTCCGCCGCAGCGGTGGACCTCACACCCCGTCGGATCTACCTTCCGCAGCTTGGAACCCCCAACTGCCAACTCAACACTTCACCGGAGCCGCTTCAGCGACTGGCTTGTCCACCGCTCCAGATCTCCTTGACTGCCATCATGGTCCACCGGACCGGATCTGCTTAACCGGCGCCCTCCACCACAGTGTAGGCCCTTCACTGACTCCCTCGTCCGCCCCTTTGCTGGCCCTTCATACAAGCCCTCGTCCGACGCAACAGATCCGCCTCACCGAAAGCACTATACAACACGCCCGCCGAAGCCTTCGTCCGCTGCACCAGACCCGCTCCACGGACGCCATATTCAACTCCACCAGCCCTGCTTTACCGACGCCGCAGCCTCATCAGGTTATTTCGATTTTTACTCCTTCAGTTTTTCTCTTTATCGTGCAACTGTTCACTTACCACAGATGAGCTTTCTTGTATGTCGACAGGCGCCGCAACCGTAGCACCGGAGCAGCTTTAGCGACGGTGATAGCCGGCCCAAACTCAACCGCAACACGAGCACCATCGATGATCCTTAGCTATCAAGTATGACAACGATACCCATACGCTGCCGAGAATCAGGTACTATTATCCAATGGCCGGCGCCTACGTTCACTTTCCTAGCATAAGCACCGCACCTTTGAATTTCTTCAGGGCATCATTCAGTTTTTCATGAGACGCGTTATTCTGCTTGCACCTGTAGGGCCATACTTCTGGCAGTGAACATGTTACATGTGTTAAATTACATACCAGAGCACATATAGTTAATATGCTTTAGTTTTGTTCCGATGCCACCTGTTGGTTCCATCAGACTACTTAATGGTCTCTATGCTTAATTACACATCAGCAAACTAGCATGTGGTTCCGCTGCTTTTTGTTTGTTTTACCCTACATTTTCTGATGCTAGCTATTACATCACTGCTCCGAGCCTCTGTTCATTACTTGTTTGTGTGTTGTTGATCTTCTCAAGTTGCATGACTAATTTGATGCTTGTATTAATTATGGATCTGCCAACCCCATCAAGCAAAATATTTGTTCTTTTGGTGCTGGCACCTCGAACAAGCATAAAAATAGAGGGAAGCAGATATATTGTCATGTATGCACACACCCTTCTTTCATTAGTTTAGATGAACCATTGATGATCATTCGGACCAGTGCATGCGATTAAAATTAATTTTACCTAAATAGATGGTGCAGAATAAATTACAACAACTAGATTTGCAACCACGGGATGCTGACGATATCTTCAAAGAACATTGCAACAACAGCTAGGCTTCACAGTAACATATGGTAAGCCAGTGTGTTTTAGTACATGTTAAATGTAATGCGAGTGGGCTGCTTTCTTGGCTTGTGCCCTCAACGTGTAATCCTACCAAATTACAAATAGTTCAGTTGTCTACTTTGCTGTATTGCTTGATTCGAATGCTTGTTTGTTGTTATGTTATACCTGAGTTGGCCAATATGTCAGCAGTGCCTGCTGTAGTATTGTAAAGAAATGCATGCCTATTTCATTTGGGTCCTTAACTTTTCCTCTCAACTTCATCACAAGACTGTCTTCGTAGTTTATATGAGGCCACACTGTTAAGTGCTTTCTCAGATTATTTCAACTACTTAGATGCCTTGGCAACTTAAATATAGCGGTTGTACACTCCCTTTCAACTTTCATTTTACCATTTTAATTTCTTTTCGGCTGATGCTGCTTCTAACCATTTAAATATAGTTTGCCATGCTCGTCAATAATTCGTCCGTCGTTTACCATGTAAGCTTACTGCATGGATCATACGATAACTATCTCTTACTTATGTCCAGCGGAAACCTTTCAAGATGTCGTTCACACTAGGACACAATGTACAACCCCAGAATCTATTTGTGGAAGCAGTGTGCCATCCATGTTACCAGATGGTAGCAGTTCAGAGGCAACACCACCGGAGAGCAGTCTGAGCACAGATATTATAGTGCTTGAGGCTCTACTAGAGGCAGAAAGAGATGGTGTGGCTGCCATGGATGAGGTAATCTTTATCTTGAGGCTGGAAATTACGGAATTAGCGGCACGCATTATGCAAGCAACCCAAGAATTGGAGGAAGTAAGAATGTTGCATTTGAAGACGGAGGAGGTCCTATTGTTTCTACTATCTGAAGCCCAAGGTAATCCCGGTTCTTCTTTAGATACCAGTTGAAAGTGTCATTAGATTATTGTACTTGCATGTTGTGTCATGTCTCTGAATGGATTATGTTGCAATACCCCCTATGTTGTCGGGAATTCCATGTTGTCCATGTGTTGTAATGATCCGAATTTTTTAGGCGAGGTAATCCTCAGTACTTGTATGATTGACATAAGGTGAACTGTTTTTCGTGTGAGCATATTGTATTGGATGAAATAATTGTTTGAATCAGAGTGTATCCAACCTACTAAATTCGAAGATCACGGCATTTCTAAATCATAATCATATATAAAGGTGGAATAAATCTTTGTTGTGGTTTTGAAGAAATAAATAACAAAACGTATAATTATCTGTGGATATTCGTAATCGAATACAAACTGGATTTGAATTTAGTTTGCCAGGTCCCATGGCAAACATGAATGCTAATTCTCCCAAGTTTTGAACGAAGCGGCTAAACACCCACTATAATTTGTGGGCTGCCCGAAGCAAGTGTTTGCAAGATGGAAATTACTGTCTACCCCTAACACTTGACATCCTTATCGACCGGATTTACACTGCTGTCGATAGGGGTAGATTAGTAACTTCAATCAGACGTGACACAACGGCCTCTGAGCCCATTCAGACACGGTGGGTGCCAAACGTGGGCGGAAAAACACATTTGATTCAAGCTCGTCCGAAAGACATGTGTCTCTTCCTTCATTTCCCCATTCATATACAGTGGGCGGCAAAACAAACTCTCCTCGTCCGAAATCGATGTAGGCTAATATTTTAAATAGGGGCAGATGTGTAACTTCCATTAGATGTGACACAACCGCCCTACCTGTCAGCCCCGTTCATACACTGTGGGCGCCAACCTTGGAAGGCAAAACACCCTCTCCTCGCGCGAAATAGTTACCAGCAAATATTTGGGAGATGCGAGATTACCGTCCTATCCCCAACCGATGCGATGTCTGAAATATTAAACGGGGGATAAGTTTGTAACTTCCCCTCATTTCAGAGAAGCGCGTCCCAAAGTTTGAGATTGCCCCCCCCCTCCCCTCCATTTCCCCATTCATACACCGTCGGCGGCACGACAACCTCCGCACTGCGGCCAGCCTCCTTCGTCCGTCACCCCATCCTCCACCTTGCCGGAGCCGCTACCCCTACCCCGTCGTCCACTACAAGAAATGGGCGTCTCTCATCCACGGCGCTGGACCAGGATCCTTTCATCGCCTCCTCTCGCTTCATCGGCGCCGTCGTCCACCTTGTCGTTGCCGCTCCTACGACCACCTCGTCCATGGCAACATGATATATCCCCCGACCCAGCCGTCTGCCGTCTAAAGTCTTCTTCCCCGCCGCCGACAACCATCGCACCCGCAGCACCCTCAACGTATCAGCATAGGCCTACACGGCGTCGCAAGAGAGATGGTACTCTTCCATATGTGCTTAACTTATTGATCTCACCCGAAAAATACATCGTAATTTGTTTACTGTACTTTTCTTGTCCGTACCAAATCGTAGTGGCTAGTTGAAAGCAAACATTGGTTGCGAAGTAGCTTTGTCCGGTTTGCACCTTCAGATCCGCCATGACACGGGCACTATACTCGTAAAGCTTATGGTTTCCCCCCTTTATATTCACTACCATCATCGTAGGTGCTTCGTGTCGTGCTAGCACTGCTCCTCAAGACCTCAACCCAAAGCTTACGTGTTCAAATACGAATCTGATATGATGCTCATCACTAAAACAGAGAACGTTTAATTGGTCACCTAATGTTCCTATATTCATTTCGAAAAGCATGTGCGCCACCCACTGGTCCAGCTAGTTCCACTTTCCTGATTTTTCTCTTGATGCTTAGGGTTTTCCCCTTTTATCTACTCTACTATGATCTCCATAGGTGCTTTCTGTCGTACTAGCATTACTCCACCCTTCAAGCTAAACAACACAACACTCAGAATTCGAAAGCTTAGTTGTTCAAATATGATTGTGATATGATACTGATATTAGCTAACTGACACATTTAATTGGTTAGCTAAAGGTCCCACTTGAGTTTTCAAATGCATGTCGCGACATATAGAGGGACAGCATAATTGCATTTCTTTGTCACTTGTTGACCGTACTTTCTTGTCCATACCAAATCTTAGTTGTTATTTCAAAGCAAACATCGGTTGCTAACTACCCTTTGCACGGTTTGCAGCTTCAGATCTGCCATCCCACTGCCACGGTCAACACTGTACTGATCATGCTTATGTTTTCCCCATTTTATGATGACCACAATCAGCCTATGTAGTTTGTGTCGTAATAGCACTACTCCACCCATCGAGCTAAACAAGCTTAGTTGTACAAATTCAAATCTGATATTATTGCTGATATTAGTAAAACTGAGAGATGTTTAATTGGTTAGCTAAATGTTCCTACTTTAGTTTCGACATGCATGTGAGCCACATATGGAGAGACCGGAAAGAATAGTATTTCTCTGTGCGCTCTGGTTCATCATGGGTGGCCAACCGACATTGTATTGAAACACTTGTAATATCTTCAATCTTCTTGCTCTTCTTCTCTTCTTTAAGATGATACTCTTCTCTTGCGGTCGACTGGTCAAGTCGAGTTGTTCTCCCTTAGTATATTTTGAATCTGTCAGCTCAGGTCGACTTGTTCTTCTTTACTATATGTTGAAGCTATCATCTGCGAAGTGTCATCACTTCTGGAGCTCTCATATTTTGAGGAGTAGGCCACATTATATTAATGCACAAAACAAATTACAGCATGCATGGCATCTTTTAAAATAATTGCAGAGATAGCACAAAGGGGTTTACAGGGAGGCAGTATTGGATTAGAATCACTTCCGCATTACAAAGAAAATCTCACTTGTTTTTATGTTTTCATGCATGTCAGACATTGAACATTATCAAAATGAATATGAGAATGGGCGCACGAGAGGAATATTGCGGTACGAACCACTGGATAACAAACTTGGCATGGTGGAGGATGGCCTATCTTAATCACCCATCAATGTGCTTGCTCTAACTTTGCAAAGTTGTATTGGTCGCACATATTTTGCATCCGACCTCTTGCATTTCTTCTACTTTGTTACACCATCTGCTTAGTTTAAGCATCATATATGAGTATATGCCATAACTATCCATTTTCGGTACCTATTCCATGTGTCGTCACACTATGTTTTTCCAGTCAAATGTTGTTCTTTCGTGATAGATGTCCAAAAGGAAGAGGGTGAGTGCAGATCCTCAAGGAGTACAAACTAGGTATTTGGAAAAGGTAGTGGTACCTATTAAATTAGATAGATCAGCAGCCACAGAAAACACAGGCCCAACTGTACCACACTTTACCCCTACTCCAGTGGCCAAACCCCTATTAGAACTGCTGGGAGCCCAGCGTCAGGTACTGTCTATGATATCAATTCAAAATTTGAACTCCTAAATTTCTGCTTATGCCTTACCTTCTCTCTTGTATGAAAACTAATTTCAGATGAATCTCCTTGCTCAAAGGATCATACGATCTCAAAACAATAATGGGCTCTGCATTGCTCTTGTCAGTACCTCTCTCCCTTTTGCCTTGTAACAATGTACTTAATTAATTGCTATTTGATTATGTATCATCAGTCTGCACCTGAGCTTCATTATCCTCTGTTTCTTCCAATATTATTTGATCTATATTTACTCTTTACAAAATGTAGAATAATGGCAACGCTTATAAAGAATTTTCTTTGGGGAATTTATTGAATTATCCTTCCATCAACATGGAGAAGGGCTTTGTCCAGCCCGTGTTAACATGTAATGTAAGTTCATCCTTCTCAAGCCTTCAAACTTTGTTCTAGTATAGATTTGGATAGGCATCATTGCCTCCACTTCTGTTTGCTTTGCTATTTACATCTGATTGGATGTTTGCAACAACTACCAGTTTCAAATTGTAGTTGTAAAAACATGTTCCTTATGCAGAACAGATCCATTTATTTGCTTATATAATTGTGAAACCTGTTACGTGTCTCCTTGTTTCTCTTTCAGAGTCGTATCTCTTACGCCAGGCAGAACTTTAGGGAAGATAGTGAGCCAAACCATCTTAAGGACAGCGAGATGACCCCAAGGTCCTGTCTTGATGAAGACAGTGAGTTGAAGCTACTCACCAGCAGGTGTGAGACAACCTCTGTGCAGTCGCTGCCTCAATCAGTTTGACTTCTTCAGTCTCAACTTAAAGCGGAAAGGCTTGCTTCAGCTCAGCTCCGTCTTGAAGTCAAAGATGCAATGAAGATGTCAGAGGACTGCCGTGCGCACCATCATGCCTTAAATCTAGTGTTGATGCATCTATCGCTGACACAACTGAGGTCTACTCAGCTTCTTCAACTGTTTTGGAGGGGCCGACCTGGCCAGGCCTAGTGCCTTCTAAAGTGCTCTTAGTTTTGTATATTCTTTTGTCGGCGTGTTTATTTGCACTGGTGGCGAACTTTGATGCCCAGTGGATGTAATATGTGTGATAGTCGTGATAGCCTAGCGTAAGTTGCTTGCTTATTTATTTCCTTGTTGTCTTGTTTATTTGTTTGCTTGTAGTCATTGCAGTTCTTTTTCCGCGGTTTGCTAGTGGCTGCAATAACCTATTTTTTAAAACTAGGCCACAATAACCATGGGCTAATATTTACTGTAGTGACACTGGGCCTCCTACGGGCCGTAGAAACAGCGGGCCTTCTACGGGCCGTAGAAACAATGGGCCTTCTACAGACCGTACAAACAATGGGCCTTCTACGGGTCGTATCATCAATGGGCCTTGTACGGGCAGTATGATCGATTGGCCAAACATGGGCCAATAACAGGCCGCATTATGGCCGTAAACGGGCTAGAGTTGCAATCGTCCATTCATGGGCCGACCATAACGGGCCATCATTAATAGGCCGTATTTCATGACGCTATGAAAACGGCCCAACGTGTTAACGGACCACAAACGGGCCGACTGTAACCACGGGCTGAATTTGGCCCATAAGTAGAAAATGATAGTAACGGGTCGTAAGTAAACGAATGCTGGAAATGAGCCCAAGAATAAATGGGCTCTGAGAAGGCCAAAAGATAACATGGACTGGAAACGGCCCAACGAAATAACGACCCTTAATGGGTATAAAGTGATACACTGTTCATTACGGGCCAGTTTCACCACGAGCCGTTAATGGGTGTAAAGTAATATACTGTTCATTACGGGCCAGTTTCACCACGGGTCGTTAATAGGCCAAGAGTTACATAGGGCCTCTATGGGCCGAAAGACATCATGGGCCATACATGGGCCAGAAGTGAAAACAGGCTGGAATCATATTGGGTGGCCCAGATGACGCTACTGGGCCTAATTCGGATAGGGCGTAACGGGCCTTGGGTTAGCGGGCTGTAAATGGGCTATATGCGAACAGGTCGTTAACAGGCTTTACATGGGCCGGCCCGCCACCTTTTGACCAAGTCAAACGGGCTGGCCTTTTCACAGGAATGGGCCTCTGTTGGGCTGTGCCACGTGTCGACGTATCATAGGCGCCTTCTTCCAATGAGTGGATGACATCTGTCCGGTGAGCCGACACGTGTTTCCTCCAGCTAATGATGATTTTACACGTGGAAAATCCCCATTGGTCGGGGCTGTTAACGGGTTATCAGATCCAAAACCCGACCCGATAGCTTAACGGCGTTCCGTTACGGTGGATGCCACGTGTCAGTCACCCTTCACGAAAGCACTTCTGTGACGCACGATTTATCATCATGGAAGTGGACACTTCCATGATGATAATTTTGGTAATGTCATGGAAGACTTCTACAACAGCACAGGTATGACTATCTTGATTCTGTCATAAATTTGTCATGGATGTACATGCATGACAAAAAATGCGACCTACTGTGACAAACACGTATCATCACGGAAGTGTATTTTTTTGTAGTGACCTTAGTGAATTTATAACCCCCAACCTGAGGGGCTACCACCAACGCTAGTTGACCCAGATTGTCAATCTGGGGCGGGTGATCCTCTCGACTCCATGTGATTGGCTGCTCTGACCATTGTAAGTATTGAGGTACCACCGGCTCAACTGCACTGAACACACACTTATGAACCTTCTGATCTCTCTTGCAAAGACTTGTGGTGAAAACATGATACTAGCCACCGTTAAGCTGCTTTGAATTACTCTGATATATCCTAACTGATGCTGCTGGTTACCCTGACCAGACTGTTGGTTATAACTACCTTGATTGCCCTATCCTTGATGCCCAGAATTTGAACCGCCGCCACCAAAACCAGGCCCTTGAGAGCCGGATCCTAACCCGCCTGGCGGCCCATTATTATTGCCGTGACCTGGATTATAATTTCGTACTCTCGCATTATGAAACAATCCTTCCATGCATGAGTTGATGGCTGACTAGGCAGACTATGCTTTGGGCAAGGGTCATTAAGCATTGCCTCAAGGTTAAAATTTGGTCCTCCAAATCGTGTCTTACCCTTACGATGCTGATTTTTATATCTAGTGTTGGTGTTAGCTACCAGACCTGGCCCGCCATCAGGTTGTCTGCGCTTACCACTGTTACCCTGGTTGTGACCAGTATGCCATGTCATGTTCTGTTGTTGACCCTTGCCATTACCACTCTTCTTTCCCTTTTTGGACTTTTCATCATCGGATCCAGAGTCTTTGGTAGTATCAGAGTCGGCATACTTAATGAGAGCGCCATGAGCCCCCATGTCACTACAGTGACGTTTAAGCCGCCCAAGCTTCTGCTTGAGGGGGGTAAAGTGACAATTCTTATCCAGAATCAGAATAGTAGAGCCCGCCGCAATGCTATCTGATGAGTGGATAATAGCTGAGACCCGATGAACCCAATGGTGGGCCGATTCATCCTCCCGCTGCACACAGTTATCCAGGTCAATAATTGAAAGAGGTTGCTTACACGTTCCTTTAAAGTTCCGAATGAAACGCACCTTCAACTTGGCCCATGAATTGATGGAATTGGCGGGTAATCCTTTCAGCCAGGTACGAGCCAGTCCATCCAACATCATGGTGAAGTACTTGGCACATACCACATCATTAACATCCAGCATCTCCATAGCTAGTTCATACCTTTCAATCTAAGCCTCAGGTGGAAGATCAGTTGTGTAGTTAGGCACCTTACATGGACACTTAAAATCCTTGGGCAAAGGTTCATTGTGTAGAGACGATACTAGACACGGCATGCCAACTATCCTGGAAGTCATCCCAACCTCCATGGACGCTGAAGGGTTTATTGCGAACTGTTGATGAGTCCCGAGCTGAGCCGCCAGTTTCTCCTCACAACGAGATCTAGCCTAATCCACAATGGCCTGAGCATCATTCAACATATGGTCATCTCTGGGCGGGTTAGGTCGACGGGGCGGGTCATCACGAGGCAGGTCATGATGTCGCTCGCTGATGGAAACCGCCGGTGACTCAATGCGCCGGTTGTAGCTTTGACTTGGGTGGGGAATTGAATGGACACGCTCACGACTGTATGAATAGGCCGCTTGCTGTGCCACAGCTGTCTAAAGAAGCTCCACTGTGTTCCGGGTATCTACCGCCACTAAAGACTTGCCCTCGATCGGAATAGCTGCCAGCCGCATGGCTGTTGCTATCATGTTATCCACCGGGTTGGAATAACGCCCAAAAGGTGTTGTAACCCATTGAGGTGGGGTCAGATCCCTACGGGGTGGGTCTGGCACACTAGGTTGAGCCGCCGCTCCGATTCCTGGTGCCTCGGCAACCCGGGTTACGTCGGGCGGGTTACTCGTTCCTGTCCTAGGTGTGTTAAATGAAGGAAATATGCCCTAGAGGCAACAATAAAGTTGTTATTTTATATTTCCTTATTCATGATACAGGTTTATTATTCATGCTAGAATGTATTGATTGGAAACTTAAATACATGTGTGAATACATAAACAAATACCGTGTCCCTAGTAATCCTCTACTAGATTAGCTCGTTAATCAAATATGGTTAAGGTTTCCCAACCATGGACATGTCTTGTCATTTGATAACAGGATCACATCATTAGGAGAATGATGTGATGGACAAGACCCACCCATTAGCTTAGCATACTGATCGTTCAGTTTATTGCTATTGCTTTATTCATGTCAAATACTTATTCCTTCGACTATGAGATTATGCAACTCCCGGATACCGAAGGAATACCTTGTGTGCTATCAAACATCAAAATGTAACTGGGTGATCATAAACATGCTCTACAGGTATCTCCGAAGGTGTTTGTTAAGTTGGCATAGATCAAGATTAGGATTTGTCACTCCAAGTTTCCGAGAGGTATCTTTGGGCCCTCTCGGTAATACACATCATAATCTTGAAAGCAAAGGACTAAGGAGTTAGCTGCAAGGTGATGTATTACGGAACGAGTAAAGAGACTTGCTGGTAACGAGATTGAACTAGGTATAGTGATACCGACGGTCGAATCTCGGGCAAGTAACATACCGATGGACAAAGGGAATTACTATGTTGGCATAACGGTTCGACCGATAAAGATCTTCATAGAATATGTAGGAACCAATATGGGCATCCAGGTTTCGCTATAGTTATTGACCGGAGAGGTGTCTCGGTCATATCTACATAGTTCTCAAACCCGTAGGGTCCGCACGCTTAACGTTCGTTGATGATATAATGTTATATGACTTATATGATTTGGTGACTGAATGTTGTTCGGAGTCCCGGATGAGATCACGGACATGACAAGGAGTGTCTAAATGGCTGAGAGGTAAAAATTGATATATAGGACGATGGTATTCGGATACTGGAAGAGTTTCGGAGTGCATCGGGTAGTCATCAGGGCACCGGAAGGGGTTCCAGACACCCCCAGCAAGTGTATGGGCCTGATGGGCCAAAGGGGGAGAAGCACACCATCCCACAAGGGGCTGGTGCGCCCCTTCCACCCCTTGCCCACGTACCAAAAAGTGAGGGAAGGAAGGGGAAGGCGCCCCAAAGGCAGCCTACCCCCCTTTCCTTCCCCCCATACACGAATATGGAAAGGGGGGATTCGGCCAGTGCGGGCGCCCTAGGGCAGCCGCCGTCCACTTGGGGCACCCTAGGGGCTGCCTCACCTCCCCCTCCACCTATATATGAGAGTAAGGAGAGGGGCAACAGACACCACGATTCCAAGGCCGTGTGTGGCGCCCCTCTCCCTCTAGTTCATCCCTTGGTCATATTTTCGTAGTGCTTAGGCGAAGCCCTGTGGAGGTAACTTCACCATTACCGTCACCATGTTGTCGTGCTGTCGGAACTCATCTACTACTTCACCTATCTTGCTGGATCAAGAAGGCGAGGACGTCACCGAGCTGAACGTGTGCAGAACTCGGAGGTGTCGTACATTCTCTACTTGATCGGTTAGACTGCTAAGAAGTTCGACTACATCAACCGTGTTGTTAAACGCTTCTGCTTACGATCTACGAGAGTACATAGACACACTCTCCCCCTCGTTGCTATGCATCTCCATGGATAGATCATTGTGTGTGCGTAGAAATTTTTTGTTTTCCATGCAACGTTTCCCAACATTGGTATCAGAGCCAGGTCTATGCGTAGATGATATGCATGAGTAGAACACAAAGAATTTGTGGGCGGTGATGTTCATACTGCTTACCACCAACATCTTATTTTGATTCGGTGGCACTGTACGATGAAGCGGCCCGAGCCAACCTGTCACATCCCTAGCTTCTGGCATTGCTCTAGGTTAGCTTCATGTGTGCATCATGTCTATATTTTTGAAAACTTGAATTGAGGAATATTGGAAGCCTCAAAACCCTAAATAAAAGAAGGGCAAGCACCCTTTAAAATTGCATTCTGTGAATCCAAAATGCCCTAAAAATAGTTTTGTGAATTTTGGCAAGAGTTATATATCAAACCAAAATTCTGGAATATTTTTAAGGAATTATTTGGTCTCTGAATTTAAATCAATAATCTATTTGAATTTGGGGATATATTCATAATATATAATGAATATATTTGCAAATGCTTTGAAATGTTTTATGTACTTTTGGTATAGTCCAGAGAGGTAACATAAAATATTTCAGAATGTTTTGGCACTGTAAGAAATTATTTTGAATTTGAAAACAGTGGCAAAATAAAATAAAAAGGGAAACAGAACAGGAAAAAATAAAAAGAGAGAAGGAAGTACCTGGCCTCACCCGTGCAGCCCAGCCGGCCCAGCTCCTCCAGCGGCCCAGCCCACCTGGCCCCCTTCTCTTGTCTTCTTCCCGTGCCAGCGCACGAAGCAGCTGCGTGCTGGACGCACGCGCGCCGACGCCAGCCACCTCCTGCTTCGCCGTGGCAGCCTCCCCGACCCCCTCGCGACGCCACGGAGACGGCCTCGACCCCCCCTCGACCGCCTCTCTCTCTCTGGACCCCCTCCTTCTCCTCTGTTCTCCCTCCCTCTCGTCACCGAACGCACCTGGGAGCGCCGCTCGCCGTAGCCATGACCACGGCCACCCCCTCCCCTCTCCGACGTGCTCCCGAGCTCCTGCACTTCGTCGCCAACCCCCTCACCGAGCCACGTGACCGGAAGGGCCCCGAGCAGCCGCCATCGTCATCATCTCCGAGCTTCGGCCCCGGTGCCGTCTCCGTCGAATTCTGCCACTCCGGCGCGCCCCCGAGCCCACTGACCCTCCCTACAGCTCCGCGGTGAGCCTCCGTGCAGAACCCCTCTCTCTCCCCTCGCGTTTGCGAGCTCTAGGCCATAGCCCCGTCGCGGCCGAACTCCGGCCGCCGCTGACCATGTCGCCGCCGTGGCCTGAGCTCGAACGGGTCACGCCCGTGCATCTCACCGAGCTCGTGGTGACTCCAGGAGGCTGCGTAGTGCTTTACCTCACTCGCCCGTGCTCCACAACGCCGTTTTCGCCGAGGTCCGAACTCCGGCGCCGCCTCGGGCTCCATTCCGGCGAACCCCGGCCACCCCCGCACCTCCCGTTGGCCCCCCTAGATGCGCACGGGCACGGGCTACCTTCTGGTGCCCTTCGCGCGTCCAGCCGCCGCCCGTAGCGCAACCCCGGTGAACTTCCGCCGCGTTTCGGGTCGCCGCCGGCCGAACTCTGGTGGCCAGTGACGTGGCGCTGTCATTAGCACTAATGACCCTGTTAAACTAACCCCGTGACACTGATAGTGGGCCCCGTAGCGGGTCAAAGCCCGGGTCAACGCGGGATTAGCCCCTGTGTCACTGACGTGTGGACCCCCACACGTCAGGTTTGACCTGGACCGCCCGTTGACCTGCTGAGGTCAGCATGAGGTCATGCTGACGCCATAATTCATTTTCTGGAATTATTTTAATTCTAAATATTCAGGAAATTCCAGAAAATGCCTAAAACTTCTAAAATTCATAGAAATTCAACCGTAACTCCAAATTAAATAAATCATATATGAAAAATTATCAGAAAAATTCAAGGAATCCATCTGTACCATTTTCATGCATGTTAGAACAACTTATAGGTGCTGTTTAGCACAAATCAATTAAATGGCATTTGAATAATCACATATGGAGTTTGAATTTGAATCTTATATTCAAACCAACTTCATTTAATCTGTTGCTAGTTGCATTAGCCCAAAACACATCCATTTTGCCATGTCATGATCATGCATCATATTGTGCATTGCATTGATTGTGTTCCTTTCTGTGTTGCCGGTATTTGTCCCCTCTCGATAGACGTGATACCGATGATGTGATCGTTGACACTGATGAAGACTCAGTGTTATCTTCAGAAGTGCCAGGCAAGCAAAACCCCCTTGTTCATTCCGATACAATCCCACTCTCTCGCTCCTGCTCTCTTTTACTGCATTAGGACAACACCGTTTCAACTGTTACATGCTGCGGTAGTTGAACCCCTTTTATCCTCTGCATGACCTGTCATTGCCACAGTAAATAGATGAAACCCACTAGCATGAGTAGGAGTTGTTTGAGCCCTGTTGTGCCTACTCATTCATGTTTGTTTGTCATGCCTGCTACTGCTTAGAGTTGAGTCAGGTCTGATTCATTGGGGATGAATCAGAGGCGTGTGAACATGTCCTACTGTGTGTGAGCTAAGGGTGTGAATACGATTTGGTAAAGGTAGCGGTGAGAGGCCATGTAGGAGTACATGGTGGGTTGTCTCATTGCAGCCGTCCTCAGGAACTGAGTTCTGTGTTTGTGATCCATGATTCAGCTACTACCACGCATTGGGCCCGAAACCAATGGACCCTCTCGGCTTCTTAATCACCCTTGTCCTCTGTCCAGGAGTTGCAAGTAGTTTCTGGTGTTTGTAGTATGCTGGAGGCCGTGCGCAGCGCTGACCGTAGGGGTGGGCTGTGATGCGGTAGGCACGTGGCCGGGTAAACCGGGCGCCCGTTTGGTGTCACGGAACCCTGTTCACATCGTTTGGGGCTGTGAGCGAAACTCCGGCCGGATCTCCTCATGGATGGAACCCGAATAGGCGATAAACTTGGACTAGAGACTCGAGTGTTTAGGCAGGCCGTGGCCGACACCCACGTTGGGCTTCCGCTTGAAGGTTGCCGAGTACATGTCGTGTAAACGGCGGTAAGTGGTGAGAGCGTGTGTGAAGAAGTACACCCCTGCAGGGTTAATATGATCTATTCGAATAGCCGTGTCCGCGGTAAAGGACTTCTGGGTTGCTTATATCAGTTCATAGACAAGTGAAAGTGGATACTCTAAAATACGCAAGATAAGCGTGAGTGCTATGGATGGCGTTCTCGTAGGGAGACGGGAGCGGTTCCATAGTGGTGTATTGGTTGGTGAATATGTGGACTCGTGTGCGCCACCTCAAAAGAGTTACTTGCAGTCGTAGTTCAGGATAGCCACCGAGTCAAAGCTGGCTTGCTGCAGTTAAACCCCACCATCCCTTTGTTGATAATGATGCATATGAAGATAGTTCTGATGTAAGTCTTGCTGGGTACATTTGTACTCACGTTTGCCTATTTTATGTTTTTGCAGAGAGACTTCGGTCTCGCTAGTAGTTCCACGTGGACTTCGACGTTTAGCTTGATACCTCAGCTACGATCTTGTGCCCCGGCAGGATCTGGTAGATAGTCAGGCTTCTCAGCCTTTTTCATTTATAGATGTCTGTACTCAGACATGATAGCTTCCGCTTGTGCTTTGACTTGTATGCTCTGATTGTTGGTTCATGAGACCCATCTTTGTAATATCTCGCTCCTCGGAGCCTATTGATTAAAATACTTGATTTGTAGAGTCATGTTGTGATGCCATGTTGTATTTGCACATATCGAGCATATTGTGTGTATGTTGTTGAAATGCTTGGTATGTGTGGGATCTGACCATCTAGTTGTTTATCTTTAGTAGCCTCTCTTACCGGGAAATGTCTCCTAGTGTTTCCACTGAGCCATGGTAGCTTGCTACTGCTCCGGAACACTTAGGCTGGCCGGCATGTGTCCTTCTTCGTTCCTATGTCTGTCCCTTCGGGGAAATGTCACGCGATGAATACCGGAGTCCTGTTAGTCCGCTACAGCCCGGTTCACCGGAGTCCTGCTAGCCCAGTGCTACAGCCTGGATTCACTCGCTGATGACCGACACGTTCGATGCTGGGTCATGGATGCCTGTCCCTGTAAGTTTGTGCCACTTTGGGTTTACGACTAGCCATGTCAGCCCGGGCTCCTTATCATATGGATGCTAGCGACACTGTCATATACGTGTGCCAAAAGGCGCAAACGGTCCCGGGTAAAGGTAAGGCGACACCCATGGGAATACCGTGCGTGAGGCCGCAAAGTGATATGAGGTGTTACATGCTAGATCTATGTGGCATTGAGTCGGGGTCCTGACAGCGTTGGTATCAGAGCTTGACTGCCTGTAGGATTACCAAGCCAAACTGGTCGAAGTTGAGTCTAGAAATTCTTTAGTTATGTAAGGGATTTGATTGTGGGATGGAACGTAAGGCTCTTTTTACTCCTTTACCTCATGCCCTTCTGATCTGAGTCATCATCTTCTCTTCTACAGGGATTAAGAACTAGGCTATCCCTTCTTTCTATTAGGATCACGTGTTACTAATCAGTGGACTTATAAGATTGTTGGATTTAAGTCTCAGTTCAGTTCCTACTACTTCCGTATGTTAATTGTTGATCTCGAAACCTTGATATTGTGGTTCTGAGTGGTTATGCCACCATTTTTGTGAATGTCTCAAATCTTTTCTGAGCATTTACAGCCGTTATGCTGTCCGAGTCATTCCAGGTTTCTAAATAGTCTGATGCATTTGCAAAATCCTTTCCCTCTGGTTTCGATGTTCCTTTATGCCAGCTCAATCACACTAATTGTTGAGTTGAGGTATTCTATTGCCTTGACATTATGTTGGAGTTACTATTATGACCCTAGGTGTCTCAGGGGATCATCTAGTAGTCCAGCCATGATTTATGTTCCAGTGTGATGACTCTGGCCGTCATTATCGAAAGCATCCCGTGATGCCATTTAGTAGTAGGTATTCTATCCCTGGGTTTGAACCCGAGATTCACCCTACTTACTTCATGTTGATAGTTTTGCTCGTTCCTTTAGGAT
The DNA here is from genome assembly GCF_002162155.2 of Triticum dicoccoides. Classification (NCBI taxonomy): domain Eukaryota; kingdom Viridiplantae; phylum Streptophyta; class Magnoliopsida; order Poales; family Poaceae; genus Triticum; species Triticum dicoccoides. The sequence goes on along the minus strand of NC_041391.1, from coordinate 195,744,666 downwards.
ATTAGCAACCTTTGCGATAGTCCTTGAAGTCCGTGGTATCTTCTTCTTCCAAATACCATGAACTACTCATGGCAGAAGTTCCTCGTTGAACTGAAATATCACAACAGGATTATTCTTGAGGAGTTCTCCATTCATAAATCGTGACTCTGCCAGTTCTACCTTTCTGCATGGGTTATCCGGAAGAATTATGTTGAACTCGGTTCGACATACTAATTTATGCATCCACAACTCAGAAAGTTATATGTTCCTTTGAGTTGTCCCTCTTTAGTTGTCTACTGACCTTCGTCTATCAATTGATAGTCAAGAGTATGCGTGCATTCATTCATCGATGCCTGTTACTCTTGTGGTCCGTCAAGCCATTCTGTCCTGAATGACTTGGAGAAACAAACTCCAGTACCTCATCCATATCTAGGATTGGGTCAAAGTAGTTGTATTCCGCAGATCAAATGCCAATCCAGCTTTTGGTTCTGTTCTACCCTGAAGTATTACCTTCTTTATGACAGGAATTTCATGAGAATTGCACCACCTTTTGTGAATTCTTGACATAGTGATACTTCTCGCCATCCTTTTTCATTCCTCGGTTCCGTGTTGTTGCAGCCGGAGCGCCGACAGGTGAATTGTGATGTGTGAAATCAATACTCCCAGCAACCTCGTTGCTTGGTAGTTAAAGGGTAATAATTTCAATCTTAGCATGTTGGGTTTTAAATCATCCCTCTAAGACTGATCGTGCTACCTAGTCCTTATTTCGGTGCACCCCTCGATTGATGAGATAGGATTTGCTAAGTCCTCACTCATTTGATCATATCGTCTTGCCCTCAAAAGCGAGATTGTTCTCGAGCTTAGTAACATACCGGTGGTTCATGATTTTCCGAATATCTTCTCGAAAGTATCACCAGGCTGTCACCTGACTATTATGTTGAGCTCGTGATCAAGTTGGTTTCTTGTGAACCACCTTCTCTCCAAGAATCGGTGTTAGATATCCCTGAGCTAGTTGGTTAAGCTAGACAACAACTTGGAGAGTTGGAAGATAAAAGCTTGCCGACTTAGTTCGTTCCAAAGGGATATTCTTGTGTAGTGTGTGTTGAAGAAAGATGATATCTTCATCGATTGGTCCTTGTGATCAGTTGCTGGACCTATTGCCTTATCAATCTTTTGATTTGAGTGTGGGCTATCGTCAAATCAAATCAGTACCAACGATGCTCGTAATGTTGTCCTACTCGTGGTTGATCCCTCGAGCATACACCATTACATCTTTGGTCTGACCAATGCTATCACCGTGTTCACATGATGGTGGAAGTCCAGTGATATGGAAATTCCGATGAGTTGCTGTTGAGCCCATCAGTAGCATTTTGTCTCCCCCCATGAATCATGTTGAACATCAACCTAGTGTTGGAAACTTGTGTAAGCATTTCTTCGTGTTTCGTTCATGAAGCATATGTTTGAATGAAAGTAGTGATTTTCCCTAATTCATGTGCATATGATGCAAGTTGCCGCCATGAATTTGAGGAAGATTGTTTTGTTTCCCTGGAATCATTCCAAATTAGTCATGCACACGTGCGAAGTATTCTGTGGTTTGGAGACTTGCAACCTTCATTCCATATGTGTCCCGAGCACACCAAGCCACTGATTGATTTGTTCAAGGGGAAGAAGTTCCTTCATAAGAGCCAATCATATGACTTATGCAAGGACTTCGTTATCCACGGTGATGGTTCCCAACCAGAACTCGGTAGTGTTTTATTGTAAGACTACCCCGTGGTCATGCTTGTCCGGGACAACGTGTTCACATGTTTGTAGCAGAACCAGCTCATGTTTTGGAGCTTACTATCGTAGTTCATTTCTCGAGAATCTCGCAACGTCATCTCGTCGATTTGTGTTGCAAACTTTCATTTTTCTTTCTAGACTTGATGAGTCTGGGATATCCTGACACCAACCAGATCTGAATCTCAGGCAGATATGATGGTTGGAACATTCTCCAAGAACTATAATATTGGTCCCTCGATAACCGGTAAAGTGGATGTCGTGGCCAACACACCCAGCCGGAAGACCTGTTATTATAATATCTTGATTGAGGAAGTTGGCCACCTCCCCATAGGGATTTCGTAGGATTTACTCCCTAGTTGCCCCTATGGATTTTGAGATCCCGAAGTCCGACCTTTTACTTGATGTCCTAGATACCAGACCATTTCTATGAATGGGTTACACTAGCACATCAAGGAGAACATTAGAAGTGGAGTGCTAAATGTTTCTCGGTCGATCATCCAGATTTTGTTTCCTTGGCCTCGCTAAGATGAAATCTGAGAAGGTGTTATCTTTCTTTGCATCTACATCCTCCATCATTCATCATGGTAGCAAGTTGTGTTGCCGGACCCTTGACACGGATGTTGGTAAAACCTTGATGAATATGGAAATGCTCAAGTTCTTGAGAGCACGCACAAGCGTTACGTGTTATCATCGGCTCTAACTGGGATTACTCTCAGTTTCCTCGGCAATGCTATGACCTCTTCAAACAGTGAATTCACTCCCTATTGTTGGGTTCTTCCCCAGTTACCAGAATCATTCCTAGCATTTGCATTTTGTTCCTAGCTTGCACCGCCAATGTGCCATTCTACCATGGGTCTCTTCCATTTCCGGTGATAAGCAAATTCATCCATTACGTTGTCTTCAACAAGGTAATCCACATCATCCAAGTCCGAGTATGCCATTCTACCGACCCCCTCCAAACGATCGCTCGAGAATTGCCTTAGGCTGGTTTAAAGAGTTTCAATGATCTCTGAATCAAAAGTAATTCTTTTTGCCACTTAAGGGGATATCTCTACGAGTCACCTTCCCTAAGGTGTATCGTTATGGTATCATGGCAACTCAACTCCTCGCTACGTTGACAATCGTTTACCACCTTCTTAGGTATGAAATTGTTGTCTACCTAGTGAACCTTCGTCATCCGTTTCTTCCACCCCTATTGATGTGTATCTCGTATCTCAACCCGAAAGATGGTTCTATGTCTCATTCCGTAAGTTAATCTTGAGTTGTTCGATCTTCGAGGAGATCGACCCTTCTAGAGTCTCCTTCTTCCCCCCCCCCTGTCATGTTGACAGGATTTCTCAGAGCAAGACGACAAGACAAAGATGGTGTTCAAATCAACGTTCATTTGAAGTGCACCCTGGATCGTGAACATTATACTAGTTGCGTTTCCCCTTCACCTTACCCTACGCTTGAATCTCGAGACGAGATTCTTGTTTAGTGGGGGTGAGTTGTCACATCCCTAGCTTCTGGCATTGCTCTAGGTTAGCTTCATGTGTGCATCATGTCTATATTTTTGAAAACTTGAATTGAGGAATATTGGAAGCCTCAAAACCCTAAATAAAAGAAGGGCAAGCACCCTTTAAAATTGCATTCTGTGAATCCAAAATGCCCTAAAAATAGTTTTGTGAATTTTGGCAAGAGTTATATATCAAACCAAAATTCTGGAATATTTTTAAGGAATTATTTGGTCTCTGAATTTAAATCAATAATCTATTTGAATTTGGGGATATATTCATAATATATAATGAATATATTTGCAAATGCTTTGAAATGTTTTATGTACTTTTGGTATAGTCCAGAGAGGTAACATAAAATATTTCAGAATGTTTTGGCACTGTAAGAAATTATTTTGAATTTGAAAACAGTGGCAAAATAAAATAAAAAGGGAAACAGAACAGGAAAAAATAAAAAGAGAGAAGGAAGTACCTGGCCTCACCCGTGCAGCCCAGCCGGCCCAGCTCCTCCAGCGGCCCAGCCCACCTGGCCCCCTTCTCCTGTCTTCTTCCCGTGCCAGCGCACGAAGCAGCTGCGTGCTGGACGCACGCGCGCCGACGCCGGCCACCTCCTGCTTCGCCGTGGCAGCCTCCCCGACCCCCTCGCGACGCCACGGAGACGGCCTCGACCCCCCCTCGACCGCCTCTCTCTCTCTGGACCCCCTCCTTCTCCTCTGTTCTCCCTCCCTCTCGTCACCGAACGCACCTGGGAGTGCCGCTCGCCGTAGCCATGACCACGGCCACCCCCTCCCCTCTCCGACGTGCTCCCGAGCTCCTGCACCTCGTCGCCAACCCCCTCACCGAGCCACGTGACCGGAAGGGCCCCGAGCAGCCGCCATCGTCATCATCTCCGAGCTTCGGCCCCGGTGCCGTCTCCGTCGAATTCGGCCACTCCGGCGCGCCCCCGAGCCCACTGACCCTCCCTACAGCTCCGCGGTGAGCCTCCGTGCAGAACCCCTGTCTCTCCCCTCGCGTTTGCGAGCTCTAGGCCATAGCCCCGTCGCGGCCGAACTCCGGCCGCCGCTGACCATGTCGCCGCCGTGGCCTGAGCTCGAACGGGTCATGCCCGTGCATCTCACCGAGCTCGTGGTGACTCCAGGAGGCTGCGCAGTGCTTTACCTCACTCGCCCGTGCTCCACAACGCCGTTTTCGCCGAGGTCCGAACTCCGGCGCCGCCTCGGGCTCCATTCCGGCGAACCCCGGCCACCCCCGCACCTCCCGTTGGCCCCCCTAGATGCGCACGGGCACGGGCTACCTTCTGGTGCCCTTCGCGCGTCCAGCCGCCGCCCGTAGCGGAACCCCGGTGAACTTTCGCCGCGTTTCGGGTCGCCGCCGGCCGAACTCCGGTGGCCAGTGACGTGGCGCTGTCATTAGCACTAATGACCCTGTTAAACTAACCCCGTGACACTGACAGTGGGCCCCGTAGCGGGTCAAAGCCCGGGTCAACGCGGGATTAGCCCCTGTGTCACTGACGTGTGGACCCCCACACGTCAGGTTTGACCTGGACCGCCCGTTGACCTGCTGAGGTCAGCATGAGGTCATGCTGACGCCATAATTCATTTTCTGGAATTATTTTAATTCTAAATATTCAGGAAATTCCAGAGAATGCCTAAAACTTCTAAAATTCATAGAAATTCAACCGTAACTCCAAATTAAATAAATCATATATGAAAAATTATCAGAAAAATTCAAGGAATCCATCTGTACCATTTTCATGCATGTTAGAACAACTTATAGGTGCTGTTTAGCACAAATCAATTAAATGGCATTTGAATAATCACATATGGAGTTTGAATTTGAATCTTATATTCAAACCAACTTCATTTAATCTGTTGCTAGTTGCATTAGCCCAAAACACATCCATTTTGCCATGTCATGATCATGCATCATATTGTGCATTGCATTGATTGTGTTCCTTTCTGTGTTGCCGGTATTTGTCCCCTCTCGATAGACGTGATACCGATGATGCGATCGTTGACACTGATGAAGACTCAATGTTATCTTCAGAAGTGCCAGGCAAGCAAAACCCCCTTGTTCATTCCGATACAATCCCACTCTCTCGCTCCTGCTCTCTTTTACTGCATTAGGACAACACCGTTTCAACTGTTACATGCTGCGGTAGTTGAACCCCTTTTATCCTCTGCATGACCTGTCATTGCCACAGTAAATAGATGAAACCCACTAGCATGAGTAGGAGTTGTTTGAGCCCTGTTATGCCTACTCATTCATGTTTGTTTGTCATGCCTGCTACTGCTTAGAGTTGAGTCAGGTCTGATTCATCAGGGATGAATCAGAGGCGTGTGAACATGTCCTACTGTGTGTGAGCTAAGGGTGTGAATACGATTTGGTAAAGGTAGCGGTGAGAGGCCATGTAGGAGTACATGGTGGGTTGTCTCATTGCAGCCGTCCTCAGGAACTGAGTTCTGTGTTTGTGATCCATGATTCAGCTACTACCACGCATTGGGCCCGAAACCAATGGACCCTCTCGGCTTCTTAATCACCCTTGTCCTCTGTCCAGGAGTTGCAAGTAGTTTCTGGTGTTTGTAGTATGCTGGAGGCCGTGCGCAGCGCTGACCGTAGGGGTGGGCTGTGATGCGGTAGGCACGTGGCCGGGTAAACCGGGCGCCCGTTTGGTGTCACGGAACCCTGTTCACATCGTTTGGGGCTGTGAGCGAAACTCCGGCCGGATCTCCTCATGGATGGAACCCGAATAGGCGATAAACCTGGACTAGAGACTCGAGTGTTTAGGCAGGCCGTGGCCGACACCCACGTTGGGCTTCTGCTTGAAGGTTGCCGAGTACATGTCGTGTAAACGGCGGTAAGTGGTGAGAGCATGTGTGAAGAAGTACACCCCTGCAGGGTTAATATGATCTATTCGAATAGCCGTGTCCGCGGTAAAGGTCTTCTGGGTTGCTTATATCAGTTCATAGACAAGTGAGAGTGGATACTCTAAAATACGCAAGATAAGCGTGAGTGCTATGGATGGCGTTCTCGTAGGGAGACGGGAGCGGTTCCATAGTGGTGTATTGGTTGGTGAATATGTGGACTCGTGTGCGCCACCTCAAAAGAGTTACTTGCAGTCGTAGTTCAGGATAGCCACCGAGTCAAAGCTGGCTTGCTGCAGTTAAACCCCACCATCCCTTTGTTGATAATGATGCATATGAAGATAGTTCTGATGTAAGTCTTGCTGGGTACATTTGTACTCACGTTTGCCTATTTTATGTTTTTGCAGAGAGACTTCGGTCTCGCTAGTAGTTCCACGTGGACTTTGACGTTTAGCTTGATACCTCAGCTACGATCTTGTGCCCCGGCAGGATCTGGTAGATAGTCAGGCTTCTCAACCTTTTTCATTTATAGATGTCTGTACTCAGACATGATAGCTTCCGCTTGTGCTTTGACTTGTATGCTCTGATTGTTGGGTCATGAGACCCATGTTTGTAATATCTCGCTCCTCGGAGCCTATTGATTAAAATACTTGATTTGTAGAGTCATGTTGTGATGCCATGTTGTATTTGCACATATCGAGCATATTGTGTGTATGTTGTTGAAATGCTTGGTATGTGTGGGATCTGACCATCTAGTTGTTTATCTTTAGTAGCCTCTCTTACCGGGAAATGTCTCCTAGTGTTTCCACTGAGCCATGGTAGCTTGCTACTGCTCCGGAACACTTAGGCTGGCCGGCATGTGTCCTTCTTCGTTCCTGTGTCTGTCCCTTCGGGGAAATGTCACGCGATGAATACCGGAGTCCTATTAGTCCGCTACAGCCCGGTTCACCGGAGTCCTGCTAGCCCAGTGCTACAGCCTGGATTCACTCGCTGATGACCGACACGTTCGATGCTGGGTCATGGATGCCTGTCCCTGTAAGTTTGTGCCACTTTGGGTTTACGACTAGCCATGTCAGCCCGGGCTCCTTATCATATGGATGCTAGCGACACTGTCATATACGTGTGCCAATAGGCGCAAACGGTCCCGGGTAAAGGTAAGGCGACACCCGTGGGAATACCGTGCGTGAGGCCGCAAAGTGATATGAGGTGTTACATGCTAGATCTATGTGGCATTGAGTCGGGGTCCTGACACAACCTTACATGTCCATGCACATGAGACCGGTTCCACTGACTGACATGCAACTAGTTTTGCATAAAGGTGGCTGACGGGTGTCTATTTCTCCTACTTTAGTTGAATCGAATTTGACTGCGGCCGGTCCTTGAAGAATGTTAAAACAGCAAACTTGATAAATCACTGTTGTGGTTTTTGCCATAGGTAAGAACGGTTCTTGCTAGAAACCTGTAGCAGCCACGTAAAACTTGCAAACAACGAAGTATTGGACGTCTAACTTGTTTTTGCAGGGTATGTTGTGACGTGATATGGTCAAGACATGATGTGATATAAGTTATTGTATGAGATGATCATGTTTTCTAATTTATCGGCAACCGGCAGGAGCCTTATGGTTGTCTCTTTATTGTATGAAATGCAAACGCCATGTAATTGCTTTACTTTATCGCTATGCGTTAGCAATAGTTATAGAAGCAATAGTTGGCGAGACGACCACGACACAACAATGGAGATCAAGGTGTCGAGTCGGTGATGATGGAGATCATGTCGATGCTTTGGAGATGGAGATCAAAAGCACAAGATGATGATGTCCATACCATGTCACATGTTTTGATTGCATGTGATGTTTATCTTTTATGCATCTTATTTTGCTTAGAACGATGGTAGCATTATAAGATGATCCCTGCACTAAATTTCAAGATATAAGTGTTCTCCCCGAGTATGCACTGTTGTGAAAGTTCGTCGTTTCGAGACATGATGTCTACTACACAACCTTCTTCTTGTAGACTCGTGTTCGGCCTCCAAGCGCAGAGTTTTGTAGGACAATAGCAAATTTCCCACAAGTGGATGACCTAAGGTTTATCAATCCGTGGGAGGCGTAGGATGAAGATGGTCTCTCTCAAGCAACCTTGCAAACAAATAACAAAGAGTCACTTGTGTCCCCAACACACCCAATATAGGTGCACTAGTTCGGTGAAGAGATGGTGATACAACAAGGTAGATATAGGTTTTTGTAATCTGAAAATATAAAAACAGCAAGGTAGCAAGTGGTAAAAGTGAGCGAAAACGGTATTGCAATGCTAGGAAACAAGGCCTAGGGTTCATACTTCCACTAGTGCAAGTTCTCTCGACAATGATAACATAATTGGGTCGTATAACAATCCCTCAACGTGCAACAAAGAGTCACTCCAAAGTCACTAATAGCAGAGCATAAACGAAGAGATTATTGTAGGGTATGAAACCACCTCAAAGTTATTCTTTTTGATCGATATATTGGGCTATTCCTATACGTGTCACAAACAACCCTAGAGTTCGTACTAAAATAACACCTTAAGACACACATCAACCAAAACCCTAATGTCACCTAGATACTCCAATGTCACCACAAGTATCCACGGGTTTGATTATACGATATACATCACACAATCTCAGATTCATCTATTCAAACCAACACAAAGAACTTCAAAGAGTGCCCCAAAGTTTCTACCGGAGAATCAAGATGAAAACGTGTGCCAACCCCTATGCATAAGTTCACAAGGTCATGGAACTGCAAGTTGATCACCAAAACATACATCAAGTTGATCACGTGAATATCCCATTGTCACCATAGATAAGAACATGCAAGACATACATCATGTGTTCTCAAATCCTTAAAGACTCAATACGATAAGATAACTTGGAAAAGTCAATCCATTATAAGAAGGTAGAGGGGGAGAAACATCATATGATCTAACTATAATAGAAAAGCTCGCGGTACATCAAGATCGTGCCATATCAAGAACACGAGAGAGAGAGAGAGAGAGAGATCAAACTCATGGCTACTGGTACATACCCTCAGCCACGAGCGTGAACTACTCCCTCCTCGTCATGGAGAGCGCTGGGATGATGAAGATGGCCACTGGTGATGGTTTCCCTCTCCGGCAGGTTGCCGAAATGGGCTCCCGATTGTTTTTTCGTGGCTGCAGAGGCTTGTGGCGGTGGAATTCCCGATCTAGGTTCTGTTATGGAGGTTTTGGGATTTATAGGAAGTGTTGGCGTCGGGGACAAGTCAAGGGGGCCCACGAGGCGATGACAAGGACGGGGGGCGTGCCCTAGGGGGGCGCCCTCCACCCTTGTGGTGGCCTCAGGACTCTTCTCTGATATCTTTTCGTTCCATTATTTTTATATTTTCCAAAAATATTCTCCGTAAATTTTCAGGTCAATTGGACTCTGTTTGATATTCCTTTTCCGCCAAACTCAAAAAACAAGGAAAAAACAGAAATTGGCACTGGGCTCTAGGTTAATAGGTTAGTCCCAAAAATAATATAAAATAGCATAAAAATGTATATAAAACATCCAAGATGGATAATATAATAGCATGGAACAATCAAAAATTATAGATACGTTGGAGACGTATCAAGACACCACGTGATGATCGGGTGTGATAGACTCTACATTCACATACAACGGGTGTAAGACAGTTTTGCACATGCAGAATACTTGGGTTAAACTTGACGAGCCTAGCATGTACAGACATGGTCTCGGAACACTAGAGACCGAAAGGTCGAACATGAGTCATATAGTAGATATGATCACCATAGAGATGTTCACCATTGATGACTACCCCATCTCACGTGATGATCGGACATGGGTTAGTTGATTTGGATCATGTATCACTTAGAAAACTTGAGGGATGTTTATTTAAGTGGGAGTTCATTAGTAATTTGATTAAATTGAACTTAATTTATCATGAACTTAGTCCTGATAGTATTTGCAAATTTATGTTGTAGATCAATAGCTCGCAATCTTGCTTCCTATTTTTTTATCTTCCTAGAGAAAACTAAGTTAAGAGATGATGGTAGCAATAATGCGGACTGGGTCCGTGATCTCAGGATTATCCTCATTGTTGCACAGAAGAATTATGTCCTTGATGCACCACTAGGTGACAGACCTGTTGCAGGAACTGATGCAGATGTTACGAACCTTTGGCAAAGCTAGATATGATGACTACTTAATAGTTTAGTGCACCATGCTTTACGGCTTAGAACGGGACTTCAAAAACATTTTTGAATTCCATGGAGCATATGAGATGTTCCAAGAGCTGAAATTGGTATTTCAGACTCATGCTCGTGTTAAGAGGTATGAGACCTCTAACAAGTACTTTGCCTAGAAGATGGAGGAGAATAGCTCAGCTAGTGATCATGTGCTTAAAATGTCTGGGTACTACAATCACTTGAATCAAGTGAGAGTTAATCTTCTAGATAAGATAGTGATTGACAGAGTTCTCTAGTCACTATCACCAAGCTACTAGAACTTCATGATGAACTATAATATGCAAGGGAAGACGAAAACGATTCCGAGCTCTTCGCGATGCTGAAATCAGTGAAGGTAGAAATCAAGAAAGAGCATCAACTTTTGATGGTTAATAAGACCACTAGTTTCAAGAAAAAGGGCAAAGGGAAAGAAAGGGAACTTCAAGAAGAATGGCAAGCAAATTGCCACTCCTGTGAAGAAGCCCAAAGCTGGACCCAAGCCTGAAACTGAGTGCTTCTACTCCAAAGGAAATGGTCACTAGAAGCGGAACTGCCCCAAACCTTTGGCGGATAAGAAGGATGACAAAGTGAACAAAGGTATATTTGATATACAGATTATCGATGTGTACCTTACTAGTGTTCATAGTAGCCCCTGGGTATTTGATACCGGTTCAGTTGCTAAGATTAGTAATTCAAAACAGGAGTTGCAGAATAAACAAAGACTAGTTAAGGGCGAGGTGACGATATGTGTTGGAATTGATCCCAAGGTTGATACGATCACCATTGCACACTCACTCTGCCTTGGGGATTAGTGTTGAACCTAAAAAATGTTATTTGGTGTTTGCGTTGAGCATGAATATGATTAGATCATGTTTATTGCAATATAGTTATTCATTTAAGTCAGAGAATAATTGTTGTTCTGTTTACATGAGTAAAACCTTCTATGGTCATACACCCAATGTAAATGGTTTATTGAATCTCCGTCATAGTGATACACATATTCATAATATTGATGCCAAAAAATGCAAAGTTGATAATGATAATGCAACATACTTGTGGCACTGCCGTTTATGTCATTTGTAAAATACATGAAGAAACTCCATGCAGATGGGCTTTTGGAATCACTTGATTATGAATCATTTGATACTTGCGAACCATGCCTCATGGGCAAGATGACTAAAACTCCGTTCTCCGAAACAATGGAGTGAGCTAATGACTTATTGGAATTAATACATACCAATGTATGCGGTCCGATGAGTGTTGAAACATGCGGCATGTATCATTATTTTCTGACCTTCACAGATGATTTAAGCAGATATGAGTATATCTACTTGATGAAACACAAGTCTGAAACATTTGAAAAGTTCAAAGAATTTCAGAGTGAAGTGGAGGATCATCGTAACAAGAAAATAAAGTTTCTACGACCTGATCATGGAGGCGAATATTTGGGTTATGAGTTTGACCTTCATTTAAAACTATGTGGAATAATTTCACAACTCACGCCACCTGGAACACTACAACGTAATGGTGTGTCCAAACGTCGTAGACGTACTTTATTAGATATGGTGCGATCTATGATGTCTCTTACCGATTTACCACTATCATTTTGGGGTTATGCATTAGAGACAGTTGCATTCACGTTAAATAGGGTACCATCTAAATCCATTGAGACGACACTGTATGACCTGTGGTTTGGCAAGAAACCTAAGTTGTCGTTTCTTAAAGTTTGGGGATGTGGTGCTTATGTCAAAAGGCTTCAGTCAGATAAGCTCAAACCCAAATCGTAGAAGTGCGTCTTCATAGGATACCCTAAAGAAACTATTGGGTACACCTTCTACCACAGATCCGAAGGCAAGATATTTCTTGCTAAGAATGGGTCCTTTCTAGAGAAGGAGTTTCTCTCGAAAGAAAGTGAGCGGGAGGAAAGTAGAACTTGATGAGGTAATTGTACCTTCTCTCGAATTGGAAAGTAGCAGATCACAGAAAACCGTTCCAATGATGCCTACACCAACTAGAGAGGAAGCTAATGATGATGATCATAAAACTTCAGATCAAGTTACTACTGAACTTCATAGGTCAACTAGAACACGTTCCGCACCAGAGTGGTACGGTAATCCTATCCTGGAAGTCATGTTATTAGACCAAGGTGAACCTACAAACTATGAAGAAGCTATGATGAGCCCAGATTCCGATAGATGGCTTGTAGCCATGAAATCAGAGATAGGATCCATCTATGAGAGCAAAGTGTGGACTTTGGTGGACTTGCCCGATGATCAGCAAGCCATAGAGAATAAATGGATCTTCAAGAAGAAGACGAACACTGATGGTAGTGTTACTGTCTACAAAAGCTCAACTTGTCGTAAAAGGTTTTCGACAAGTTCAAGGGGTTAACTACAATGAGAGTTTATCACTTGTAGCAATGCTTAAGTCTGTCCGAATCATGTTAGCACTTGCCGCATTTTATGAAATCTGGCAAATGGATGTCAAAACTGCAATTCTTAATGGATTTCTTAAAGAAGAGTTGTATATGATGCAATTGGAAGGTTTTGTTGATCCTAAAGGTGCTAAAAAAGTGTGCAAGCTCCAGCGATCCATCTATGGACTGGTGTCAGCATCTCAGAGTTGGAATATACGCTTTGATGAGGTGATCAAAGCATATGATTTTATACAGACTTATGTTGAAGCATGTATTTACAAGAGAGTGAGTGGGAGCTGTGTAGCATTTCTGATATTATATGTGGATGACATATTGCTGATTGGAAATGATATAGAATTTCTGGATAGCATAAAAGGATACTTCAATAAGAATTTTTCAATAAAAGACCTCGGTAAAGCTACTTATGTATTGGGCATAAAGATCTGTAGAGATAGATCAAGACGCTTAATAGGACTTTCACAAAGCACATACCTTGACAAAGTTTTGAAGAAGTTCAAAATGGATCAGTCAAAGAAAGGGTTCTTGCCTGCATTGCAAGGTATGAAGTTGGGTAAGACTCAAAACCCGACCATGGCAGAAGATAGAGAGATAGAATGAAAGTCATTCCCTATGCCTCAACCATAGGTTCTAAAAAGTATGCCATGTTGTGTACCAGACCTATTGTGTACCTTGCCATGAGTTTGGCAAGGGGGTACAATAGTGACCCAGGATTAGATCACTGGACATTGGCCAAAATTTCTCCTTAGTTACCTAAGAGGACTAAGGAAATATTTCTCGGTTATGGAGGTGATAAAGAGTTTGTCATAAAGGGTTACACCAATGCAAGATTTGACACCAATTCGGATGACACAGAGTCTCAATCTAGATACATATTGATAGTGGGAGCAATTAGCTAGAGTAGCACCATGCAGAGCATTGTAGACATAGAAATTTGCAAATATACATACGGATCTGAATGTGACAGACCCGTTGACTAAACTTCTCTCACAAGCAAAACATGATCACACCTTAGTACTCTTTCGGTGTTAATCACATGGCAATGTGAACTAGATTATTGACTCTAGTAGACTCTTCGGCTGTTGGTCACATGGAGATGTGAACTATGGGTGTTAATCACATGACGATGTGAACTATTGGTGTTAAATCACATGGCGATGTGAACTAGATTATTGACTCTAGTGCAAGTGGGAGACTGAAGGAAATATGCCCTAGAGGCAATAATAAAGTTGTTATTTTATATTTCCTTATTTATGATAAAGGTTTATTATTCATGCTATAATTGTATTGATCGGAAACTTAAATACATGTGTGAATACATAAACAAATATCGTGTCCCTAGTAAGCCTCTACTAGACTAGCTCGTTTATCAAAGATGGTTAAGGTTTCCTAACCATGGACATGTGTTGTCATTTGATAATGGGATCACATGTTTAGGAGAATGATATGATGGACAGGACCCACCTGTTAGCTTAGCATAATGATCGTTCACTTTATTGCTATTGCTTTCTTCATGTCAAATACGTATTCCTTCGACTATGAGATTATGCAACTTCTGGATACCGAAGGAATACCTTGTGTGCTATCAAACATCACAACGTTACTGGGTGATCACAAAGATGCTCTACAGGTATCTCCAAAGGTCTTTGTTAAGTTGGCATAGATCATGATTAGGATTTGTCACTCTGAGTTTCGGAGAGGTATCTCTGGTCCCTCTCGGTAATACACATCATAAGCTTGCAAGCAAAGGACTAAAGAGTTAGTTACAAGGTGATGTATTACGGAATGAGTAAAGAGACTTGCCGGTAATGATATTGAACTATGTATAGCGATACCGACGATCGAATCTCGGGCAAGTAACAAAGCGATGGACAAAGGGAATTACGTATGTTGGCATAACGATTCGACCGATAAAGATCTTTGTAGGATATGTAGGAACCAATATGGGCATCCAGGTTCCACTATTGGTTATTGACCGGAGAGGTGTCTGAGTCATGTCTACATAGTTCCCGAACCCGTAGGGTCTGCACGCTTAACGTTCATTGACGATATAGTGTTATATGAGTTATATGATTTGGTGACCGAATTTTGTTTGGAGTCCCGGATGAGATCATGGACATGATGAGGAGTCTTGAAATGGTTGAGAGATAAAGATTGATATATAGGACGATGGTATTCGGATACCGAAAGAGTTTCGGAGTGCACCGGGTAGTCATAGGGGCCCCGGAAGGGGTTCCGAACACCCCCGGCGAGTGTATCGGCCTTATGGGCCAAAGGAGGAGAAGCATGCCAGCCCACAAGGGGCTGGTGCGCCCCTTCCACCCCTTGCCCACATACCAAATAGGGAGGGAAGGAAGGGGGAGGTGCCCCAAAGGCAGCCAACCCCTCTTTCCTTCCTCCCCATACACAAATATGGAAAGGGGGATTCGGCCAGGGCAGGCGTCCTAGGGAAGCTGCCGGCCACTTGGGGCGCCCTAGGGGCTGCCTCCCCTCCCTCCTCCACCTATATATATGAGTGGAAGGAGAGGGGTAACAGACACCACGAATCCCTAGCCATGTGCGGCGCCCCTCTTCTTCTAGTCCGTCCCTCGGTCATATTTTCGTAGTGCTTAGGCGAAGCCCTGTGGAGATAACTTCACCATCACCGTCACCATGCCGTCATGCTACTGGAACTCATCTACTACTTCGCCCGTCTTGCTGGATCAAGAAGTCGAGGACGTCACTGAGCTGAACGTGTGCAGAACTCAGAGGTGTCGTACGTTCGGTACTTGATCGGTTGGAGCACAAAGAAGTTCGACTACATCAACCGCGTTGTTAAACGCTTCCACTTACGGTCTATGAGCGTACATAGACACACTCTCC
This sequence comes from Triticum dicoccoides, assembly GCF_002162155.2. Lineage (NCBI taxonomy): Eukaryota > Viridiplantae > Streptophyta > Magnoliopsida > Poales > Poaceae > Triticum > Triticum dicoccoides. Next base: position 195,729,013 of record NC_041391.1, on the reverse strand, counting down.
CCCTCGTTGCTATGCATCTCCTTGGATAGATCATTGTATGTGCGTAGCATGTTTTTGTTTTCCATGCAACGTTTCCCAAAATTAAAAAGATTCAGTCCCTCAAACTGTGAAGGTAAGCGGCTCTGATGCCTCCTTCGAAGAACAGCATTGGACATGTTCTGATCCAGACTCAGGAGAAAAGCTTCTGCTCTTATCCGCTGTGACTCGGCCTCCAATGAGGCCTGCTTTGTTGCCATCTTGGCATTCTCTGCATTAAGATCCTCTCAGGCCTTGGACACCTCATCTCGCACCTTTGCAACCACTGCATTATGTTGCGGTTGATTTGCCGGAGTTACCTGTGCAGCTAACAGAGTTTCCAAAGCATCCAAGAGCTCAGATAAGACTTGAGCCGGCGGCTGTGCTGAGCCGCTCGCCCCAGCTGTCGCAACAGCAGTTGAGCTGGATGTCATAGCCGCGGCCGTTGACGAATTTAGCATTGGCTGCGTACCAGCCATAAAAATAGCAGTCCTGCTAGGCGGCTCGTATGGATCCAGAATACTGTCACCGTCGAAACAACCCCCAAGCCCGCCATCTTGAAGCTGATAGATTGATTCAGTTTCTCCAGTTGAGGACTCATCACCTGAATAGATGGTCGTGTCTCCACCAGATGCAGACCCTTCCTCAAGATCCGCCCCATGAACAAAGCCAACAAAGGCGTGCTTCTGGCCGGGTTGATCCCTGGTGGGTTGTGCGCGCTGAGCCGTCTCGATGATGTTGATGCAGGCGTCCGGCTCAGGCTCTCACTCGCCGATTTTGCCGATGAAGACGTGAATTCCGTCAAAGGGGACCCGGTACCTGTACTCGATTGAGTCGGCCTTAGGGCCCTAGCCAGCGTCGTCGATGTAGATCTTGCCACAGCGACTCTTGGTCATCCGGCCCACAGCGTATCCTTAGATCCCTGAGAAATTTCCCTTCAAGAACTCAAAACCACCCTGCTCTAGCCCCACGGTGGGCGCCAACTGTCGTGGTTTTGTCATGGCAGATGCCCTTGTGAAAGGACTTAGGTGTGGAGCCATCGCGACGTAGGTTAGCTCGAAGGGGTTGAGCGGGACAAAGGACACAAGAGTTTAACCAGGTTCGACCCCTCACAAGGAGGTAAAAGCCTACGTCCTGCTTGTAGTTGTATTGCTTGTGTTTCGATTACAAGGGAGCGATTATGCTTGACCTAGCTATCGATCAATTGTTTCTTGAGTTAACCCACCGCCGGGTCTCGCCTTTATATACACAGGTCAAGGCCTGAGGCTTACAAGAGTCCGAGCCCGATCACACAACGTGACCGGCCTGGTTTCTAAGTCACCTTGCCCTAACAAGAAAGCCAACATATGGCGGTTCACACGTCCGAGTCTTGGGCCACGGCCAGGCCCACCTCTGTGAGTCTTCGTATTCACACTTCATCTTCTTGGGCCTCCTTAGGCCTTCTTCATATTAAGTCGCCAATGGTGTAACCCGGCCCCTACCGGGCGGGTCACACCTCGGGGTTATATGCCCAACACCTTGGCTATCTGCAAGTTAATTACTAGACATGCATCAAGTGATCTCAAGTCCAAAGTATTCAATCCAACATAAAGAAACTTCAGAGAGTAAGACTCAGTTCACCACAAAAATAATAGAAAGAGATGAACATCATAAGATTCAACTTTATTAATAAAGCTCATGACACAATCAAGATCGAATCCATCAAGAACATGAGAGAGAGAGGGAGAGAGATCAAACACATAGCTACTAGTACATACCCTCAGCCCCAAGGATGAACTACTCACACATTACCATGGGGTAGCAAGGTTGATGAAGAGGCCTCCATGGATGGGTGCTAGAGGAGGCTTCAGGGTGGTGATGGAGGAAATGTCCCCGATGGCATCCCGATGCCACCTAAGGAGGGTGAAGGGCCCCCTCCTCCTTATTTGGCCCTCCGGGGAGAGAGGAAGCTCTCCCCTAGATTGGATCTATCTTCCATCTTTTGTTTTTCGCTTCTTTTATCTGGCCTTTCACCGTTTTTTACAGCGAGAGATCTGTAACTCTGCCCGGGCTGAAATTTTGGGGGGATTTTCCTCTGAAAATTAGCTTTCTTGCGGCAAAATAAGAGCTCCAACCGACTTAAGGGTTGGGCCCATGGCGCGTCGAGGGGGTGGTCACGCCACCTGCGCTTGTGGGGCCCTCAGGCACTATTTTGTGTTGATTCCTTCTCCCCAAAATCACATATATACCATAAAAAATCATAGTAAATTGCCATGATGTTTTGACCTTCCTAGATATTGATTTTCCGTTAAACAAAAAACATGCAGAAAATAACAACTGACACTAGGCACTAGATTAATGAGTTAGTCCATAAAAACAATATAAAAGTGCACCAAAACCATATATAATTGATGTAAATGTAGCATGAATACTTTATAAATTATAGATATGTTGGAGACGCATCAACCACATACCACTTCATTCATCAAGGCAGAACTCGAAACAATTTCCATATTAACAGAAGTTGAAGCCGCTTCCACTATAACAAAAGTTGAAGCAATTTGCATTTTACAGCGAAGTTGAAGCAGTTTGCATTTTACAGAGAAGATGAAATAGTTTGCGTTCTACAGAGAAGATGAAGCATATGCAGTGTGGACGAATTCAAAAGAACACGATGGTTATAAGAGTACCCGACCATCTATAAACGAAATCTGGCGCCACCCCTAACCCTAGCCACCGGAGCACCTGCAAAGTCCAGATCTAGACCCGCCAGAGCCGCAACTAGAGCCATTGTCCTCCGTCACCCGACGTACTATGCACAACTCAAATCGTGGAGGCAGTCACAGCTTGCATGGCGGCCGTGACCGCTGACCCGAGCTCCTCTTAGCCCGAGTCGGAAGAGGAGGGTATGGAGGACGAGGATGACAAGATGGAGGGCGGTAGCGGCTTCCACGACCTTGACGACACTAACGAAACCGAGGATGAGGAGGGGATTAGGAGGAGGTGTGGGGGTTCTGAGCCCTAACCCTACTTATTCGGATAAGCTCGATGATGGCCACAGGAGGACGCAATAGTAAGGCGAGCATGACTACACAATTCGGTAAAGCGCAACATGTCAAGCACTCAAGGCTTGTGGCATCAGAGATATGAGATCTTGGGGTGAAATTGGAATAATGGGGGAGGGGTGAACGGGAACGGGGGAATTGGTTAAACATAACTAAGAAAAGTCATTTGAGGTTGCAATTCAAGAACTGTCAGGGTGCACTCAAAACTTTGTATTGCCAATGGAAACAATTGCAAATTGATGCATTTGGACTTGGGTTGAATGCTAAGCTAGATGCTGATAGTGATTGATGGAATACTCATTCATGTTACTCATTGTATGCACACTAGATCATTATCTTATCATAATTGTCTACATTTTGTTCCTTGCTAATTTTTCAAAAACAACCAAAGCATGAAAGGTATAGGAATGGAGGACCACCTAGCTTGGTAGAAATGCATGTGATTTTTGATGATCATCACATCACCGGTACCGAGCTTGCTATCTTCCGTGAGATACCATTGGACAAGGAGGCATTCACTATCGATGAACAATGGATATGACAACTAATGTTGTTGCCATGTTGCATTTTGTAGACGAATGCAATTGACAACGGAGGCAATGATGCTGATGCTAACATAAAGATAACACAACTTCATGACTTGCTCAAGTTAAATAACAATCTTGCAACCTTAGGCTAAATGGTTATGCACTACAACAAGACTTGTTTGCATAAGCAACCTAGGACAATTGTAGTGCAAACTGTTTATGAATGGGTGATGGAAAAATTAGCCCACCCTAAATCTTGCTACAAGATGTTTATAATGTATCCATATGATTTATTGAGTTTGCACGGTCTTTTAGTGAGTGACTATCATTTTGAGTCAACTAATGATGTGAGCCCACTGGAAATGTCGAGGCTTCTTGGTCTGGATGCTTAGAGGCCCTCAATCATTTCGTCAAGCCAAAGATCGTTGTTCGATCAACTAAAACAATTCATAGGAAATCAATCATGTGTTGCACTGTGTATATCCTCTATGAAGAGGCATCATCAAACCTACAGATCCTACATTCGCAGGTGCGCATCAAAAAATTAGGCACAAACATTTATGGCCTCACTTCAAAGGTTGTATTGGTGTAATTGATGGAACAAACATTCCTGTTATAGTTCCCACCAAAGGTACTGTGGACTTTACTAGCGACATAATTACACAAGTCAAAATGTGTTGGATGTTTGTGACTTCAACATGAAATTTACCTTTGTGTTTGCCGAATGGGCGGAGTCAGTACATGGCACACTGTTTTTTCATCAAAGTACGGAGAAGTATGCTATTATTTATCCCACGCCTCCTAAAGGCACACGAGTTAACTAATTTGTATAATTTGTTTCTATTAACTACTACATGTGTTCTAACTTCTTTATGTATGTAGATATGTACTACCTTGTTGATTCCGGTTATCCAAATTGAGTGGGATATATAGCTCCCTACAAAGGCCAAACCTACTACTTTCTGGGATTTCGGGTTGGACGTCCAATGAGTGAAAAGTTTGAGGTGTAAATCATGCTCCTTCTTCTCTTTAGAATGTGATTAAGCGGTCATTTGGCATTCTCAAGAAGAAATGATGCATCATAGGGATGTGCCACAGTTTAAGGTGGGAAGTTAGACGATGATTACCAATGATTGTATAACTTTGCACAATTTGATAAATATGATGATAATGGAATTTACATGCATGTAGTGGCACGCGCGACACAATTTCTTGGGGACGTTGTCTCGACATCATCGATGAAGGCAAGATGAACGACACGCCTCTTAATTTATCAAATGGCAAGCTAGATAGATTATTTTCTGTACAAACATCAGATTATATAGATGGATTATTAATTATATGGACGGTCGAATCCTCTGGCTCCCTTTTTGTACGGTTTAATAATTATATGGATTATCTTTTCTATTGTATGAATTACTTGCATGCCCTAGCACATGACAAACATAATTCTTTTGCTATATGTCTATGTATCTATGAGCAAGAAAGTGAAAGAAATATTATCATATATTTTTACACATTATTAGAGAACAATTCTTTCACTGTCAAGCAAAATACCATTTAAAGAGTCTATTAAGACAAAATCAACAAGTTACACCCATTTCAATACTCCAGTGGCATCTTAGTCCTTTCATCAGCTCAAAGTCGTTTTCACAGCTTTGTTACCAAATAAGAAATGACCAATCTTTACTGGAGCCGTTTCGCCAACACAACCAATCCATAATTGATTCTATGAAGTTGAATCCCAAACAAACAAGACCTGAGATAAGTGGGCACTTTTTACAGCCTATCACAATTTTGGCACCAACCAAGTATAGACATGGTGGTATGGACTTTGCAAGATGGCCTTTTACTAAGTATGGTGAATACACAGTACGATCTGCATATAATATGGCACGATCGGCTCGTTTTCTTGAAACTTGCAGCAAAAGTGGCTCTGGTCTATCCTCGAATATAGTTGTTAAGGAGAAGAACTGGAAGGCCATTTGGTCTGTAAAAGCTCCCAATAAAATGAAAGTTGTCCTATGACGTTTTGCTCAAGATTGTCTTTCATCAGGAGCACAATTACAACGACGACATATCCCTGATGCTGCGTGTTGCTGTTTCTGTGGTCGTCTGGAGAGTGTGGAGCATGCATTTCTATTCTGTCCACATGTAAGGGCCGTATGAGATGCGATCAAGGAGTGGGCAGATATCCAACTATGTCATTCTACTTTCAGAAAATACTAAGCAGTGGCTATTTGAATTCCTTGTCAGATCTTCGGACAAGGAAATCACAATACTGGTTGTGTCCTTTTGGTACATTTGGGAAGCGCGTAACGACGAGCGACACGCACCGGAAATTCCTAATCCTCGTCATACGATGAAGAAAATTCGTGCTTACACTAACCTGATTTTGCAGCACCTTTTCAATCATGTACCTGTTATCACACGCGAGTCTTCCTCATCCAATACTATGTGGACTCCGCCGCCGCCAGATGTGATTGTCATGAATTCAGACGCTGCAATTTTTTTAGAGATTAATATGTCAGGGGCTGGTGTGGTGGCCCTGAACCATGAAGGAACATGTATGGTAGCAATACATTGAGCCTATCCATGGGGCATTGGAGCCTAAACTTGAAGAGGCTCTAGCTTTACGAAGAGTTGTATAGATGGTCCGAGAAGAACAATTCTCCAAAGTGATATTCGCCTCAGATTGCCAGTCGCTGGTTACTAGGATTATTTCAAGTATCTCTGACCGTTCCTCCATAGTACCATGGTCAATGATATAAAGTTTGCTTCAACGAGCTTCGTGTCTGTGGTGTTCAAGCATGTTCGTTGGAAAGTGAATATAGCTGCTCGTCTGTTAGCTAAGTCTTATAAAAATTTGTCTAGTGTTATTGTTTTCCATTCTACTCCGGAATGTATTCAGGAGACACTTTATAACTTTGCGGAAATGTTAACGCCCACATGTGTGGGCGTTTGCACATCACCCACACGCCTCCATCACCACTCATTTTGCCACGTATAAATAGATGACATCAGCAGAATTTTTTTTGGTTTTCGACTTAAAAATGTTGTATCTCATAAATAAAAAAGCGAACTAAAAATCCGTTTTCACCATTAAATCCGTCTCGACGAGATCTTCAAAACTAGACCCCATGTTGATATGTTTCGACGAATTTTTTTTTGCCAGAAGTTGCCACGATGTTTACACTGCAGTTGCCATAGGGCTTAAACTAAAGTTGCCATGTGGCAATTTTAGTTTGTAGATCATGACAATTTTAGTATTTTGATGATGGCAACTCCAGTACTTTGACCATGAAAATTATTTTTTGTATGAACCATGGCAATTTTACGTGCATGTATCATGGCAATTTTAGTTTATGGTTCATGGCAAGTCTAGTTTCTTAATTCCCCGTTTTATAAATGTCAAAATTTACTTTTAAATGTAGAAGAAAATAGCTGAAACATATCATGGCAACTTCAGTATAAACATCATGGCAATTCATATGCAATAGACATGGCAACTTTTAATTCAATTTTTTTTCATCAAAACATATCAACATGGGATCTAGTTTCGAAGATCTCATCGCGAGGGATTTAATGGTGAAAACGGATTTTCAATCGGATTTTTCGTTTAAGAGATAAAACATTTTAAAAACTGAAAATCCAAAAAGATTCCTGCATGCATGCATGCGATGACGTGGCAATTTGTTTACATTAAAGACGTGTGGTGCGTCTCCCTTCCTGTCACACGTGTGGCTGTTAGCGCGACCCTAACTTTGTCTAAGTGTTTTCATAAAGCTGACATTCTATCAAAAGAAAAAGGGAGACTACCAAAATTTAGGCAGCACACATTGGGGCACCAACCAAACATTACCCAAACTAGAAGAACACCCGTGCGTTGCAACGGGGCCACATTAACTTTAAGAGTTCAATATCAATTATGTTAATATTACATTTAATATTCTCATACATATCAAGTGACATTGACGACCTTTTTACCATCAAATTCTCACACACACTCTCTCCCTCCCTCCTCCTCACTCTCTCTCCCCCTCTCCCTCTCTCTCTCTCTAACACACACACATATCCATCTTATTGGGTACGGGACCATAATCCATCTATTTCACACGCACACGTGCTAGTGCATAACAATATGGATTATAAAACAGGTTCAAGGTAGTAATAAGGATTCTTTTCATGCATTAATAAACAAATGTTCTGCATTGAAGACAAGATAACCAATTCCCAAAGTGCATCAGAGCATCACAGAACATTACTGGCAAGATAAATGCACGACGATACACCCGACTCATTTAATTAATATAATTAAATTATCAGTAAATTAGTCACCAAACTGCTCGGATGAACCGGAATAGAGCCAACATATATCATCCTAGACAAACGCAACATCAACCATTTACCTTGGTACTTTAAGGACCGATAGGAGGATGCATGTAGAAGCGCTTCTTGCCTGCGAATCCACAGTTAGAGAGAGAAATTGGAACCCATTCCCATCACCAACTGATAAAGAAAGCATGTAAGAAAATTGATATCGGGCCAACTTGGATCTTTGGTGATTGTCCACCGGTATGGAGAATTTAGGAGGGTGGGTGCAGGGAGTGGCCTTGTGGATGATGGATGGAGGCGCGGAGGGATGTGGTCACCGGAAGGTCGAAAGCGGAGAGGGTCGGGCACGTTAGGTGGAGCCGGTGGTGCGCGACAACCGGAGGCGGCCCAATCGTGGGCGGCGAACCGACGATAGCCTCGGCCCATCTCTCGATGCAGTGAAGATAGAGAGGGCGGCACTGCCGGTGCTCGAGGCCGCCGCTCGGCACCATCTACATCGAGGGGAAAGAGAGGCGAGAATGCGATAGGATGATGCGGGGCTAGGGATTGCGGAGGAGGGTGGGGTGTGCGATTTGAATGGATGGTTCTGCCCACCGTTTTCTTGTACGTGGCGGTGGAGACGGCGGCGTCCAGCCATGCAGGCGAGGCATGGGTCGAGCCGGGCACACGACGAGGCGCAGTAGCAGAGGCGGGGGCGATTTTTTGCTACTGAGATGCAGGGTGTGGGATTGATCGTTCATATTCTCTTTTCCTTTTTAACGGGAGATGGATGCGATTTTTTCACGAGGGGAGAGATGCGACCACGTACAGATTCCATAATAAATTAATTAGGTCCATAACGGGATTTTTTTACAATGCGTTAAGATTTACGTGTTAGTTTTCTTAATAAAGAAATGCACTGATGTAGGGATCGATTGATTCGGATAAGGAAAGATAGATTCGTGATCTTTTGTATGTTAGAAAATTAGTGGTTTGCAAGGAAAGAGTGGAGAGAAAAAGAACCAATGCGACCACGTATAGATTCCATAATAAATTAGTTAGGTCCATAACAGGATTTGTTTGCAATGCGTTAAGATTTACGTGTTAGTTTTCTTAATAAAGAAATGCACTGATGTAGGGCGCGATTGGTTCGGGTAAGGAAAGATAGATTCGTGATCTTTTGTATGTTAGGAAATTATTGGTTTGCAAGGAAAGAGTGGAGAGAAAAAGAACCAGTACGAGGGGGTGCTGGGAGGTGGGACGAATAAAAACCGGACGAAATTGGGAGGTGGGAGGGGGCGAGTAAAAACCGACGAAAAAACCAACGAAATTGGGAGGTGGGAGAGAGGATGAAAAAAACCAGGGGAGGTGGGAGGAGGACAAAAATAAACCGTACAAGGCTACCAATTGCTCCATTAGGAGTAGAGATTGTTTGTGAAAATAACATGTGACGACGAATTAGCGAGCGGATCCCCTTAAAAAAGACATAGCGAGCAGATTCCCTTAAAACTGGTAGAAATGGATACGATTGATGACATTGATAAATAGTGGTGAATGTTGGCATAATTTACTATCATCATGCATGGAAACGAATCGTCAAAAAAAAATACTTCCTATTACTACACTCATAGAAAGCTTCCTAATCTCTGCTACCAAACAGTTTCTGCCCAAACAAGGAAAGAAAATTATGGACGTGATTCGAAAGGAAACAAACGTTATGAAGATTAATTAATTTAGATTTGATCTTTAGAGATTGATTGTGATTGATTCTTTTACATAAAGACATTACTAAATAATTTGCGTCAGTATGGAAAGTTCTGATCCATTCAGTTTTTTTCGTTGTGTGAGAGGGTGAAGTGAAAATAAACCGATGAAGTGGGTGAGGCGACGAAAAAAATCTACGACAGTTAACCTACGGAAAAAAACCGAACGAAAGTGGTGGGACGAATATTGACCGGCGAAGACTACCAACTGCTCCATTAGGAGTAGAGATTGGTTGGTTCGATTTTTTTTTGCGTGGAGGGAACTACCTGGGAGGTGGGAGGGAGTACAAAAATAAACCGTCTCAGCTGAGCAGGAGGTGGGAGCAAGTACCAAAGAAGTACCAAAAAAGACCGGATGAGGTGGGACGAAAATAAAACCCGGAACGCGACCTACCAACTGAGACATTAGGAGTAGAGATATTAACAAAAGTGCAGATCCCGTCCCACTCTTCACTTTTTGACAAAAAACTTCCGAATAGCAATCTTGTTGAGTGATCTCGACGGGGTTCGATCGGCATGGCGTGTCGTTCCTCCAGGAGTGGGTGCTGAGAGGAAGGATGGCAAACCTTCATTGTCAATCGGCCGGAGCTGCATCGTCATTTGGATCAGAGCATGAACGAAATCGAGATGGTAGAGGTTGAGGAATTTGTAGGACGTGAGGGTTTAGGGTGGGCATCACGAGAACTCACCCATATCTTGGGAGACGGCAGACCCGAGGTGCAGTCGTGTTCGTGCTTCAGGGGCTGCCACGTGCTGTCCTCGCCGCCATCGCCTGTCGATGCCACTTCAGCACCACGAGCATGTGACTGAGGGACGAAGGAAAGAGAAGGGAAGGAAGCGAGCTAATGACGTACCTATGTTTGGTATGTAATACCCTCCATTAAGATTAGATATTTTCTTAAAATTGGTTATTTTGTTTCCTAATTAATGTGATTGAGCAATTTAAAGTAAGGTTAATTAATTTAAATTTGATATTTAAAGATTGATCGTGATTGATTCTTTCACATAAAGACATTACTAAAAATAACTTGCACCAGCATGGAAAGTTATGATCCGTTAAGATTTTTTTCGTTGTGTGAGAGGGTGACGCGAAACTAAACCGATGGGGTGGGGGAGGGACGAAAAAAAACCAGCGAAATAAAACGGATGGGAGGTGGAAGGAAGTACCAAAGAAGTACAAAAAAAACCGGATGAGGTGGGACGAAAATAAACTCGAAACGCGACCTACCAACTGAGACATTAAGGCATTAGGAGTAGAGATTCACTCAAAAGGGCAGAAACAACCCCGCCCCCGCCTCGGCCGCGTCTAAAACCCTAGCTCCCGCCGCCGGCGAGCAACGAGATGATGGATCCGCGGTGGCGCCCGACGGTGAACGAGCGGGAGTTCATCGAGCAAGCCCTCCAGTCGGACCTCCGCGTCGACGGCCGCCGCCCGTTCGATTTCCGCAAGCTCAAAATCGCATTCGGAAGGTACCTTGACTCAGTCCCCTCCCCATCCCTTCCTTTGAGCTAGGGAACGTTTTTGCCCGCGCATCAATGTTTGGCTGAAGTTGCTGTTGGAATCTGTAGGGAGGATGGCTCGGCGGAGGTGGAGCTCGGCGAAACGCGTGTGATGGGTTATGTGACTGCCCAATTGGTCCAGCCGTACAAGGACAGGCCTAACGAGGGCACGCTGGCCATATTCACCGAGTTCTCGCCCATGGCTGATCCTGCCTTTGAGCCGGGGCGACCTGGGGAAGCAGCGATTGAGTTGGGCCGTGTCATTGATCGTGGCCTAAGGTCTCCAGATGGCTGTTTGGTAGTTCTTTTTTTGTCAAAGAGTTTAAGTGTGGAGTTTAATGAGGATTCTCGGTGGTGTCACAGGGAGAGCAGAGCCGTGGATATGGAATCCCTGTGTGTTGTTGCAGGGAAGCATGTCTGGTCGGTGCGTGTTGACCTTCACATTTTGGACAATGAGGGGTATGGGTTGTATATTTCCTACTGATGTAATTAATGAGTTAATACTTCTGGGTAGAGCGCTAACCGCGTGAAATGATATGGACGTTTCTCAGGAATCTCATTGATGCAGCTAACATCGCTGCATTGGCAGCTTTGTCTACATTCCGGAGGCCTGAATGTACGGTTAGTGGGGATGATGGTCAGCAAGTTACAGTACATGACTCTGAGGTAGGCATATAAGGTTATATTGTATATTCTCTTGCTTACACATTCCTCGAAGTTCTAGCCGGACCTACAAAGCACCACATTCTCCAGTTTGCTGTGTCGCTATAATGAGAAGTACCAAATATACATGACTTGCGGAGCTTCCTGTATATGTACTCACAAAAACAACCCCATTATTAACTATCAGATGCTGGTCCTGTCGTTTATACTGCCATCAAATTTATCTTATGTTCTATCTTTATTGTATTTTACAGGTCAGGGACCCACTTCCCCTAACAATTCATCATCTCCCCATAGCTGTCACCTTTGCATATTTTGGTGACGGTAATATCATGGTATATTTCAATATTTCTGAACATGAAAGGTGTGTTATTAGCAATCATCCTGTTGCTCTCTTCTTCTGACAGTCTTTGGCTATATTCCTGTATGTAGGTTATCGATCCAACGTACAAGGAAGAAGCTGTTATGGGAGGAAGGATGACAGCTACAATTAACTCGAATGGTGATGTCTGTGCCATTCAGAAAGCTGGTGGAGAGGGTGTCATGTCAAGTGTTATCATGCAGTGTTTAAGGATTGCTTCGGTTAAAGCTGCTGATATAACAAGCAAAATAAAGAGAGAGGTGAGTCAAGTTGCATCACTAATATGGCATTACGATTTGGATATCTGCTTTAATGTTCTATGAAATATGAAACTATAGCAGGGGTTCTGAATCGGGAATGCAGTTCATGAACTCTATAATTGAAGATCAAAACACTAAGCCAAAAGCCACCCACAAAGTTCTATGCTGAAGATCCCTGTGTAGCATAAAAAGGGAAACAAAAAGATGATAGGAAAATAGAAAGTTGACATTGTGCTGGTCAGCCATGTGGCCACTAGAAAGCATCGATATGGCGACATTGGTCGTGTCCTGTTGTGGTACATATGGAATACAGGGATCACTGGGATATGTGGAGATACGTGTATCCCCAAGTATCCTCTTTTTCCAATATTAAATAATTAAAATAAATAGGGATAGGCTGGGACACTGGGCAGATATGGCTGTGATAATGGGCAGGGAGGGAGATGGGAATGGTGGCCATTGGCGAGAAGAAGATCCAGTCTGGGATGAAGATGGGAAGGTGGCTGCCAACAAGGAAGAAGCTCTGGGCAGGGAGAAAGATGGAGACTGCGGCCGCCAGGGAGGAAGATTCAAGCGGATAGGCTGGGACACTGGGCAGATATGGCTGTGATAATGGGCAGGGAGGGAGATGGGAATGGTGGCCATTGGCGAGAAGAAGATCCAGTCTGGGATGAAGATGGGAAGGTGGCTGCCAACAAGGAAGAAGCTCTGGGCAGGGAGAAAGATGGAGACTGCGGCCGCCAGGGAGGAAGATTCAAGCGGAGAGGAAGATGTTGACAGAAGCTACCGACGAGCAAGAAGGTACATGCGCTGGCGCAGTCGTTATCTCCTGTTCTGCAGCGCTCGAGCAGCTAGAGCAAAGGGAGGCAGAATGAGAATGGGTACAGGTGGAGGAACTGACTTAGTCTAGGGTTTTCTGAAACTGGGCCTTATTACGTATCCACCTGCTCAAAGTCCTTCATTAATGAAACTGAGACAACATGTATCCAGTACTCTCAACTTAAAAAATCTCCCGTCGAAAAATTATCATTTAATCTTTATTACATGATATTTATCTTTTTAAATATTTATATACCCTGCCGTATCCCCGTGTCCGTATCTCCATATCGGTGCTTCTTAGGATGGCACTGCCATTGGTGCCATGGGCCTGGTTACCACACCCATCTGCTACCAAATTGACCCCTATCTTGGCCTCTTGGTGGTTTGTCTCAAAGTAGCAAATCAAACCCTGGATCAGTCCATCAGCATGTGTGTTGAGTGGCTCTCTGAATGAGCCAGGTGCCTAGAAATTCTGTGACTTTCTGAACCTTGTTCTATTTTGACGATCATATATGCATGTTATTCTAAGGATCAAACCCATGTTATTCTTTTTTTTTTCAGGTCGATGATTACACTACTGAAAAGGCATTGCAGAAAGTAAAGCGTACTCCAGCATTAGTGGCTAAAAAAGTTAACGTTCCTGATGTAACTATGGAGGAGAGCACTCATAGTGCATTGGAAAACCAAGCCTCGAAGGCACCCAATGATGGTCAGCAGATAAGCAAAGGTGATGATGATCATCAAAATATAAAAAGGATTCCTCCCTTGACTGTGGACCGAACCGTTAAACACAAACAAACATCCACATTCGTTGGTGGCCCATCAAATTGGTAGCTACTGGAGTGCTGCACCTTTCTAAATGTGTGCATTAGATAGTTGCTTGATATAAGTTTTGCCAACCACCCTGATTTTTGCATTGTAGGGATCCATACTCCAAAGGAGTTTCGTTAAGCTCCCTCAGAATCTCTCAGTTTCCTGGTACTGTGAATTTTGTTCACCTGTTATTTTCATTTTTTTTCTAGTTGCATGATCTGAGTGCTTACTATCTACAATGAATTTCCCGAACATTGGGTTCATGCTTCAGCTTTCAATTATAGTCTTCACTAGCCATGAAATATGCTCTATAAAAGTGCTGAAACATGTGTTACATATGCTAAGCATGCTTTGGCGGAGTTATTCTCCATGGCGAAGTGAGCCAATAAAATCATTAACATGACATGATTCTTTTTCATTTTTTGATATGTATATATGTCTGTCTTGTTCCGGTCGACCAATATCCTTCTAGTTGGTTCTTTTTTGTTGAACATGCCTGTTTCCGAGAGAATGTACCAAACAAAGGCATGTTACATTCTCTATTCCCATGGAGGTTTTTAAAAAAGTTAAACCGTCAGCAGAACTATTGCATGTTTTTACTGTAGAAAACTATTGTTCACCTAACTGGACAAGAACGATTCTTTGATATGACACACATACCCATCCTTCTCAATTCTGGAAATTTCCTTGGAATATGCAGATCCGCCAGCTATACCAAATGACGGCAAGCATGAGGATACCAAGCCAATGTTGACTGAATCTAATCCAGAGGTGAAAAGCGTGTTGAATTCTGGAACGGCTGGAGAGTCGGATGAGGTCAAGGAAAGCAGATCACCTAAGAGTCTAATAGATGCTGTCAAACCAAAACACAGAAGGAAGAAGAAACAACATGGCAATAGTTAGATTGACTGTAACCTACAGGTCTTAATTCCATGATGGTTGTAGACACAATTAGTTAGCTTTCTTATTCTATTGACGGTGCACATGCTACAGCGTTACATTATGAGATTTTAAGCAACGACTAATAGTGCTCTCTTTTGCTACGCCACCATTCCTGTAGTTTTCAGTTACATATTAACATATGTGCTCTGGAGGCAGTCAATGGAACATCTCTTTAGGCAAAACTTTCCTGATTGAAGGACCTTCATAAGGGTGGCGGGTCATCATTCTCGGGTTCTGGTGGACTGTCCTATGTATTTTTCTTTTTGAAACAGGCAAAGTTTGCTTCAACTCTTTCCGGTCATCCCCCCAGCCCATGAACAGAACAACTAGATAAACTAAAGGGCATGCAACAGAATTGTTAATTAACGGAAAACATGCCATCACATGAACAGAACACATACTCCCTCTGTACCGAAATACATGTCGCTGGAGTAGCTGAAGTTTAGCTACTCCAGCGACATGTATTTCGGTACAGAGGGAGTACATGCTATAGATGCGAGTAAATCAAACCATCTAAGTACATATGAAAGTCTTCACAGAATGAACAAAGTACAACACTTGGCAGAAATCTAAGCAGTGGAAACAGAATGAAAGTACTCAGTAGTCTTCGCACCAATCACAGAGAAAGAAGGAGAAATTCTTCAGATCTCAACAGATTATAGAAAGTATAAGTGAGCGAGGAATTAGAATTCGTTGCTTAGCGAAGACATAGAGATTTGTTTACCCCAGTTCAAACTCCCGACACGGTTCAACGTCTGGGTTGAAGAGGCTGAGCCACAATTGTGAACACACAAGTCTTTGCCTTGTTCTCCGTGAGCTAAGTTCCTTGAACTCACCCAATCACCCGTGATAGATCTTGCGGTGATCTTTGGATCGCTACGTACTTGTTCTTTGACGAATCCACATGATGGATGCTCTTAAACAACGCCAACCGTCTAGAGGATGCGCAATCCTCAAGAGTAGCACGTCCAAGCTAGGCTTTGATTGAGTTCTTCGTTGATGCTCAATAACAGTTTTAGTTCTTAGGCTTTGCGGGTTTTCCTCACTTAGGACTCCTCGTGTTAGTGCCAGGAAGGGTTTCTCAGACAACACTTGTCAAATCACGCGGATCAACCAACCAAAAAGGATTGAGGTAGGGGGCTATTTATAGTTGGGGAGCAACCGAAGATGACTGATATGACCGTTGGGGGCACATTCACTAACATACACACAATAGGTGGCTAACGGTCAAATTTCATATCATAGCATATGTGGACTGACTTGTGGGGCAAGACATCCAACTCCTACACAAAGACTTAACCTTGGTGTCCGAAGACTTAACTTTGACTCCAAAGCTAAACGACTCCTCGATCAAGTGGGACGACTACCAGGTGCCAAAGAATGCTCACATGCGTCGTCCCCATGTGACCAATGAAACAACCACCATGGACATCGATGAAGGAAACTTCATGGCAAGGTTGCTTACCTTCAAGGCATTAAATATGAGTCTATCTTTGTCTTGAGCAATTGGATAAGCTTAAGTTAGTGGTTTTAGCCTTGATCTATCTGCGAGAGTGGCGATAGTACACACGAGCTCGCGTGCTCCTGGTAAACGGACCAATGGTGCAGCGTGCACATGCGGGTGACAATAATGGATCGTGGAAATACGGTGTGGGTTTAAAAGTGTAGGTAGTTAATATACAGGCCTTGGTCGGTACAGCGGGGTTATGGGCACGGCGTTAAGTGACGGGAATTGACGAATCGTTCCATTGGGACAGGATGGTTGGACTGCATGTACCATCCGATTTGTACAGCTCTCTCCCTACTCATCTCCCACCCCCGCCCCGCCAACAAACAAAACACACACACACACACACACACCAGTAGACGCACGCGCGGACGCATCGCCGGGGCCGTCTTGCTTGCAGTTGCTCGCGCGCACCTGCCGGCCGCCACTGGCCGGCGAGGCCGCTTCACCCGCGTAGAAGCGGAAGAGAGCGGAGCAGGAGGAGCATGTGGCGACCGACGGCCTCGGCGCGCCGGACCTCCGACCGGCCAAGGACCGTTGCTGGGGTTCGAGCGCCGCCTCTGGGACAACCTATCTTGGGTGTTCCTCTTTAAATGTTTCCCGCAAAAAAAAAAGAACCTATCTTTAAATGTGTTCTGCTCAGCTCATTTCAGGAAGAATTGCCCTTTAATACAAGTTTTTCTTCTTTGTTATCCCTAGCAGTGTTATGTAATTGACAATGTGTTATCTTCATGAGCTGAAATATATGACGCTTTTGGCGCCTTTCTCTGTTAAAAAAACATGGGGGTCTGACAGGAAGATGACATCTTAAGCGGTTTTTTTTTTGGCAAATAGCATCTGATGCGTTGTAGTAGTGTGTACTGATTATTATCTACATTGGCAATATTTTGAAAATGTCTTGTAGTGGTCCATGACATTCGTGAGCGAATTTTTTTCTCTATAACATGACAAGTTTGAAAGAATTTCTATGGGCCACACAACAAAATTCTGACATCATCTTTCCCATCACATGGCCAATTTTAGGAAAATTTGTAACTATGACACAACAATTTTACGAATTCTGTTTTCTAAATCACAGCAACATCTTGAAACAAAATTATAGTTATCTCATGGCAATTCTCGAAACAAATTGTGTTTACTAATCATGGCAAATGTTAAAACAAATAGTATACGACCATGACACCTTAATATATATGTGAGGCCAGGTTCCAAGTCGCTAGTGGGGCCAGGAATATGAAATGAGATTCCTGCAGTTCGTTTATTCTCGACGCGGTTTTGTGTGATTGTTTAGGGTGGTGGCACACACATGTGCATTGTACATTTGTTCCGAGTACCTTTTCCGCTGTAAAATGAATCCCCACATGTTGCAGAAAGTTGTTTTTCGAACCGTGAGTTTTACAAGCGGGAGCTTGACAGGCATGCCATGTTGGCAAACTATGGGCCAGATTGTGGGATGGGCGCATCTGTCCGCATGATGCAGTTGAAACTTCAAAGACGACAAGCTTTACCCAGGAGGAGCTCCCCGCTCGCGGTGTTTGATGAACCCGAGTTTCGCGGCGCATACTGTTAGCACCCCCTTCAATGCCATTTGTCCAGTGCTTAATGCTTCGAATTATCATAATTTACATTTTATGAAACAATGCAGCATGAATTCATGTGTGGCCAAAAGAAACCTCGCTGGGACAGGATATTCGGGATGTTCAACAAGCAGAAACTCCGGTACGACTTGTGCGAATGCTAAAAGGTAAGTGAGCCTACAAAGTGTGATGCACAGTATCGTGACTGGGATGAACATGCAAGGCTTTTCACATCATTTCCATTTTCCAGTTCATGGAGGCGCTGATAGTGGACGATGGCTGGTGCCTTTATGAGGCATTGAAGGCAAAAACTCTGTAGGTGATGGACCCAATGTTGGCGTCGGCCCTGATTAGGCAAATGATAAAGAAGCACACCCGGACCAGCAAGCTTATTCTACACAGCCTATGCCGATGTCTTTGTGAATTATTTCCGGACTAGCGTTTTGCTACTTTTTCATGGACATAAACTCTGGGGTACATCCCAGCTGCAGCAGGTATTCCCTAGTGTTTTTGTTCTGGATTCTATTTCCGTGCTCAACAGGCAATTTTCTAGTACTGATCAACAGCACAAATTGAAACACAGTGCTGACAATGGGTTGGTGTCATGCTCAAGACTCCTCCCAACACCTGTAACTACCACATCTAGCCCGGCTGGAACCAGTGGCGGAGCATGGCAAGCAATCAGAGAGATTTTCAATCTAAAAGCGCAGTTTCTATGTTGTTGAGAAAAAACCAATAGCAAAATTACATGGTATTCCAACATATGTTGCTCCTTCCATCCTTTGGCAGCTTGGCTCATCGACGGCCGTTGACTCATCCTCTTGGCAGTTGCGTGCAACAGCACGAGACATTCCGTGAAGATGCATCAGCAAGCCGCCGGTGAATCCATCTACTGCCAACAGATGCGGCAAGCAGCCGGCGAACCCATCTAATGCAGCCGCAAGCAAGAATTCCGTGCATATTTAGCAGCAAGCAGGAAGCTGCTCGTACTACAATCAATCAAGCTGCATGGATGGAGTAGCTAGCTAGCTCTGCACACATGAAAAAGTGTATCTCGTTCCAGTACCTGTGAATGTGTGTGTCTCAATCGCATGGCAAGAGTATTAGCCTGATATGTGACGGACATCGAGCCTCTGTTTGTGTCGTATGACTTCAATATGGTCTAATCTAGCAAGAACTACTATTACTTCGCAGCTACCTGGTGTGCCCCAGTCGCAGTTGCAGTCGACGTTCACGGGTCGCCCGTTACGTACCATCTTGCATGTAAAGCGTGACCAATGGCACGGATCGGTCCAGGATGTGGTCGCTACCTCCAGCAAATGGCCGTCCGTTATGCACGTGGGTCTGCCACCACCCATATGGCCGAAAAATAAGGATCTAAGGAAACCTATACGCCCGACAATACCTGGCGCAGCTCATATCACGAAGGAAACGAGCGCCTGGCGATTCCGAGAGCGTGCGAGCTCGTCCGCGCTTGCAAATTTTCGTATATACCTAAACACTAGACTCCTTCTTTGTCTTCTAAAACATTCAGACAATTTTTGACGTAGAACACGTACGTGGGAGAACCTGTCATCACAATTGCTTTGCAGATGAACGAAGACAGAGCTGCATTCTACAAGTGTAGCTTCACCTGTCCTGACAGTCGCTTTGCAGATCAACGGAGATAAAGCCGCATTCTATAACTGCAGCTTCATTGGGGTGCAGAACACTTTAAGTGATCTTGTTGGGCGACATTTCTATTAGGGATGCAAGCAAAGGCGGGTCTATGTGTTAGTCTGAGCGGACCATGCCCCCCCTCCCTCCATCTTTGAACCAAGTCGTGAAGAATTTTTTTTGGAGGGCTTACATGGATTATTTTGGCCTTTGCCCCTCCCAAACACCCATTTGATGTAAGATCGAGAAGGGCTGTATGGGTCTAAGATCCGACCCGTCCGACCAAGGTCACCAATTGGCAAAGAACAACAATGACCTGGTGATTGCTTAGGAGGTCGCCCGACTGCTCGACATATATTTCTTTGATGATGGTTGGGTGGAGGCTCAGCCTCACTAGTCAGGTAATTTCTTCCAACTATCTCTCAAGGTATAAGTATTAGAACAGTAGCATAACCATGAGATGATAACACTGCAGATAAAGTATCTTAGTGAGTAGATTCAGATTTAGTTCTTCTTTTCTGTCAGGTTGGTAGCCTATTGCACTACATCTTGATCTCAACATCTGTGAGAGTGCATCTTGATGTAATAGAATTAATGATTTGATATCCCATCGACATTTGATATTTAAGGCATTTTCATCTTGATTTTAGAACCTTTACTGTAATATTTTTTTTTTCAAAAAGGAGGTTATCCCCCGGCCTCTGCATCGGAACGATGCATACAGCCATATTATTGAACAAGTAAAAGGTTCAACAAAGTTGAGGGAGTCCTGGATTTGGGGGTATCCGAACGGCCGGACTATATACATCATCCGGACTATTGGAGCGTAAAGATACAAGACTCAAGACTCCGGCCTGTGTCCGAATGGGACTCTCCTTTGCGTGGAAGACAAGCTTGGCGATCCGGATATTATATTTCCTTCCTTGTAACCGACTCCGTGTAAACCCTAGCCCTCTTCGGTGTCTATATAAACCGGAGAGGTTGGTCCTTCGAAGGCCGATCACAATTACAATCATATCATCATAGGCTAGCTCCTAGGGTTTAGCCTCTACGATCTCGTGGTAGATCTACTCTTGTACTACTCATATCTTCATTATTAATCAAGCAGGAAGTAGGGTTTTACCTCCATCGAGAGGGCCCGAACCTGGGTAAACATTGTGTCCCTCGCTTCCTGTTACCATCAGCCTGAGACGCACAGATGGGGACCCCCTACCCGAGATCCGCCGGTTTTGACACCGACATTGGTGCTTTCATTGAGAGTTCCTCTGTGTCATCGCTGTACGGCTTGATGGCACCTTCAATCGTCAACAACACGGCCCAGGGCGAGAATTTTCTCCCCGGACAGATCTTCGTGTTCGGCGGCTTCGCACTGCGGGCCAATTCGTTGGCCATCTGGAGCAGATCGACAACTACGCCCCTGGCCACTAGGTCAGGTCCGGAAACTTGAACTACACGGCGGATATTCGCGGAGACTTGATCTTCGACGGATTTGGGCCTGCGCCAGGAGCACTGAACAGCCACGATGAGCACGGCTTAGACCTGCTGTCGGACGATGCTCGGGATATCACCCCTGCAGTAGCCCCGGATCTAAATCCGGAGCAGGTTGCGTTGCCTAAGGACGGAGGGGTGGACCCCGCCCCGCAGGCCGCATACTCATCGGCGGTGGAGCCGAACACAGGTCTCACTCCGTGGAAGCCTGTAACCCCGGGCCCTCGGACTCGTATCCGGTTGTTGGTTCCGGTCCGCACACCATCGAGCCAGCCAAGCCAGGTTGGGCTCCGGTAATGGAGTTTACCGCTGCGGACATCTTCCAGCACTCGCCCTTTGGCGACATGCTGAACTCATTAAAGTCTCTCTCTTTGTCAGGAGGCTCTGGGCCGAACTATGTCCGGCTTGAGTGGGAAGCAGGCGACGAAGGAATTCACTGCCCACCCACCACCTACTTCATTGCCACGATCGATGATTTAACCGACGTTCTTGACTTCGACTCCGAAGACATCGGCGGTATGGACGACGATGCAGGAGAAGCTTCAGAATCTCTGGGGCGCGGGACTACTACCTTGTCACACGATATATACATGGTGGATACGCCCAAGGAGGACGACGGCGATAATCCGGAAGATAAAACACCTGGGCAAAAGCCAAAACGGCAGCGCAGGCGCCGCTCAAAGTCCAGCAATAGTAAAAATAGCGACAAGAGCACAAGAAGGATCGACATACTAGTAAACCCCGAAGGTAATAACGACCACATGGACCCAGCGATGGAGCAGGACGAGCCAGGTCACGCCGAACCGAGTTCGGAGCAGATGCCCGATCACAATGATCCGGAGGGACGAGCTCATCAAACCGCCCCAGGACAAGAACACAGTCCGGATGATGATGTATTCATCATTCCGGAAGAACCCGTGGAACGAGACAACCTCCACAGAAAGCTTATGGACACATCGAGAAGTCTAAAGAAGCAGAAGCAACGACTCAAAGCCGCACAAGAAACACTCAATCGCAGATGGAATAAAGTGCTAGACACTGAAGAACGATATGGCGACGATCGCCATACAAAGAGCTACCCAAAACGCAAGCTACTGCCAGAATTCGACGACGAGGCCGTTCCACCAAAGAATAAAACGATTAGGAGACCAGACGTACCGCTTCACAACCGCAACAGAACGGCTACTGACGCCGCACACGATCTACGTGAGCATCTGGATAAGAAAGCCGGTGCGGCCAGGTCCATCTAAGGATCTAAAGGACACACCCCGGCGAGGGATTATGGTTACCAAAATGATCATACAAGCCAAATACCAGTTTGGAATAAACACCGGACACAACAACAACCGACTGCATGCCACAACGCGTCCAGATACAGAGGGGCTGCTCACCCCCTGTGCTTCACCGAAGAAGTACTAGACCATACATTCCCACAAGGTTTTAAACCTGTGAACATAGAGGCATACGTCGGAACGACAGACCCAGGGGTCTGGATCGAGGATTTTATCCTGCATATTCACATGGCTCGTGGAGATGACCTCCACACCATCAAATACCTTCCCCTCAAATTGAAGGGACCGGCTCGACACTGGTTGAAAAGCCTCCCCAAAAATTCAATTGGGAGTTGGGAGAAACTCGAGGACGCTTTCAGGGACAATTTTCAAGGGACTTATGTCCGGCCTCCGGATGCAGACGATCTAAGTCACATAATCCAACAGCCCGGAGAGTCTGCCTGCAAGCTTTGGAACAGATTCCTCACTAAGAAGAATCAAATTGTCGATTGTCCGGACGCCGAAGCCTTAGCAGCATTCAAACACAGCATCCGCGACGAGTGGCTCGCCCGACACCTCGGCCAAGAAAAGCCAAGGACAATGGCAGCCTTAACAAGCCTTATGACCCGCTTTTGTGCGGGTGAAGATAGCTGGCTAGCCCGTAAAGGCACCAGCGACCCTAGCACATCCGAAATAAGGGATGGCAATGGGAAGCCACGGCGTAATAAAAACAAACGCCAAAACAAGGAAGAGAGTCCGAACAACACAACGGTCAATGCCGGATTCAGGGGCTCTCGATCTGATCAGCAAAATAAGCCATTGAAAGGCAGTAAAGAGGGACTGTCCGGCCTGAACAAAGTCCTGGACAGACTATGCCAAATTCATGGTACCCCCGAGAAACCTGCGAACCACACGCATAGATAATGTTGGGTCTTCAAGCAGGCCGGCAAATTAAATGCCGAACACAAGGGGAGGGACACACCAAGTGAAGACGAGGACGAACCTCGCCAGCCGAACACTGGGGAACAGAAAAAATTCCCGCCAGAGGTTAAAACAGTAAACATGATCCACGCAACTCACACATTCACGAGAAGGCACGAACGCGCGCTCAGAGACGCGCATGATATAGAGCCCATCGTACCCACATCTGACTACTGGATGTCTCATCCGATCACCTTCGATCACACGGACGGCCAAACTAGTATTCGACGCAGAGGATCAGAGGCCTTGGTGCTTGACCCAATAATCAACGGATATCGTCTCACCCGTGTCCTCATGGACGGCGGTAGTGGTCTCAATTTAATATACGAGGACACTGTCCGCAGAATGGGGATAAACCCATCCAGAATTAGCCAAAGAAACACCACCTTTGAAGGGGTGATACCAGGCGTTGAAGCCTACGGCAGGGGCTCCGTCGTGCTGGAAGTAACATTCGGCTCCCCAGGCAACTCCAGAAGCGAAGAACTACTCTTCACCATCGCACCCTTCCAAAGCGACTACCATGCATTGCTTGGAAGAATGGCCTTCGCCCACTTCAACGCATTGCCGCACTATGGCTACCTTACACTCAAGATGCCCGGTCCACGTGGCATCATCACCGTTAACGGAATCACAGAGTGCTCTTCATGCGCAGAGGAACACGTGACGGCCCTAGCGGCCGGACTATAAGCGGCCTCCAATATCAAAAACATGACTGGTCATTAAGACCACAGACACGGTTAGACGAGTCCGGTAGCCCGGATAAAACTGAACCAAGGCACCGTATATGTAATCCCATAGCGGACACCAGGGGCTATAAATATTTAATACAACCCCACACTTGGCTCAACCTTATTGGCAGGCCAACATCTTACACTTTTATTATCCATTGCATACTTACGTTATACTCTCCTACGAGTTTTCTTTTTTCCACAGACAACGTTCGCGCGATACCCTTCCAGGATACGACACAACAGAGACAAAGGCGCAGACGTGCAGCAGGGCCCGTTCAACAGGTTTCTTTTTAGATTAAGCCCCTGTGTAAACCTTTTCTACTGCCTCTGTTGTTTAACTATCTCATGGGTTCCATACCCACAGAGGATACTGCCGTTATTGGCATTTCGCCACGACAGATTAAACGCACGTACCTGGAAATATAGGGTTTATAATAGGCTTTCTTCAACCTATTTTCTTTTACAAAGACCGAATAACTTCGGGAGTGTTCGGCGTCATGAGTTTGGCCTTATATGCATCAGCTCCGAATCATGTCTTTGGTCAAATGTTGGGTTTGCCCGGCTCCTGGGTTTGCCGCCTTACATTCCGTTATTATCGGCTAAGGCGGCCAAAGGAGAACTACTGCGATTGTGCCCTGGTTATTTCGGATGAGCACCTCAGTAGAGAAAGTCGAAAACTGACTGTCATGATACAGCGAGAGACTGTTCAACCACTCGAAGACTCACCGGAATATTTAGGATTCCTCCGCATTAATGAAGGGTTGTTTCCTGGCCATGTACATACACGCCCGTATTCAGATGCACGCGAAGGTACCAGGGGCTAGATAGTAGCCCCACCGTTAGACTCCCATGGCTAAGCGAAAGTGTTACAGCTATATAGTCCGCTTGCCTAGTTCGACATGCGATCACCTCCTTAATGGACCAAGACGTTGGATCAAGTGTGATTAAGCATATTTTTCGCGAACACCCCCGCATTGTATGCATGGGGGCGGAAGCCAATGACTACTAACTTTCGGATTACTTATATATATATGTTTCCTACAAGCAGTGGTAGTTACCACCACTTGCATTTTGTATGTTGTATGTAGTATCTGTCAAAATTGAGAGTATGTACGTGTAGTATGTAGTATATAACAATGATTAGGTAGTATATATACTAATTTTTAGGTAGTATATACCATGTTTTGAGTATGCTCTTTTTTACGTACAAATATATACGTATTTCACAAATATAACAAAAACTATGGATTCATATGCAATTTTTTCATGTAACTTGCTTTGAAATATCTTATATATAGTATATGAATATATTTAAAATGATAAAGTAGTATATATAGTACTACATGGTAGTATATGAGATATGTGGGGTAACTACCACCGGGTGGTAGGATGGATTTTCCCTATATATACACCGGGTGGTAGGATGGTAAAAAAGAGCATACTCAAAATATGATACATACTACCTGAAAATTAGTATATATACTACCTAAACATTGTTATATACTACATACTACACGTACATACTCTCGGTTTCGACAGATACTACATACAACATACAAAACACAAGTGGTGGTAACTACCACTGCTTGTAGGAAACATTTGTCCTATATATATATATATATATATATATATATATATATATATATATATATATATATATATATATATATATATATATAAACGGCCGCACAGGGGACACAATCATATTTTCAGGCAAAAAGTGTAAATATAGCCTCATAATCAAAATAAACATTGTTTTTTACAATGATTCGACTTATCACTCGAACAAAACATTCTTCGAGCACTGCGCCTCTATTAGGCGGGCACCTTCTGTGACCTGCGCCAAGTAGTGCTCGGCCGGATATTGGCCTCCCGCCGGATCCTGGGTCGCTATAATGGTGGCCTCCATATCCGTCCAATAGGCTTTAATGCGGGCAAGAGCCAATTATGCACCCTCTATGCACGCCGACCTCCTCATGACGTTGATCCGAGACACGGCCCCAAGGAATTGTTGCACCAAACCAAAGTAACTGTCCGGCTTAGGCCCCTTCGGCCAAAGATGGTCTATTACAGACCGCATTGCAAGCCCGGACAACCTGTGAAGCTCCGCCACAGCAGCCACCTTCTCATTTAATAGCAGCGGGCGAGTGGGAGCATTGAATTGCGACCAAAAGAGCTTCTCCACTTCCTTATCGCCTTGATCCTTGAAGAACTTGGCAGCGTCAGCTGTACTATTCGCCAAATCCGCATATGCATCTGCAGGACTCCAGCGTCCAGCCAGGGGAGCATACTTCGGATCCAAAAACTTCATCCGCAGTAAGTAGGAGCCCCCAACCACAATTTTGTCGGCCTGTTGGAGCTCCTCCCGCATACCCCGGATCTCGGTCCGCATCTCTTTGGTGGCATTAAGTGCCTTGTCCAGCTCGGCCGAACTAGCCTTATACTCCTTTTCAAGGAGTACATCCGGTCGGCGGCATTAACTCCACAGCCATTTCGGCTATCTTTTCCTCGCTTCGGCGATGAGCAACATGTTCGGCTCTCAATTCTTCGGCCACCTTTAGGGCAGCCGCATTGCTAGCGCGAGCTTGTTCCTTGGCCTGAGCAAGTTCCGCCCTCAGGGCCTCCACGGCAGCAGCACCATATGCAGTACAAACGCATTGCATTAATATTATGCCCCTCTCGTATTTTCCTATACAACATAATAAGGGAAGCAGAGTACATACCCTGTGACTCTTCCAGCCGCTTGTTCACCAGTGTGATATCGGCATCGATAGATCCGATCTGCCTCCTTAGTTCGACAACTTCAACAGACTGGTCGACTGCCGGATCCTTAGATACATGCGCACATGCACATCGCAACCATTACTATATGATCCCCCGTTTGCTGCCTATGGCGGGCAACCAGAGTCTCAGGGGCTACTATCCATAGGAAGCACTGTCGGCGTTCTAGGAACGGGGGTCCCCAGACTTGCCTGCCTGCGGCCTGCGGCGTGGCTCAAGGGGCGGCCCAACATGGCCCATCTTCATCAACATGAGTTCAAGACCCTCGCGAGGGGCCAAGCCTCGCAGGGCGGACGACGGGAGGCTTCCTCAGGCATGGCCTCGTCAGGCTGGCTCGCGAGGAGGCGGAGAGATCAAGGCAGGGTACCTCGCGAGGTGCCCGTGACGCAAGCCATGACGACCCGGGGCGTCAGGCGGGCGCCAGCCCGCACAGTGTCCTTCTTTCCTCTTTGGTGCAAAGGGGGCAAGCGCAGGCGAGAGCATCAAGCAAAGGCATCCATTTTGGTGCAACAAGACCAAGACCAGCAGAACGGCAGGATGGAAGTCATCATGGAGCCCAAGCCGGCGTCACCACCAGAGCCTTTGGCAGGCGAGGACCAACTTTAGTCAGGATAAGTGTACTAGATGTTCCCCTTCAAAATGGCCAATTGTTGGCGCCCTTCCCGCTCAATATTTGGGAAGAGGCCCTGGGCCTTTGCCTATAAATAGGACTAGCCGCCCACAAGGTAGGGATCGAGAAATCAATCGGACCCTCACCTAGAAACCAGTAGAGAGAGCAACTGAACTCCCTTAGCAGTTCATTGCACCTGCCAAGAACAGACCCTCGCGAGGCTGTTCTTCCTTGTACCGTTCATCATCAGCCCAAGAGGCAATCCACCACACCACACACTGGAGTAGGGTATTACACCACAATGGTGGCCTGAACCAGTATAAACCCTGTGTCTCTTGTGTTGTTCCTTTGATTGCTTAGCTAATAGCAAGGCGGTGAGGAGCAGGTAGGTAGAGGGCTAAATCTCCGCGCGCACCCCAGTGTTCGAATCTAGAGGGTCTGCCCAAACCCGAAATCCGACATTTGGCGCGCCAGATAGGGGTGCGCCGAAGCTTCTCCTTCCGCCGACCCGCTCTCTGCCGACACCACGACTCGCCCTGCGATGAGCGGCGCGCCGTCCGCTCCGGTCATCGTGGCCCTCCTGGGCGGCTCACAGGCGCCGCCCTCGGGCCGCCACGTCAAGCCATTCGTCCGCCAGGTCGGCGCCCCTTCCACGCGGCAGGGGGCTCCCTCAGGTCGGTCGGCGCCCAAGGCCGATCTGGCCTTCAGCTCAAAGGACCACCCCTCCAATTCAGCCTGCTCAGGCGCGCTCCCGATGATGTGCACCCCCACCATCTGCCAGGTGGCTGTCACCAGGACTCTCATCAACGGTGGCTCGGGCCTCAGCGTGCTCTCGATTGAAGCCTTCAGCCTCCTCCACATACCACTAGAGCGGCTCCGACCCAGCCGGTCCTTCTTGGGCGGCGGGGTCGGGTCCTCTAGCTCCCTGGTGCAGATCCGTCTCCCGGTTACCTTCGGCACCTACGACAACTTCCGCACGGAGCTAATCGATTTCGACATCGCCCCCATCGGCCTCCCGTACAATGCCATCCTCGGCTACCCGGCGCTGGCCCGGTTCATGGCTGCGACTCACCCGGCGTACAACCTCATGAAATGCCCGGGAGCAGCGACGTCCTCACCATGTGTGGAGAAACCGGGGATGCATTGCAAGTGCTCAAGCTCGCCTTCAAGACGGCGGCGTCGGCGCAACCCGCCGACTCGGATGCCCCCGAGCCCAAGGGAGCTGCGCCGGCCAAGAAGAAGCAGTTGTTCACCCAAGACAAGGCAGAAACCAAGCAGATGCTGGTTGACAAGGACGGATCCACTGATGCCACCTTCACCATAGGCGCCAATCTCGAGCCCGAGCAAGAGGAGGCCCTGGTCAAGTTCCTACACGCAAACAAGAAGGTATTCGCATGGGAGCCCGATCAGTTGGCGGGTATCCCAAGGGGCATAATCGAGCACCACCTCAATGTGTGCCCCAATGTCCGACCCGTGAAGCAGAAGGCAAGACGGCAGTCCATGGAAAAGCAGGTTTTCATCGTCCAAGAGACCCGCAAGTTGGAAGCTGCAGGGGTCATTCGCGAGGTCCGATACCCGGATTGGTTGGCCAACCCAGTCGTCGTACCGAAGAAAGGAGGGAATGAACGTATGTGTGTCGACTTCACCAATCTCAACAAAGCTTGCCCGCAAGATCTGTTCCTGCTCCCCCGCATCGATCAGATCGTCGACTCCACCGCTGAGTGCGACCTGTTGTGCTTCTTGGATGCCTTCTCTGGGTATCACCAGATCAAGATGGCGGTGGAAGATGTGGAAAAAACTGCCTTTCTGACCCCGTGTGGGGTGTACTGCTACACGTGCATGCCGTTCGGGTTGTGCAATGCAGGGGCAACCTTCCAGCGGTTGATGCACATCGCCTTGGGCCCACAGCTCGGGAAAAACATTGAGGCTTACGTCGATGATATTGTGGTGAAGTCTCGCGAGGCCAAGACCCTGATACAAGACCTGGAGGAAACCTTCGCGAGCCTCGATGCCGTCAGCCTGCGACTCAACCCAGAGAAGTGCGTGTTTGGGGTCCCCTAAGGCAAGCTCTTGGGCTTCCTCGTGTCCCACCGGGGCATCGAGGCTAACCCGGAGAAGGTCAAGGAGGTCGAGGACATGAGCCCGCCGAAGACCCTTAGAGAAATGCAGAAGCTCACTAGGCACGTGACAGCACTGGGACGCTTCATCTCCAAGCTGGGAGAGCGAGCGCTACCTTTCTTCCAGCTGATGAAGAAAAAGGGACCCTTTGAGTGGACTGAAGAGGCAGACAAGGCGTTCCACGACCTCAAGAGATACCTAACCAGCCCACCGGTAATGGTGGCCCCGTGCCCTCAGGAGCCCCTGGTGCTTTACCTTGCAGCCACTCCCTACTCCACCAACGCAGCCCTGGTGGCGGTTAGGGAGGAGCGTCGGAACAGAGCCACGACATCCACCCGGGTCGGGACGGAGCACGAACAAGAAAGACCGACAGAGACCACCGCTACAGCCGAGAAGGATCAGCCGCCGCTAGGGGACATGCTCAGGACAGCGGGAACCCCTCCCCCTAGCGACCAGCCGCTGGGGGCTCCCCTGCCTCAGGAGGCGCCGCGGTCTCCGGAGGGTGCCATCGAGACCAGCACTCCCAACCAAGTTGAACATCCTGTGTACTTCGTCAACACAGTGTTGCGGGACGCAAGGGCGCGGTATCCCATGCCTCAGAAACTTCTCCTTGCACTATTGGTTGCCTCGTGCAAGCTGCGGCATTATTTTCAGGGCCACCCCATCAAGGTTGTCTCAGCATACCCTTTGGAGAGGGTGCTCAGGAGCCCCAACTCAGTTGGAAGAGTCGCTGGGTGGAACATTGAACTGCAAGCGTTTCAGCTCGAATTCAGCACAACCAGAGTCATCAAGGGGGCCACCTTGGCAGATGTCGTGGCAGAGTGGACAGAGGCGCCGGGCCTAAAGGCTGATGAGGATCGATCCCTCTCCCCAGGAAGCGAGGCGCCGGACGGTTGGGTCACGTACTTCGACGGGGCGTTCTCCAGGCACGGCGCGGGGGCTGGTGCGGTACTTATATCTCCTACCCAAGACAAGCTCTACTACGCCGTGCAGCTCTGTTTCAAACACGGAGAAAAGGTCTCCAACAACATAGCAGAATATGAAGGCTTGATAGCGGGCCTGAAGGCCGCGGCCACCCTTGGAGTAAAACGCCTTACCATCAAAGGTGATTCACAACTCCTCGTCAACTTCTCCAACAAAGTATACGAGCCAAGGGATGAGCACATGGAAGCCTACCTTGCGGAGGTCCGCAGGATGGAGAAGCAGTTCTGGGGGCTGGAGTTACAACACGTGCCCCGTGGCACCAATCAGGAGGCTGATGGCATCGCCAAACGAGCATCCAGGCGACTGCCTCAGGAGCCTGGCGTCTTCGAAGAGCGGCTCTTCGAGCCCTCGGCCATGCCATCACTGTCGAGCGCGGTGCAGCCTCGGGAGGAGCTCCCCCAGCCGCCAGCCTCGGGAGCCCCGGTCTGCGGGCCGGCCTCAGGGGCGCGTCTGCTCTTGACAATGGAGCCTCAGGAGGGGTGCTGGGTCATGGAGCTCCGGAGCTATCTAACACAAGGGATCTTGCCAGAGAAGGAGGAGGAAGCGGAGTGCGTGGCGCGACAGGCCACAACATACTGCATCAAGGACGGAGAGCTCTACCGCAGGCGACCGAATGATGTGTCTCTGCGCTGCATCTCCAGGGAGCAAGGGAAGGAACTGCTAGCGGATATACATGGTGGAGACTGTGGGCATCATTCGTCATCGCGGACCCTCGTTGGCTAGGCGTTCCGCAGTGGATTCTATTGGCCCACTGCACTCAATGATGCTGTCGTACTGGTGAAGGCTTGCGAGGCCTGCCAGTTCCACGCCAAGCAGATCCATCAGCCGTCTGGAGGTCTGCAAACTATACCCCTCTCATGGCCATTCGCAGTTTGGGGACTAGACATCCTAGGCCCATTTCCTCGGGCGCGAGGGGGCTATCGCTACCTCTACGTCGCCGTTGACAAATTCACCAAGTGGGCGGAAGTGGAAGCTGTCCGCACCATCCCCGCAGGGTCTGCGGTCAAGTTCATCAAGGGCATCGCGAGCCGGTTCGGGGTACCCAACCGCATCATCACCGACAACGGTTCCCAGTTCACCAGTAATCTCTTCAAAACATACTGTGCTAACCTTGGAACGCAGATATGTTACGCTTCAGTGGCGCACCCCCGGAGCAACGGTCAGGCCGAGCGGGCCAACGCGGAGGTCCTGAGGGGCCTCAAAACTAGGACGTTCAAGAAGAAGTTGGAGGCTTGTGGCCGAGGCTGGTACGACGAGCTTCAGTCTGTGTTGTGGTCCATCCGCACGACCGCAACCAAGCCAACTGGCGAGACCCCATTCTTCCTGGTCTATGGAGCTGAAGCGGTCCTCCCTCACGAGGTCAGACATCGTTTCGCGCGGGTCCTGGCGTTCGACGAGGCGCAGCAGGACGCCATGCGGGGGACGTACCTCGTACTGCGGGAGGAGCGTCGCCGGGAGGCTGCGCCCCAGGCAGCAAGATACCAACAAGCGCTACGGCGATACCACTACCGCAGCATCCGCCCCAGGACACTCGAGGTAGGAGACCTCATGCTCAGGCGGGTCCTCTCCAGGGAGGGACTGCATAAGCTCTCTCCCATGTGGGAGGGCCCGTTCAAGGTTGTTCATGTTTCCAGGCCCGGCTCTGCGTGCTTGGAGACTCAGGAGGGGGTGCCTGTCCAGAATGCGTGGAACATCCAGCACCTCCGGAGATTTTACCCTTGAAAAGGCCCAGAGCCCGTGAAGAAGGCGAACGCCTGTGAAGCTGTTGCGTTTTGGAAAAGGCCCAGAGCCTGTGAAGAAGGTGAACGCCTGTGAAGCTGTTGCTTTTGGAAAAGGCCCAGAGCCTGTGAAGAAGGCGAACGCCTGTGAAGCTATTGCATTTTGGAAAAGGCCCAGAGCCTGTGAAGAAGGCGAACGCCTGTGAAGCTATTGCGTTTTGGAAAAGGCCCAGAGCCTATGAAGAAGGCGAACGCCTGTGAAGCTGTCGTGATTTGGAAAAGGCCCGGAGCCTGTGAAGAAGGTGAACACCTGTGAGGTCTATCCTCACGAGAAAGGCCCGGAGCCTGTGAAGAAGGCCAGTGCCTGTGAAGCTCACCGCCTGTGACACTCTCACGTAATAATGAGTGGGGCTGTACACGCCCCGGAGTCTCAGGAGCGCCGGCCTCAGGCCCTGGGGCTCCCTCCCACGCCCAGTGGCAGCACTTAGCTCCGCGCTGGTGAGAACACGTCGAAGATTAGATTAGGTGCCGGACGCGGCTTTTCTCATTTTCTTTCTGCAGTTGGCTGTTCATCCCCATTCGAGGTTTTGTTGAAGTTGTTGTCGTCTTTGGTTTGTGACCGTTTGCCTTTTTCGCTCTCCTGCCCCGATTTCTCTCGCGCAAGTCTCGCGAGGGGGTACCACGGGCACCCTCGCGAGTGTTTTCTGCCCTTGTCGTTCGAGGCTACCCAACCCGGGTCCACTATAGGAGCACCCCTCCAGTCCATGCCCCTTGGGAATCTCGACACGAACGCAGGGCCTGGGTCGATTGCCTCCATGGCTAAGGCCGGGAACTACCTCTCCAGACTACCCCCCGCAGAACATGGAACGTTCGACAAAGCCTCGGCCACAAGAAGCAAGGGTCGCGACAAGCCCTCCCCCCAAGTTAAGTAATTCCTGCACATTAGCGTACGGCATGAGGGCACAAATACCAAAATGACGGAAGCAGTACAATAATTAAAAAGCAATAGTCCTAGCACACCCTTGCAGGGCCCTACACTACTTTCTTTTTGCGCAGGGAAAGGGAAAACAAAACAGGCGCGACTCGCCCGACATCAGCTCGCGAGGGAGACTCGAACCGCCTCCGGAGCTCAGGAGGACTCCGTCTCGCGCTTCACCGAGGTGCGACGATGGGCGGGCCCGCTACCTCCCTCTAGGTGGGCGCGGCGGCGCGGAGGCTGATCGCGGCCACCGCTGGAGGAGCCGCTGCTCGAAAAGGAGCCGTCAAAGCTCGATGAACCTCGACCGCGCTTGGGTGGAGGAGAGTCAAGTTCCGCCTGGCGGGCCTTACCTTTCTCTGCGGCCGAGAACCTTTTCGGCGGAGCCATGAAAGAAAAGGAGAAGCAAG
Source organism: Triticum dicoccoides (assembly GCF_002162155.2). NCBI lineage: Eukaryota > Viridiplantae > Streptophyta > Magnoliopsida > Poales > Poaceae > Triticum > Triticum dicoccoides. The sequence continues at coordinate 195,695,184 of NC_041391.1, read as the reverse complement.
AAGGGATGGATCGGAAGGGCAGGCGCCGCCCTGTACTTATAGCCGGAGGAGGCCAACCGCCTGCCTCCACGACCACAGGTAATCATGACCTACTTTGCATGCAAGGACCTGGCGGTTTGCACAGTTGCCGAGGCGTCGCGGGGGAGCGGGGCCGCCCACGTCCAATCAGCCGCCACGCGGTGCCTGAGGCCGCAGGCTGTTAGGGCCCGCGGCGCTTCGCACTTGCCCCTTCGGCTCTCTGCTGAGCCAAGTCCGGGCGCGCCTTGGGCCCGGGGGCTACTATCGGCATTCTGGGAACGGGGGTCCCTAGACTTGCCTGCCTGCGGCCTACGGCGTGGCTCAAGGGGTGGCCCAGCATGGCCCATCTTCATCAACACGAGTTCAAGACCCTCGCGAGGGTCCAAGCCTCACGGGGCGGACGACGGGAGGCTTCCTCAGGCACGGCCTCGTCAGGCTGGCTCGCGAGGAGGCGGAGAGATCAAGGCAGGGTACCTCGCGAGGTGCCCATGGCGCAAGCCATGACGACCGGGGGCGTCAGGCGGGCGCCAGCCCGCATAGTGTCCTTCTTTCCTCTTTGGTGCAAAGGGGGCAAGCGCAGGCGAGAGCATCAAGCAAAGGCATCCATTTCGGTGCAACAAGACCAAGACTAGCAGAACGGCAGGATGGAAGTCATCATGGAGCCCAAGCCGGTGTTGTTGGAGAACGTAGCAGAAATTCAAAAAAATTTCCTACGTAACACCAAGATCTATCTATGGAGAGACCAGCAACAAGTAGAAAGGAGAGGAGAGTTTGCATCTACATACCCTTGTAGATCGCTAAGCGGAAGCGTTCAAGTGAACGGGGTTGATGGAGTCGTACTCGTCGTGATTCAGATCACCGATGATCAAGTGCCGAACGGACAGCACCTCCGCGTTCAACACACGTACAGCTCGGTGACGTCTCCCACGCCTTGATCCAGCAAGGAGAGAGGGAGAGGTTGAGGAAGACTCCATCCAACAGCAGCACAACGGCGTGGTGGTGGTGGAGGAGCGTGGCAATCCTGCAGGGCTTCGCCGAGCACCTACGGGAGAGGAGATGTGTCACGGGAGGGAGAGGGAGGCGCCAAGGGCTCAGGTGTGTTTGGGAGGCCCTCCTACCCCACTATATATAGGGATCCCAAGGGGGGGGGGGTGCGCCAGCCCCTAGGAGATCCAATCTCCAAGGGGGCGGCGGCCAGGGGAGGAGTCCTCCCCACCCAAGGCACCTAGGAGGTGCCTTCCCCTGCTGGGACTCTTCCTTTAGGGTTTCCCCAGGCGCATGGGCCTCTTGGGGCTGGTGCCCTTGGCCCATGTAGGCCAAGGCGCACCCCCTACAGCCCATGTGGCCCCCCGGGGCAGGTGGCCCCACCCGGTGGGCCCCCGGGACCCTTCCGGTGGTCCCGGTACAATACCGATGACCCCGAAACTTGTCCCGATGGCCGAAACAGGACTTCCTATATATAAATCTTTACCTCCGGACCATTCCGGAACTCCTCGTGACATCCGGGATCTCATCCGGGACTCCGAACAACATTCGGTAACCACATACAAGCTTCCTTTATAACCCTAGCGTCATCGAACCTTAAGTGTGTAGACCCTACGGGTTCGGGAGACATGTAGACATGACCGAGACGTTCTCCGGTCAATAACCAACAGCGGGATCTGGATACCCATGTTGGCTCCCACATGTTCCACGATGATCTCATCGGATGAACCACGATGTCAAGGACTCAATCGATCCCGTATACAATTCCCTTTGTCTAGCGGTATTTTACTTGCCCGAGATTCGATCGTCGGTATACCGATACCTTGTTCAATCTCGTTACCGGCAAGTCACTTTACTCGTTCTGTAACACATCATCCCGTGATCAACTCATTGGTCACATTGCGCATATGATGATGTCCTACCGAGTGGGCCCAGAGATACCTCTCCGTTTACACGGAGTGACAAATCCCAGTCTCGATCCGCATAAAACAATAGATACTTTCGGAGATACCTGTAGTGCACCTTTATAGTCACCCAGTTACGTTGTGACGTTTGATACACCCAAAGCACTCCTACGGTATCCAGGAGTTACACGATCTCATGGTCAAAGGAAGAGATACTTGACATTGGCAAAGCTCTAGCAAACGAACTACACGATCTTTGTGCTATGCTTAGGATTGGGTCTTGTCCATCACATCATTCTCCTAATGATGTGATCCCATTATCAACGACATCCAATGTCAATAGCCAGGAAACCATGACTATCTGTTGATCACAACGAGCTAGTCAACTAGAGGCTCACTAGGGACTTATTGTGGTCTATGTATTCACACGTGTATTACGATTTCCGGATAATACAGTTATAGCATGAATAAAAGACAATTATCATGAACAAGGAAATATAATAATAATACTTTTATTATTGCCTCTAGGGCATATTTCCAACATTCTCCCACTTGCACTAGAGTCAATAATCTAGTTCACATCGCCATGTGATTAACACTCACAGGTCACATCGCCATGTGACTAATACCCAAGAGTTTACTAGAGTCAGTAGTCTAGTTCACATCACTATGTGATTAACACTCAATGAGTTTTATGTTTGATCATGTTGCTTGTGAGAGAGGTTTTAGTCAACGGGTCTGAACCTTTCAGATCCGTGTGTGCTTTACAAATCTCTATGTCATCTCCTAGATGCAGCTACCACGCTCTATTTGGAGCTATTCCAAACAACTGTTCTACTTGGAGCTATTCTAAATTGTTGCTCCATTATACGTATCCAGTCTCTCTACTCAGAGCTATCCGGATAGGTGTCAAGCTTGCATCGTCGTAACCTTTACGACGAACTCTTTTACCACCTCCATAATCGAGAAAATTCCTTAGTCCACTAGTTACCAAGGATAACTTTGACCGCTGTCTGTGATCCATTCATGGATCACTCTTGTACCCCTTGACTGACTCATGGCAAGGCACACTTCAGGTGCGGTACTCAGCATGGCATACTGTAGAGCCTATGTCTTAAGCATAGGGGACGACCTTCGCCCTTTCTCTCTATGCTGCCGAGGTCGAGCGTTAAGTCTTAACTTCGTACCTTACAACTCAGGCAAGAACTCCTTCTTTGACTGGTCCATCTTGAACACCTTCAAGATCATGTCAAGGTATGTGCTCATTTGAAAGTATTATTAAGCATTTTGATCTATCTTATAGATCTTGATGCTCAATGTTCAAGTAGCTTGATCCAGGTTTTCTATTGAAAACACCTTTCAAATAACCCTATATGCTTTCTAGAAATTCTACATCATTTCTGATCAACAATATGTCAAGAACATATACTCATCAGAAATTCTATAGTGCTCCCACTCACTTCTTTGGAAATACAAGTTTCTCATAAACTTTGTACAAACCCAAAATTTTGATCATCATCAAAGCATACATTCCAACTCCGAGATGCTCACTCCAGTCCTTAGAAGGATTGCTGGAGCTTTGCATACTTATTAGCATCTTTCGGGATTGACAAAACCTTCCGGTTGTATCACATACAACCTTTCCTCATTAAAATCGTCGAGGAAACAATGTTTTGACATCCTATCTGCAAGATTTCATAAATAATGCAGTAATCGCTAATATAATTCCAACAGACTCTTAGCATCGCTACGAGTGAGAAAATCTCATCGTAGTCAACTCCTTGAACTTGTCGGAAAACATCTTAACGACAAGTCGAGCTTTCTTAATGGTGACATTTACCATCATTGTCCGTCTTCCTTTTGAAATCCATCTGTACTCATTAGCCTTACGACCATCGAGCCGTTCTGCCAAACTCTACACTTTGTTTTCATACATGGATCCTCTCTCGGATTTTATGGCCTCAAGCCATTTATCGGAATCCGGGCCCACCATCGCTTCTCCATAGCTCGTAGGTTCATTGTTGTCTAGCAACATGACCTTCAAGACAGGATCACCTTACCACTCCGAAGTAGTACGTGTCCTTGTCGTCCTACGAGGTTTGGTAGTGACTTGATCCGAAGTTTCATGATCAATATCATAAGCTTCCACTTCAATTGGTGTAGGTGCCACAGGAACAACTTCCTGTGCCCTGCCACACACTAGTTGAAGAGACGGTTCAATAACCTCATCAAGTTTCCACCATCCTCCCACTCAATTCTTTCGAGAGAAACTTTTCCTCGAGAAAGGACCCGATTCTAGAAACAATCCATATTGCTTTCGGATCTGAATTAGGAGGTATACCCAACTGTTTTGGGTTTCCTATGAAGATGCATTTTATCCGCTTTGGGTTCGAGCTTATCAACCTGAAACTTTTTCATATAAGCGTCGCAGCCCCAAACTTTCAAGAAACGACAACTTAGGTTTCTCTAAACCATAATTCATACGGTGTCATCTCAACGGAATTACGTGGTGCCCTATTTAAAGTGAATGTGGTTGTCTCTAATGCCTAACCCATGAACGATAGTGGTAATTCGATAAGAGACATCATGGTACGCACCATATCCAATAGGGTGCAACTATGATGTTCGGACACACCATCACATTATGGTGTTCCAGGCGGTATTAATTGCGAAACAATTTCCACAATGTCTTAATTGTGTGCCAAAACTCGTAACTCAGATATTCATCTCTATGATCATATCATAGACATTTTATCCTCTTGTCACAATGATCTGCTACTTCACTCTGAAATTACTTGAACCATTCAATAATTTAGACTTGTGTTTCATCAAGTAAATATACTCAATATTTACTCGAATCATCTGTGAAGTAAGAACATAACGATATTCACTGCATGCCTCAGCACTCATTGGACTGCATACATCAAAATGTGTTACTTCCAATAAGTTGCTATCTTGTTCCATCTTACTGAAAAATGAGGCTTTTCAGTCATCTTGCCCATGTGGTATGATTTGCATATCTCAAGTGATTCATAATCAAGTGAGTCCAAACGATCCATCTGCATGGAGTTTCTTCATGCGTATACACCAATAGACATGGTTCGCATGTCTCAAACTTTTCAAAAATGAGTGAGTCCAAAGATCCATCAACATGGAGCTTCTTCATGCGTTTTATACCATTATGACTTACATGGCAGTGCCACAAGTAAGTGGTACTATCATTACTATCTTATATCTTTTGGCATGAAAATGTGTATCACTACGATCGAGATTCAATAAACCATTTAGGTTTAATACTAATCTTGATGGTAGAGGGAGCGTGCGATGTTTGATCACATCAAACTTGGAAACACTTCCAACACATATCGTCAGCTCACCTTTAGCTAGTCTCCGTTTTATTCCGTAGCTTTTATTTCGAGTTACTAACACTTAGCAATCGAACCGGTATCTAATACCCTGGTGCTACTAGGAGTACTAGTAAAGTACACATTAACATAATGTATATCCAATATACTTCTATCGACCTTGCCAGCCTTCTCATCTACCAAGTATCTAGGGTAATTCTGCTCTAGTGACTGTTCCCCTTATTACAGAAGCACTTAGTCTCGGGTTTGGGTTCAACCTTGGGTTTCTTCACTGGAGCAGCAGCTGATTTGCCGTTTCATGAAGTATCCCTTCTTTCCCTTGCCCTTCTTGAAACTAGTGGTTTCATCAACCATCAACAATTGATGCTCCTTTTTGATTTCTACTTTCGCGGTGTCAAACAACGCGAATATTTCAAGGATCATCATATCTATCCCTGATATGTTATAGTTCATCACGAAGCTCTAGCAGCTTGGTGGTAATGACTTCGGAGAAACTATCACTATTTCATCTGGAAGATCAACTCCCACTTGATTCAAGTGATTGTTGTACTCAGACAATCTGAGCACAAGCTCAACAATTGAGCTTCTCTCCTTAGTTTGCAGGCTAAGAAAATCGTCGGAGGTCTCAAACCTCTTGACGTGGGCACGAGCCTGAAATCCTAATTTCAGCCCTCGAAACATCTCACATGTTCCGCGACGTTTCGAAAACGTCTTTGGTGCCTCTACTTAAACCATTTAACTGAACTATCACGTAGTTATCAAAACGTGTATGTCCGATGTTCGCAACATCGACAAACGACGTTGGGGTTCAGCACACTGAGCGGTGCATTAAGGACATAAGCTTTCTACTGATCGCATAATCGCTACTATCAACTTTCAACTATAATTTTCTCTAGGAACATATCTAAACAGTAGAACTATAGCGTGAGCTACGACATAATTTGCAAAAGGTCTTTTGACTATGTTCAGGATAATTAAGTTCATCTTATGAACTCCCACTCAGATAGACATCCCTCTAGTCATCTAAGTTATTACATGATCCGAGTCAACTAGGCCGTGTCCGATCATCACGTGAGACGGACTAGTTAACGTCGGTGAACATCTTCATGTTGATCGTATCTACTATACGACTCATGCTCGACCTTTCGGTCTCCGTGTTCCGAGGCCATGTCTGCACATGCTAGGCTCGTCAAGTTAACCCTAAGTGTTTTCGCTATGTAAAACTGTCTTACACCCGTTGTATGTGAACGTAAGAATCCATCACACCCGATCATCACGTGGTGCTTAGAAGCGACGAACTGTAGCAACGGTGCACAGTTAGGGGAGAACACTTCTTGAAATTTTGTGAGGGATCATCTTATTTACTACCGTCGTCCTAAGTAAACAAGATGCATAAACATGATAAACATCACATGCAATCAAATAGAGTAGTGACATGATATGGCCAATATCATATAGCTCCTTTGATCTTCATCTTCGGGGCTCCATGATCATCTTGTCACCGGCTTGACACCATGATCTCCATCATCATGATCTCCATCATCGTGTCTTCATGAAGTTGTCACGCCAACGACTACTTCTACTTCTATGACTAACGCGTTTAGCAAAAAAGTAAAGTAGTTTACATGGCGTTCTTCAATGACACGCAGGTCATACAAAAAATAAAGACAACTCCTATGGCTCCTGCCGGTTGTCATACTCATCGACATGCAAGTCGTGAATCCTATTACAAGAACATGATCAATCTCATACATCACATATATCATTCATCACATCCTTTTGGCCATATCACATCACATGGCATACCCTGCAAAAACAAGTTAGACGTCCTCTAATTGTTGTTGCATGTTTTACGTGGCTGCTATGGGTTTCTAGCAAGAACGTTTCTTACCTACGCAAGACCACAACGTGATATGCCAATTGCTATTTACCCTTCATAAGGACCCTTTTCATCGAATCCGTTCCGACTAAAGTGGGAGAGACTGGCACCCGCTAGCCACCTTATGCACCAAGTGCATGTCAATCGGTGGAACCTGTCTCACGTAAGAGTACGTGTAAGGTCGGTCCGGGCCGCTTCATCCCACAATACCGTCGAAACAAGATTGGACTAGTAACGGTAAGCATATTGAACAACATCAACGCCCACAACTACTTTGTGTTCTACTCGTGCAAAGAATCTACGCAATAGACCTAGCTCATGATGCCACTGTTGGAGAACGTAGCAGAAATTCAAAATTTTTTCCTACATAACACCAAGATCTATCTATGGAGAGACCAGCAACGAGTAGAAAGGAGAGGAGAGTTTGCATCTACATACCCTTGTAGATCGCTAAGCGGAAGCGTTCAAGTGAACGGGGTTGATGGAGTCGTACTCGTCGTGATTCAGATCACCGATGATCAAGTGCCGAACGGACAGCACCTCCGCGTTCAACACACGTACAGCTCGGTGACGTCTCCCACGCCTTGATCCAGCAAGGAGAGAGGGAGAGGTTGAGGAAGACTCCATCCAACAGCAGCACAACGGCGTGGTGGTGGTGGAGGAGCGTGGCAATCCTGCAGGGCTTCGCCGAGCACCTACGGGAGAGGAGATGTGTCACGGGAGGGAGAGGGAGGCGCCAAGGGCTCAGGTGTGTTTGGGAGGCCCTCCTACCCCACTATATATAGGGATCCCAAGGGGGGGTGCGCCAGCCCCTAGGAGATCCAATCTCCAAGGGGGCGGCGGCCAGGGGAGGAGTCCTCCCCCCCAAGGCACCTAGGAGGTGCCTTCCCCTGCTGGGACTCTTCCTTTAGGGTTTCCCCAGGCGCATGGGCCTCTTGGGGCTGGTGCCCTTGGCCCATGTAGGCCAAGGCGCACCCCCTACAGCCCATGTGGCCCCCCGGGGCAGGTGGCCCCACCCGGTGGGCCCCCGGGACCCTTCCGGTGGTCCCGGTACAATACCGATGACCCCGAAACTTGTCCCGATGGCCGAAACAGGACTTCCTATATATAAATCTTTACCTCCGGACCATTCCGGAACTCCTCGTGACGTCCGGGATCTCATCCGGGACTCCGAACAACATTCGGTAACCACATACAAGCTTCCTTTATTACCCTAGCGTCATCGAACCTTAAGTGTGTAGACCCTACGGGTTCGGGAGACATGCAGACATGACCGAGACGTTCTCCGGTCAATAACCAACAGCGGGATCTGGATACCCATGTTGGCTCCCACATGTTCCACGATGATCTCATCGGATGAACCACGATGTCAAGGACTCAATCGATCCCGTATACAATTCCCTTTGTCTAGCGGTATTTTACTTGCCCGAGATTCGATCGTCGGTATACCGATACCTTGTTCAATCTCGTTACCGGCAAGTCACTTTACTCGTTCTGTAACACATCATCCCGTGATCAACTCATTGGTCACATTGCGCATATGATGATGTCCTACCGAGTGGGCCCAGAGATACCTCTCCGTTTACACGGAGTGACAAATCCCAGTCTCGATCCGCATAAAACAATAGATACTTTCGGAGATACCTGTAGTGCACCTTTATAGTCACCCAGTTACGTTGTGACGTTTGATACACCCAAAGCACTCCTACGGTATCCAGGAGTTACACGATCTCATGGTCAAAGGAAGAGATACTTGACATTGGCAAAGCTCTAGCAAACGAACTACACGATCTTTGTGCTATGCTTAGGATTGGGTCTTGTCCATCACATCATTCTCCTAATGATGTGATCCCATTATCAACGACATCCAATGTCCATAGCCAGGAAACCATGACTATCTGTTGATCACAACGAGCTAGTCAACTAGAGGCTCACTAGGGACTTATTGTGGTCTATGTATTCACACGTGTATTACGATTTCCGGATAATACAGTTATAGCATGAATAAAAGACAATTATCATGAACAAGGAAATATAATAATAATACTTTTATTATTGCCTCTAGGGCATATTTCCAACAGGTGTCACCACCAGAGCCTTTGGCAGGCGAGGACTAACTTTAGTCAGGATAAGTGTACTAGATGTTCCCCTTCAAAATGGCCAATTGTTGGCGCCCTTCCCGCTCAATATTTGGGAAGAGGCCCTGGGCCTTTGCCTATAAATAGGACTAGCCGCCCACAAGGTAGGGATCGAGAAATCAATCGGACCCTCACCTAGAAACCAGTAGAGAGAGCAACTGAACTCCCTTAGCAGTTCAGTGCACCTGCCAAGAACAGACCTTCGCGAGGCTGTTCTTCCTTGTACTGTTCATCATCAGCCCAAGAGGCAATCCACCACACCACACACTAGAGTAGGGTATTACACCACAATGGTGGCCTGAACCAGTATAAACCCTGTGTCTCTTGTGTTGTTCCTTTGATTGCTTAGTTCATAGCAAGGCGGTGAGGAGCAGGTAGGCAGAGGGCTAAATCTCCACGCGCACCCCAGTGTTCGAATCTAGAGGGTCTTCCGGAACCCGAAATCTGACAAGCACACCTAGCGCGTGCCTCACAACCAAAAAATAGTGCATTTTCCACTACATACCCCAAAGCCTTTGAGCAGGCTCGTAAATGCCTCATTCAAACCACTTGTAGCGAACGAAATCTTCGTGAGCACCGTGCTCATTAATGAGCGGTGCTCCTCCGAGAGCGCGGCTCGCTCCAAAAGACCTGTCAGTACATCCGGCCGGACGTCGAACTGTGCCGGACCCTTCTCATCGCCCCCCATGGGAGCCAAACGCTCCGGGCTCAGGGCGACTGCCGTATTAGCTTCCGGCTTCGGCAGATCCGGACTCCTCCGTGACGGCACCTCAGTGTCGCCCGCTTCATGAGGCGGAGAGGTGGGTGGGGTCTCGCTCTCCATCATCTCTGGAGGAAGATCCCCCGAAGACGAACTCTGTTGAGAAGAGCTGCTAGCCGGACTGCAAAAGACGAAGTCCCTGTTATGGATCTCGGAGAAACACCGTACCTTAGAATTAATTAACTTACAACTCGGTGGAGGGCTGGCCCATTGGTGGGCACGACGCGGTGAGGGTGCCCGTCGCGGCAGAGCCCCCTGGTGATACCTTCTTCCCTTGCTTGGGCATCCCCGTCTCCAAGTCTTCGGAGGCGGCCCTCTTCCTCCCGCGCGGGGAGGAGGCTTTAGCCTCCCCTTCCCGACTATCCTCCTCAGGGGAGGTAACTCTCCCCCGGTTTGGATGCGTAGTGTGTGAAGTTCGGCTTCACTGCCCTTTCCTTCGCCTTTCCCTGAGGGCATTTTGCTGAGCACCCGGCCAAGCATCTTGGCAACGGTTGGACCAGGCGAGCCTTCAGAAAGTGGCACCGGACACCTGATTCTCTCCACCTTGTTGAGCCATTCCTGGCCACGGAGGGTTTTTAGAACAATGGTTATGACAAATATAAACAAAGTGTCCGGCTTTAAGGTCACTTACTTGGGCATCTAGGTGATTGCAGCTTAGGCTCACATCCTCGGTGGTGTCCAGACACTTTAATTGTGGTCCGAAGAATAATTTACACATCCCTTCGAGCTTCAGGCCGAAGAAGTGCTTAATAGTCCGCGGACCCTCCGGATTGAATTCCCACATCCGGAGAGGCCGACGTTTGCATGGCAACATCCGTTGGATTAGCATCACTTGAATTATGCTGACAAGATTTATGTCCCTCTCAAGAAGCTCCCCGATGCGATTCTGCAGTACTGGTACATCGCCAGCGGGCCCCCAATTCCATCCTACGTCGGTCCAAGATGCCAACTGTGACGGAGGGCCCGAGCGGAACTCGGGGGCGGCTACCCACTTTGTGCCTCTGGGAGCCGTAACATAAAACCAGCTCCGTTGCCATACATCGGATACTTCCGGGAAAGAACCCTCTGGCCATGGGGCGTCGGCGTTCCTGCTTATTATGGCACCTCCGCACTCCGCATGTCACCCCTCGATCATCTTTGGCTTCACATTAAAGGTCTTGAGCCATAAGCCGAAGTGTGGGGTGACGTGGAGAAAAGCCTCGCACACAATAATGAACGACGAGATATGGAGGATAGCGTCCGGAGCCAGATCATGAAAATCCAACCCATAGTAGAACATGAGCCGCCTCACAAAGGGGTCGAGGGTGAGGCCCAGGCCTCGGAGGAAGTGAGGGACAAACACAACGCTCTCATTGGGCTCCGGTGTAGGGATAACCTGCCCTGGAGCAGGAAGCCTGTGCTGGATATCGGCGGTCAGGTATCTGACCTCCCTAAGCTTCGTAATGTCCTCCTCTTGGATCGAGGAGGCCACCCACCGGCCTTTTGCGTTGGATCCGGACATATTGGAGGATCTGGGGTGTTGGAGCTTAGGTCTTGGGTGTTAGAACTCAAGGTGCGAGAAGGAGCAAGGGAGGTGGAAAAGAGGCATAGGCCTCGACCCCTTTATAAAGGGGATGAATATCAAGAGTCCTCAGCGTGACCACTTGAGACTTATCCAAAAATACACAGAGTCATACCAACGGTCGTCGTGGGGTCACACACGCCCATATTGATGAAAGATCATGTAATAATAGGAACACGATCTCTGCTTTGGCAGGACGTGCCAATAAAACCGCCTCGCAACGCGAGTCGAGGTGGGGCAAGAAACATCGGTTTGTGTTGGACCAGGCCACGATGCAAGGGCACGACGTACGAAGATTGCCAGCAGAACGGATTTATGCTATGTTCCCTACAATGGTATGTGAAGATCATCTTGCAGATCCAGACACATTCTAAGTGTTCGATAATTACTTTGGAGTATTCGGAGAAGGAACCCGCCTTGCAATGCCGAAGACAATACTGCGCGCCGGACTCATCGTCATTGAAGCCTGGTTCAGGGGCTACTGAGCGAGTCCTGGATTGGGGGGTATCCGGACGGCCGGACTATATACATCGTCTGGACTATTGGAGCGTGAAGATACAAGACTCAAGACTCCGGCCCGTGTCCGGATGGGACTCTCCTTTGCGTGGAAGACAAGCTTGGCGATCCGGATATTATATTTCCTTCCTTGTAACCGACTCTGTGTAAACCCTAGCCCTCTCCAGTGTCTATATAAACCATCATAGGCTAGCTCCTATGGTTTAGCCTCTACGATCTCGTGGTAGATCTACTCTTGTACTACTCATATCTTCAATATTAATCAAGCATGAAGTAGGGTTTTACCTCCATTGAGAGGGCCCGAACCTGGGTAAAAATTATGTCCCTCGTTTCCTGTTACCATCAGCCTGAGATGCACAGATCGGGACCCCCTACCCGAGATCTGCCGGTTTTGACACCGACAAAAGTCTTCAGGTCTCAAAGGTAAACAAAGCTCACAAAGAGCATAAACAGAAAAAATACCGGCTGGCATATAGAAGATAGGAAACTAAACACCTATCCTATTACATGGCTGCCATCCAAACCGGTTGAAGATAGCCCGTGCTACCGTCTCCCACCGGATAGACCCAGTAACCATACGCTCCCTGGCATCTGTCGGAGTGAGTAGCGACCACATATGGATCAATGCAGTGGCCCGGAAAATAACCTGCAAGAAATGAAAATTTGTTGTTCTATTAAAAAACATATCATTCCTTTAGTTCCATACTGCCCATAATAAAGCACACACTCCTACACGAATCTGGCTCACCGTTTCCAAATCTATTCCATCTAACCACGTCCCAAACAACATGTTAATAGTGTTTGAAGAAGTAATATTAAATGCTATGTCGATAGACCGCCATAGTATTTTTGCCATTGGGCAATCAAGAAAGAGGTGTTTGATGGATTCGTTCTGATCACAGAAGCTACATCTTCTAGATCCTGTCCAGTTGCATTTTGCCAAATTGTCCTTAGTTAGAATGACTTGTTTATGGACAAACCGCATAAACACTTTCATTTTTAAAGGCACTTTGACTTTCCAAATATGTTTCGATCGAGGAATATAGCCAGTGTTAGTAAGATCCAGATACATGGACTTAACTGAAAACTCTCCATTCTTAGTGAGTTTCAAGTGTAACTGATCTGGCTATTGAGAGAGGTGAACATCCATCAATCTTCACACAAGATGGAGCCAAGCTTCCCAACGGTTTCCTGCTAAAGTCCTCCTAAATTGAATATTGAGAGGGGTTGGACTGTAATACTGTTGCAATGTAAGCGTCTCTTCGTTTAACAATATTATAGAGAGAAGGATACTGGAGAGCAAGGGGCGTCTCCCCTAGCCATGTATCCTCCCAGAATCTCGTGGTAGTACCATTTCCATCTAAAAAATTTGTCCTGTTGAAGAAGACTGATTTCACTCACATCAGTCCCTTCCAAAATGGTGAATCGGTCGATCTGACCGTCACCTGTGATAGATTTTTGTAATGTAGGTACTTATTACGCAGAATCTGGGCCCATGTGGCATCGGTCTCTACAGATAGCTTATACAGCCACTTGCTGAGAAGACATATGTTCTTCACCTCTAGATTCTCTATGTCGAGGCCCCCTTGGTCTTTTGGTCTACAAATAATGTCCCATTTAGCGAGCTTGTACTTTCATTTTAGTTCATCGCTCTGCTAGAAGAAATGCGATTGATAGAAATCTAGTCTTTTCTGAACTCCAACTAGTACCTCGAAAAAGGACAAGAGAAACATAGGCATACTCATGAGAACTGAATTAATGAGAATAAGTCGGCCTCCGTATGACATCAGCTTGCCCTTCCAACAACTTAGTTTCTTTTCAAATCTATCCTCATTGCACTTCCATTATGCGTTGGAAAGCTTGTGATGGTGAATTGGAATACCCAAATACGTAAAGGGCAAAACCCCCAATTCGCACCCGAACAGTTGTTTATAAGCTTCTTGTTCGTCTCTAGCTCTTCCAAAGCAGAACAATTCAATTTAATGGAAGTTAATCTTTAACCTCAATAACTGTTCGAATAAGCATAACACAAGCTTCATGTTTCTTGCTTTTGCCAAATCATGCTCCATGAAGATGATAGTATCATCCGCCTACTGTAAGATGGACACACCTCCATCTACTAAATGTGGGACAAGGCCGCCTATCTGGCCATCATCCTTGGTTCTTCCTATTAGGATCGTCAACATGTCTACCACAATGTTGAACAGAATCGGTGACATCGGATCTCCCTGCCTCAGACCCTTATGTGTCTAGAAATAATGTCCTATGTCATCATTCACTTTGATTACTACACTCCCTTTTTGCGTGAAAGCATCTACCTGGTTTCTCCAGGCCTAGTCGAATCCTTTAATCCGTAAGCCCTGCTGAAGAAATGGCCATTTTACCTTATCGTATGCTTTCTCAAAATCCACTTTAAAAACCACCCCATCTAGTTTTTTCGTGTGGATTTCATGGAGCGTTTCATGCAGGACCACAACCCCTTCTCGCAGATTTGAGATGGTTGCACCATAGAATGTGCAATCTGCGTAAGCCTATTAATTTCGACTTTGGTGAAAATTTTGAAACTAACATTAAGAAGACAGATGGGCCTGTGCGCCTCTGTTTTCTTTGGAAGCAACGTAATCGTTCTGAAACTAAGGTGAAATAGCTGCAGATGTCCGACGAACAAATCATAGAACATCGGGAGCAAGTCACCCTAAATGATATGCCAACACTTTTTATAAAACTCAGCTGGAAAGCCCAGCTGGCCCCAACGCTTTATTATTCTTCATTTGTGAAATTGCCTCAAACACCTCTTTCTCCGAAAATGGGGCGGTTAAAATATTATTCTCATCCTCTACAAGTTGAGGCACATCCTCAATCCTCGACTCATCCAAGGACACAAAATTATCCTCAGGTGGCCCAAAAAGCTGCTTATAATAATTAGCGATGTAAAGTTTTAGGTTCTCCTGACCTAAAATCGTCCCCTCATCTTGCTCTAACTGAAAGATTCTCTTCTTTCGATGCTTTTCATTCGCTATCATGTGGAAGAATTGAGTATTATCGTCCCCTTGGACGACTTTGCGGAATTTAGCTCTTAGTGCCCACTTCAATTCCTCCTCTCGGGGCAGTTCTTTCAATCTCATTTGCTCCTCCACTTTAGTTTCCAGTTCCCTGGTATCTAGAATGGAGGACTCGGCCTTTAATTCGAAGGAATTGATAAGGACAAGGAGCCTTTCCTTTTCAGCCTTATATATCCCACTCAAATGTTTGGCCCACCCACGTAAGAACTGCCTGAGGTGCCAAATTTTATTCTGCCACCTTTCTACATTCGACCTCCCTCATGAATCTTTAGCCCATTCCCGTGCTATTAGATCCAAGAATCTTTCTCTTTAAAACCATGTTAATTCGAAAGAGAAAGTGTTTTTGTTTTCCACGTGAGTTGCCTCTCTAGAGTCAACAAGCAATGGGGTATGATCAGAGATCGCGCGTGACAACACTTGGACCGTCACCATAGGAAACTTCTACTCCCATTCGACGCTGGCGAGGACACGATCCAACTTCTCAAACGTTGGATTTGGTAACGTATTCACCCAAGTGAATTTTCTACCGGAAAGCTCGATCTCTCGAAGATCCATGCTTTCAATGATAGTATTAAACATAAACGACCATCTGTCGTCAAAGTTATCATTGTTTTTCCTCCCGTCTTTGAATAATGTTAAAATCGCCCCCAACCAGAATTGGGAGTTGCTCGCTACCGCAAATACGAACTAAGTCTGCCAAAAAATCAGGTTTAAGTTCAGGCTGTGCGGCGCCATACACCACCACCAATGCCCATTGAAACCCATCGATCTTCGATCTGACCCGAAACTTAACCACAAAATCTCCCATAACCACATTCTGGACTTCCAAAGTGTCACATTTAACCCCAAGTAAAATCCCACCGGATCTTCCTCTTGGAGGTAGGCAATGCCAATCAAAATCAACTCCTCCTGATAAAGTGCTAAGAAATTGAGGGGTAAAGTTGTCCCTTCCAGTTTCAGAGAGGGCGATAAAATCTAAATTGTGCTCTATAGAAGCATCTGCTAGAAACCTATGTTTAGCAAAATCCTTAAGACCTCTGCTATTCCAAAAGACTCCTTTCATATTTCATCATGAAATTTTTTGGTGGTCCGGATCCTAGCACTTCTGCGCACAGCCGAACCCGAATAAATCTTTCGTTTCCACTTGCGCTTAGGCTTGTTTTGGTCCTCTACCCGGTCCTCACAACCAAGTTCAGTATACCTAGACGACTGAGTTTCTACAGTGTTTGACTCATCCTCCTCAGTCGCGGGGAGTGAGGGAACATGATCTGCACAAAAGCTATCAAGTACCCTGTCCCCCAACGCATCTATATCCGAATCATTCATAGGTTTGATAGCCGCTAAGTTTTGAATCAATTCTAAAGCATGTTCCGCCTCAAGATCACGGATATCATTGATAGAATTAGATATTTCACTATCATTACTACCCAACGATACTCTCAATTGATTTGCTTTATGTATAATCTCATCATCTGAAAAATGCAAGATAGAATTTCAAGTGTTGAATGACATACCGGTAGTGACCTCAATGTCATGAAGTTTGGCCGCACGCATGGCGCACCGTAGCTATATGTCATCGACATCCGGCTGATCCTGGAGGCGACAGCTCATCTGTTGGCCTTCGGACACAGGATCCGGGATCCCTCCGAAGGCGATGATCTCGTCCCGCGTCGCCTTGATCGGGGTAAGGCCTCCTGCCCATCCCCCAACAGGGCTTAACTGAGCTGAAATAGTCGGGCCACGGCCTTCTGTCGTTGGCCCTACCGGCGCAGCCCCATTAGCCACCACCGTCGCCTGACCCAAAGCGCCCTTCGGTGTCGACCGAGGGCTGCAAATAGGGGAGGTTGCATCAGTCGTCCTCCACCGGGGCGCCTTGGGAGAGGTAGGAGCGGGGGGCCACCTGCCCATGCACCCCCCGACCTGGCACACCCTCCGACGCGAGGCACACCACCCGCCGCGCAAGGTGTTGCCATGCTCATCCACTGCTGCGAGGTGCTCCTCTGAGTGCGACTAGTGGGGGAACCGGGGCCGCCTGCCCATGTAAGTCCCCACCATCGAGGCCAAGCTCGGCAGTCTGACCGATCACTGCCGCAGGTAGCTCCAAAGTAGGTGAACACTCCACCGGAGTCACCTCTGTCGCTCGCATATCCGAGCAACCACTAACTATAGCATCAAGCCCAACAGGATCAAGAGGAGGTAGCGAGCGCTCGAACATATCATCCAGCTCCACCCGATCACTCCACAATCTAGGAGGTGCAGAAGCAGGCTCAAAAGAACCAAACCTCAGCGAGTTCATCGGCGCAGAGGTAGATGGTGTAGCTCCTTTTCCTGGCGCCATCGGTGCGTGCTTAGCACCCGAGGTTTTGGACATATCTCATCCACTGTCTTCCTCTCGCAGCTCCTTGTTACGCGAGCCGTCATCCTTATTGACCATATCCACATCATCCCCACCCATGGCCTTAGTGAAAAGATCGGTGTCCTCAAACTCAATCTCTAGGTTGTATATCATACCGGCATGCGTCTGTCTAACCACATACGGTACGAACTCAATATCCAGGACACTCACGAGCAACCTCGCCACCCCGTTTGCACGGGTAAACGGCATGTCCACCCGCTCGGTCTTTCCAACAAATGTGCCCAAACTAGCGACGACCCGTACATCCTTCGGAGGCTTCAAAGGCACCCCCAAGAAACGTAACCAAAATTGGGTAAGAGGTTTGCCCTTCGGCTCGACCTTCTTCCACTCATGGAACTCAAGTATGCACTCTGTGCCAGGCACTCTACACATCCCAAAGCTTAGAATTTTCTTCAAGTCCTCTACTGATGGAAAGTCAACTTTGTAAACATTGGCCTCGAGTCTAATAAGATCCCACTGAAAGTTGCCTGGAGCAAGCTCATTCAGCCTTTGTAAAATCTGTGCCTCAGACAAGTCTCCTTTAGTCACTTTGACCAGCCCCGTAGTCGCGCTCTGTGGCGCCTCTGGGACCTCTATCGCACTAGGAGACTCAAAGAACATCAATTCGGTGCAGCAAACTCCGTACATAGTGACTCCCCGACATCGGTTCACGCAACAATGGGCACTCCCCCATAGCGTGCACCGGTTTGAGGCAAGTGTCACAGAGCTCAGTAACACACTCAGAAATAAAGTGCCCCTGCTCTCCACAGTGATAACATAGCATTTTTCTCCTTCTTACGGGCCCACTTGGTAGCTCTATCTCCATCTGGTTTTTCAGCCCCTCTGACAGTCCCCGCTGTACTTGGATAGGCCTCGGGCACTGCCGCATTTGCCAAAGCCGTCACCGCGGCCATGACCTGGCCAGTCAACGATGGAGTCTGCGTAGAAACAACCACCTCCGAAGTAGCAGTCGGCTCGGCAACATCAGTAACTGTCGCGGCAGGCGATGGAGGTTGCCGGTGACAGTTGTTGCCTCCCCGGCCACCATGATGACCACGGTAACCACCTCTCTGTCGGTAGTCCGGGCCTGATGCACCCTCCACGAAACCACCCGGAGGTCCATAGAACGGGCGTTCCGCCATCCCGTCACTTTGCCAGGCATAGCCACGCCTACCGCCCGACGACGAGGAGCCCCGATGTTGTCCCTCACCATACACACGGTAATCATCATCACCCCATTTTCCATACGGAGGACCACGACCGCCATCCCGACCACGGCCCGCCACAAAGCACTGCTGCCCTGTGCCAATGGGCCCTCTTGGCGCTGCCGGAGCCGCCTTGGCCGTGGGCATTGGCGCCATCGGTGCAGCCCTAGCCACAGGCGGGAGGTTTTGCGTCTGGACAGCCGCCGGCGCAGCCCTAGCCGCAGGCGGGGGCGCTGCACAGTGTTGCATCTGCTGGTGCGGCTGAGCCAAATGGTGAGGCGGCGGAGCCGGCCTTAGAGCAGGCTTCGGCTGGGACGGCCCAGCTTTGGGAGGCGGCGACGCAGGCTTGGGAGGCGGCCCGGCGCCCCCTCCGGTCATAACAGCCCTTCCCACAGTGGCCGATTGAATCCGTCTAGCGCGGCCTTGAGAGAGCTTATGAAATCCCGGCGTGGCAACCCGGCGAACCCTAGCTTTTGCAGATGAACGAACAAACAATCTCACGAGACAAGGAGACTGCGGCCCGCATGTCGCTGCAGTCTCATGCATGTCGATCACGGTGCCCACCCTCCGATTGGTTTCTTGACTAGGAACCTGGGCCTCATACCCAGTCCTAGCGAGGTCCACCTCGGTGACGCAAGGCGACGTCCCATCCAGGCCCAACAAACAATTCAAACGCGTCTGCCGCATCTCCCTGATCTGGCAAGGCACACCGCACCCCGGCACCGGCGCCCCCTTTTTATTCTTTCTCCATGTGACCTTCGTCCACACATCCGATGGAAAGAAATCAGACAAAGTAACAATCGATGAACTCACCTTTGGAAGAGGGACACACCACGACTTCATCTTCGGCTGCGGGAGTGGTGATCTGGGACCAAAATCCCCATCCTTCTTGAGCCTGCCTCTGATCCTCAATTGCGGCGAGGTAACACGTGGTGGCGCCGTCGGTTGCGCAAGGCACTCCTCGTCAACCTGCATCACCTCATCATCCTCGTCAGCCAAAACCCAAAATCGGCCCCGAACCGCGGTTTCAAGGGCTTGGGATCTTCTGTGAGATCGACCATATCAATATGATCAAGCACATCTGGTTCTTCTTGCAAAAACAAACTAACAGTGACATAAAAAACATCAATTAACAGCCGCATACCTTCGTTAATCTCCACATCAGCGCTAAGGTAGAACCCGCCGAGGATGTCTCCTTCCAGATCGCACACCACCTTCCATCTCGATGGGTAGTACGCATAGAGAACTCCCTCCGATCGATGCCCGACTGCCCGGACATCTTAATGTTGCCATTAGATATCCTAAAGACATTTTATATTTGAGACATGTCTAAGGAATAACAACCGAGACATGCATGTTTGTTTGAGTGTGAATAGTTCATTGGTTTATGTCAGGGCTGATACACATTGTGGGATTTTATATCTTGAGAATTCTTGTTGATAGTTTGACATGGCACCCTTTCCCGGTTCATCAATCCCAGATAAACAACTACTGAATGCAAGTTATGTTGATATCATGCACTTTACAAGGTAATAATTTCCTTTTGAACTTCCATTTGATGGTCGGATCCACAACCTTTCTAGGATTATGAAATGATGCCTGAACAATTCAACAAGGAGACTCTGTCCTTTGCCCTATGGAGTGTTGCTGGGGGATGACCCTTAGGTAGGCTCAGGAGCACAAGTCCACTTTTCAAAACATCAGGGCGACCAACACCCCTCAATCCGGCTGGCCCTCCAGCCGGCTCCGCGCCCTCAATCCGGCTTGACACCGGTTTTGACACCGACATTGATGCTTTCATTGAGAGTTCCACTATGACGTCGAAAAAAGGTTTGATGGCTCGCCTTGTTATCAAGGACAACATCGCCTCCGGGGGAGCCCTGGCCTTAGGCCAAACCCTCCGACCAGGCGGCTTCGTCATGACCGCCCGTTCGGCTGCCATGCCAATGATGACTTCTCGGGTCATCGAAAACAGCCTCCACGTCAGCTCGGAATACGTCGAGCGGATGGATCCAATGGAACTTTCGTCCTTGAATGAGCTCCTGGATCGCATCGCCGCTTTGGGAGTCGCTATGGACTATGATCGGATTGGGCTTAAACCCGATCAAAGAGAGATTAACTCTCCGCCGATCATCCATAAAATAGCGGTGGTGGAGGAGCAATGCAGCAACTCTTCCTCTATTTTGAGGATGAACTATGTCCGGATTCCCGAGCTCTCTGAGCCGGATACCCTCTCGTGGGAGGACATGACCCAAACTCTGAATTTAGAATCGGACAGCGTGCCAGAAAAATTGGGTAACATCCCAGAACCCGAACTACCAAGTTTGGAAGCTCCTTAGCCTCTGGGTCCCGGATCAGGTTAGGGTTCGGACTTAAATCCAGCCACCCACCCAGATACAAGCGATCTTTCCCACATTAGACAACAATCCCAAGAGACAGTACATCACTTTTGGGCCAGATTCCTCCTTGTAATGAGCAAGGTTAAGGACTATCGCGAGGAAGATGCAATCTCATTCTTTTGCAAAAATTGCACGGACAAGGGAATCCTTAACGCCATAAGTCACCGTGACATATCACACTTCGCTAACTTGGCAGCCATAGTACAGAAGTATTGTGCGATGGAAAGCGCCTGGAAAACCCATGCAACATTCTGGGATCCTCTGGCTCTCACTAAACCCCTCATCCGAACCAAAAGGGTGCACTCTCGCAATTCACCCGATCCAATCACAAAGAAATCAAAGCCCACTACAGGGCATGGAACCGTATTGGAGGGATGGCTCAATAGGCCATGCAAAATTCACACCACACCGGATACCATACCAACACACAGCCCTAGAGCATGTTGGATACTTCGGCAGGTGGCCAAGAGCGGCGAGGATCTCCTCATTAACAATACCACAGAGCATCATCCCGCAGAAAACAACAATACATTGTTGACAGTCTTCGAGACCTTCGCCTCGAATAACAGGCGCGAGAGAGCACTCCGCGGCCTCGCTGAAGTCTGCCACGTTGCAGCAATAAATCCCTGGAACGACAAGGCTATAACCTTTAATGCCAGTGACGAACCTCAATTCCGAACAGTCCAAGCACCAGCCGCTTTGGTCCTTAGTCCAATTGTGGACGGCTTCTGTCTTACTAAAGTGCTCATGGATGGCGGCAGCGGATTAAACCTCATCTACAAGGAAACTCTCAACAAAATGGAAATAGACAAGAGCCACATTGAGCAAAGCAGCACGACCTTCCGAGGAATTATCCCTTGTTGGGAGGCATGATGTCCGGGAAAAAATCACACTCGATGTGGTATTCGGCACGCTGGAAAATTACAGGTCCGAAGAGATAACATTCCAAGTGGCCCCGTTCAGTAGTGGATACCACACCCTTTTAGGGCGGGACGCATTCGCGAGCTTCCAAGCTATAACCCATTATGGGTACATGAATCTCAAGATGCCCGGGCCCAACGGAATCATCACTCTAGCCAGTGATCCGGACATAGCACTCCGCACCGAAAATAAAACTGCCGCCCTGGCCCTTGAGGCATTATCCGAAGCCCTCGCAACCAAAGAATCAACTGCATTACGCTCCACAGTGGATAGGGACGACGTGATACTCGATAAGCGATCCAAGTCCACCTCTTTCAAACCAGCGGACGAAATAGTCAAATTCCAAGCCCACCCAACGAACTCTACAAAAACAGCATCCATCGGGGCACAACTGAACCCCACAATCGACGCCGCACTGCGGGCGTTCTTACACGAGAATTGGGACATCTTCGCCTGGCATCCTTCAGATATGCTAGGGATCCCACGTAGGCTGGCCGAGCATAGTCTTAACATATTGAAGGGATACAAGCCGGTCAAGCAGACACTATGACGCTTTTCAGAGCCTAAACGACAAGCTATGGGAGAGGAGCTAGCCAAGTTACTCGAGGTCGGATTCATCAGAGAAATAAAACACCCGGACTGGCTAGCAAACCTGGTGATGGTACCAAAGAAGGATAAATCCTGACGCCTATGTGTCGATTTCAACGACCTTAATAAGGCTTGCCCCAAGAATCCCTTCCCCCTTCCCCGCATCGATCAAATCATCGACGCTACTACAGGACACGACTCATTGTGCTTCCTCGACGCATACTCTGGATACCATCAAATCAAGATGACGGAGTCCGATCAAGCCGCAACGACATTTATCACCCCATACGGCCCTTTCTGTTTTAACACCATGCCTTTTGGGCTCAAAAATGCCGGTGCAACCTACCAACGCATGATTCAGACACGCCTGGAAAAACAAATCGGCAAAACAGTTGAGGCATACATGGACGACGTGGTCATCAAGACCAGACATGTTGAATCTTTAATAGACGACCTGAGGCTCATGTTCGACAACCTTCGAACATATGACATCAAGCTCAATCCGGAAAAATGTGTTTTCGGCGTTCCCGCTAGAAAGCTACTGGGCTTCATCGTTTACAACAGATGAATTGAAGCAAACCCGGCTAAAATATGAGCTTTGTCACAGTTGGCTACCCAAACAGAACTCAAACAAATCCAGAAATTAATTGGATGCGTGGCTACCTTAAGCCGCTTTATCTCCCAATTGGGAGAAAAGGCACTACCTCTTTATCGCCTTCTTCGATGCACCGAACACTTCGAGTGGACGGATGCGGCGACGGCCGGTCTGGAAGAAATAAAGGCCCTCCTGGCCAGCATTCCAATCCTGGCCGCACCAAACGTTGGCGAACACATGTTGTTATATATAGCTGCAACACACCAAGTTGTAAGTGCAGTGCTCGTCGTTAAACGAGAGGAGGACAGACATAAGTTCCTGCTTCAAAAGCCGGTATACTACGTATCCACTATCCTCACACCATGCAAGTCACGGTACCCACATTATCAAAATATAGCATACGCGGTCTTCATGGCATCCCGAAAACTACGACACTACTTTCAAGAGTGTTCAATCACGGTGGCCTCCGAAGTACCACTCAATGATATAATAAATAACCGCGATGCCATGGGCCGGATTGCTAAGTGGGCCATCGAGCTCCTCCTGTTCGACATTACATATAAACCACGGCGAGCCATTAAATTGCAAGTACTGGCTGACTTCGTCGCCGAATGGACAAAAGCCGAGCTCCCTAAAGAGTATGGCGCATATTCCAATTGGATCATGTACTTTGACGGCTCTAAAATGCTGGCTGGTTTGGGAGCGGGTGTTATCTTGACATCCCCCATCGAAGATACAGTCCAATACATACTCCAAATACTATACATAGACTCCAATAATGCAGCCGAATACGAGGCTCTGTTGCATGGTCTTCGGATGGCTGTCTCCATGGGCATCCAACGCCTAGAAGTGCGTGGGGATTCGAACCTCGCAATATCTCAAATAAATGGAGACTTCGACACCAAGGATCTGAAAATGGCGGCTTATCGTAATGCCGTCCTCCAAATGTCAGTTCGATTCGAGGGGCTTGAATTTCATCATGTGGTTTGAGAAAACAATCAAGCGGCGGATATCCTTGCCCGCATCAGCGCTAAGCGTGACCCTGTCCCACCTAACATCTTCTTGGAAAGACTGTTCAAGCCATCCGTGGTGTGGCAAGGGGAGACCGGCAATACTAGTACGGATTCGACCACAACCCTAGATTCCGAACACACTGGCATAATCGGAGGCTCTGCCACCGAAATAACATCTTCGGCCCATCTGATCATGGCTGTCATCTCCCCACGGACCGAACCCTTCTTAGCCTACCTAAATAGGCAAGAACTCCCTGAGGATCAAAATGAGGCATGTTGCATTATGCGGCGCTCTAAAGCCTACAAGGTCCACGAGGGAAAGCTTTATAAGAGAAGCACTACCGGAGTACTTCAAAGATGTATCTCCGAAGAGGAAGGGAGGCAGCTCTTGGCCGAAATTCATGCTGGACTCGGTGGCCACCACGCCGAAGCTCGGGCCCTTGTAAGCAAGGCCTTCTGTACAGGTTTCTACTGGCCGACAGCCTGAGCAGACGCACAGGACCACGTTTAACATTGCGTCGGTTGCCATCTCTTCACCAACCACAGGCATATGCCGCGCACCGCTCTCCAAACAATCCCCATAACTTGGCCCTTTGCGGTCTGGGGGCTCGATATGGTCGGACCCCTTAAAGGAGAAAGCCATAAGAAAAAATACCTGTTGGTCATGGTGGATAAATTCACCAAATGGATAGAGGCCAAACCAGTTAAAACAGCTGAATCCGGACCAATGATATACTTCATATCAGGGGTCGTGCACCGTTATGGTGTCCCCACAGCAGCATCACCGATAATGGCTCCAATTTCACAGCCGACAAGGTGAAAACTTGGTGCGGCAATATGGGCATTAAGCTCGATTACCCCTCTGTCTATCACCCTCAAACAAACGGGCAAGTCGAACGAGCAAACGGTCTTATTATGAGAGGCATCAAACCCAGACTAGTGCGATCTCTGAAGGAATCAGACACGCACTGGGTCGAGGAGCTTGACTCCATACTATGGGGGCTGTGGACCACGCCAAATCGCACTACCGGATACACACCCTTCTTCATGGTGTACGGTGCAGAGGCGGTATTACCCTGCGATATTATTCATGACTCACCTCGAGTGCGCATGTATGAAGAGAGAGAAGCCGAGCTTGATCGGCAGGATAGTTTAGATGCCCTGGAGAAGGAGCGCAACGTTGCAAAAGCCCGTTCCGCATTTTATCAGCAACATGCTCGCAGGTATCAAAGCAGAGAAGTACGGGCCAAAACTTATAACATTGGCGAACTCGTTCTACGCCTACCAGAGAAGAAAAAAGACAAGATCAAGCCCAAGTGGGAGGGTCCCTTCATCATTCATAAAGTTCTCACCGGAGGAGCGTACCGCCTGCGTGATGCATCAGATAATCGACTCAAGTCGAACCCATGGAATGCGGCCAGACTCCAAAGATTCTACGCCTAACGCCGAACTCTTTGTTCGCCTCCTTCCCTCCGCCTTTCTTTTTACTTTTTAGGTATATCCTCTCTCTTTCTTTTTATGGTTCTAAGGCTTTAAGTGTGACTTGACTACACACTCTTGACGCGCTAATCCTCAAGCATGTGCGCTCATTATACCTAGGGGCTTCTTATACAGAAGCTTAATATAATTATCTTCCGGGCATCACGCCCACTGCACATGTGTCCCTTTCCCATATGTACCTTTTCTTCACCATTATATGCATCGATATGACTTAAGTTTTGGCCAAGTTGTGTTGCCTGGCTCCTGTGTTTATGCCCTATGTTCCCATTAGTTCGGCTAGGGCATAAGGGGAGCACCTCTGCAATTGTTACTGCCGGGTACTCCGGACGTGTACCTCAGACTGGGTGAAGCCGAAAGCTAGCGTTCTTAAGGGAATATTCGATCGGTGAACTAAAGAAGTTTTTTACCTATTACAATACAAACCCCTAGATGTTGCGTATACTGCGTTTTTGCTCGCAGTTCGGACATGCACATTAATGCATGCGTACCCAGGGAAAGGAACCCTTAACGGAACTATTCTCTTTGGAAGATGTTTCTTACGATCCATGTAATATAACATAGCTAGTTGGGTACTTGTCTGTTCAAGCAATTATGACCCCTACGCCTGGTTTCCACGCATACCCCGGTTTATATAACTGAGCGGGTATTCGGAAACACTCTGGACTGTCGGGTCCGGAGGCGAAAGCGAAAAGGTCCGCCATGACAAATGATTTACAATCCGGCTAGGGACAAATATGTCAATTGATGTACATAGTCACTTAGACTCACATACTTCTTCTTCTATGCCATCCAACAGGCTGTCTAACCTACAATCCTATTGGGAATACTTTGCGGCTAATCCTACCTGGTCATATACCAGACTAACGGGAATCTCATTCCCATCTGACCCTATAGGTCTAACCCGGGCCATGTGATTCGGATCGAGCTTGGTATACCGTGTTTTTACCATGGCCCAAGCTTCGCTCGCACCTTGTCGACAGACAGATACCTTCCATAGTCGGAAACGCCATCGTGCTCCCTTGAGCAGCTGTACAAGCTCCCCTGTGCTTCCTGGCAGGGAGGCGGATGGCCATAAGGCCTTGGCAACACCCTGCATCACCTACCGAACTTGTTCGTGCAGTTGCGAAAGCTCTTGCAGAAGATCGCCTGAGGATCTGGGCATCTCCTCTTCGGGACGACCAGTCAACATACCTACAAAAATAACTCTGTTAGCCCGTTTCTTTGCCGAACTATATAAAGGTTCGTTTGAGCACATACTAAAAATGCCGCGTTGAAGCCTTCTATTCTCCTTCACGGAGTCAGCTAGCTGGGCCCGAACATCTTTCAATTCTACGCTCAGCCGGGTATTGGCATCCTGGAGATCGTTTTTCTCCCGCCTGACTCGTGTAAGTACACGCTTGCTAGCGTCTAGTTGTCATTGAGCTCTTTGTTCATCCTCTTGTAGGATCTCCGGATTCACTTCAGGATGATCTGCGGAATATATTGTTAGATCTGCAACGTGCCGAACACCAAATGGTACACGTAATTACATTTTTTCTCGATCGAGAGAAATATTACCAGATGAGGACTTCTTGGATTCCTCCATTTCGGCAGCTGCGGCCCTTAGCTGGGCTTGACACTTCTCCAGCTCTTGAGACAAAAGGGTATTCTTCTCTGTAAGAACCTGTTCATACAATGATCCTTAAATCAGTTGTACTAATTGTTTCAAGTCTCAGGGGTTACTGATATACATAATTATCAGATTTTGCTTACCCGTATATCTTTTAAATACTGGTTTGTGGCTCTAGCAAGCCCATCTTTAGTAGCTCGGATGTACGCGTCTCCCGAGTTGAAGGCATTGAAGGCCTCTTCGGAAAAACTAGGGTCGCGGAGCGCGGCCGGCCGATGCCGATGATTCATAGCGCTCTCCACCTCGGAATTCATAGCGGAAATTCTATCTAAATCTTCTATAGGAGGACCGTCCGGTGTCGTCCCCATGTTAGCCTCTACCCTCGAGACCGGTGCCGGAATCCGGCTGGTAGAGCCGTGACGGGCAGGATCCCCAGATATAGTCCGGCAGATGTTCTTTCTGCCAAGACACAGCGGACATTGTTATATTTTAAGATGAAAATCACGGAGCATGTTTTAAACCATACCTCTTCAATGGCGGCTCAGCCATGTCTCTGCTTGCTTTCCTTTTTGGAAGCCTACCTGGCTTGTGCGTCCCATGTTGGTGAGTCACCGCGGGTTCGGCATGGCGCGCCGATGTCCTTCCCTTTATAGCATAATATATGTGCGGTGGGTAAGGTGGAAAGTGTGAATCCTTTTCGGAAGATAAGTCTCCTATTTACTTACACGTGATGCTGGGAGGAGGCCGGGATAGTCGGCAATGATGGCCACCAAGGTGACGTCATAGCTCGCCTAGTAAAACACCCTGTCGCCAAGCTCCACAAATATGTCCGGATCCTCTTCGAGTCCGGGGTCGACGGCCCGGTTGTGGTCCTCTGGCTATGGAGGCGGGTTGTGGATCTCCCTCATAGCTTCCCGCATTTCCTGTTATTGACTAGCAAGGTAAATATTTGTGATGAAAGATTGCGGGAATGAATAGAGTTGAGTAAGAGATAGCAACTCACCCAGCTAGGGGGATTGTACATGGAAAATCCATCCCGTGGTTTAATGCGGATGAACTCCTCTTATTCTCCTTTGTATAAATCAGACAATATTTTTGCCAGGGCGGTGGCGGAGTCCGGACCTTTCCGACCGCAGCGGGTGGCATCATCTTCTCTGTTGAAGTGCCACATGGGACGCCCTCGATACTGGAGTGGCTGCACCCCCCGCATTATGCATATTGACATAACCTCGATTATTGTCAATCCGGATTGGGCAAGCGTTTTTATCCTGCCCATCAATTGAAGGACCTCTCTGCTATCTTCCTCCTTGGGGCTCTAAGGACGCCAGCTATGGCATTTCTTCAACGGGGCATTTATAAACTCAGGAAGACCCATTCGGATAGGGTTAGGAAGAGAGACGTCCTCTATATAAAACCACTCGGAAGGCCAATCTTCGGATGTCTTCTTCAGAGTGCTGGACAGGTATTCGGTCCCGACGATGCGCCATATTTCGGCTCCACCCACTTGGAATATTGATCCCTCTTGATTGCGAGGGACGAGGCAGAACAACCTCTTCCGTAGCTCGAAATGAGCTTCGCAACCTAGAAATAACTCGCAAAGGGCGACATAACCTGCGATGTGCAGGATGGAGAAATTTGACCGGTTAGTGTTCTAAGTTTAAAAGTCTAGTAAAGTAAAACATATTTTTTATGTATCCTTAAATGATATAGGGTTAAATGTTAAATGGGGGTTCTTATGTCTCATAAAAATTGTTTGTTACGTTAGAATCTGAAGAAACTAATTCTGTATGGAGAAACAAAAAAATCTCTCATTTCCGACGTGAATAGATTTTTTTATTTCGAAATAAAGGTTCTTGTCTTGTGGGGAACGATGCACAAAATTTTGGAATCCGGTACCAACAGGTATAATCCCCCCAGAACGGGTGAAATTGTGCAGCTGGAGGCCATAGTACTCCAGGAGCCCACGAAGGAACGGATGGATTGGAAATCCGATGCCCCTCATCAAGTAAGGGAAAAGGAACACTCACTCCCCCCTGGATGGGTTGGGAAAACTCTCTGCTTGCTCCCCGCCGTCAAAGGTGGCTAATTCGGCTCGAACGGGGACAAGATATGCAGGTGGAAGAAACCCCTGGGTTTGCAACTTCACCAATTGGTCGTGGGATACGATACACTTCTCCCAGTCACCTGGCTTGGCGCTATAGGGGCAAGAGGAAGAGCTGTGGTGGCCGGCCATGATGGGATGGTTTTTTCCGGCGCACTCTGATGAATCCTCGCTTGGTGAAGATGGTGTGATTTGGATCTGAGGATCCCCATCTCTTTAAATAGACGATTTATTTACATGGTGAGGGTGGCAAGTGAGGGAGTCCTGGATTAGGGGGTATCCGGACAGCCAGACTATATACTTTGGCCGGACTATTGGACCGTGAAGATACAAGACTCAAGACTTCGTCCCATGTCCGGATGGGACTCTCCTTTGCGTGGAAGACAAGCTTGGCGATTCGGATATTATATTTCCTTCTTTGTAACCGACTCCATGTAAACCCTAGCCCTCTCCGGTGTCTATATAAACGGGAGAGTTTAGTCCTTAGAGACAGAATCATAATCATCATAGGCTAGCTTCTAGGGTTTAGCAATATCAATCAAGCAGGAAGTAGGGTTTTACCTCCATCGAGAGGGCCCGAACCTGGGTAAACATTGTGTCCCTTGCCTCCTGTTACCATTAGCCTTAGACGCACAGATCGAGACCCCCTACCCGAGATCCGCCGGTTTTGACACCGACATTGGTGCTTTCATTGAGAGTTCCTCTGTGTCGTTGCTGCAAGGCTCGATGGCTCCTTCAATCGTCAACAACAACACGGTCTAGGGTGAGACTTTTCTCCCTGGACAGATCTTCATGTTCGGTGGCTTCGCACTGCGGGCCAATTCGCTTGGCCATCTGGAGCAGATCGACAGCTACGCCCCTGGTCAAGTTTGGAAACCTAAACTACACGGACGACATCCGCGGAGACTTGATCTTCAACGGATTCGGGCCTATGCTAGGAGCATCAGACAGTCACGATGAGCACGGCTTAGACCTGCTATCGGACAATGCTTGAGATATCGCCCCTGCAGGGGCCCCGGACCTAAATCCGGGGCAGATTGCATCGCCCGAGAATGGGTGGATGGACCCCGCCCCGCAGGCCGCACGCCCATCGGCGGTAGAGCTGAACACAGACTTCACCCCCAAGGAAGCCAATGACACCGGACCCCCGGACTCGAATCTGGCTGTAGGTTCCAGTCCGCGCACTCCCGAGCCCGCCGAACCTGGTTGGGCTCCAATAATGGAGTTCACCGCTGCGGATATCTTCCAGTACTCGCCCTTTGGTGACATACTGAACTCATTAAAGTCTCTCTCTTTGTCAGGAGACTCTTGGCTGAACTATATCTGGCTCAAGGGGGAATAAGGTGACGAAGAAATCCGTTGCCCACCCACCACCCACTTCATAGCCACTGTCGATGATGTATCAGACATGCTTGACTTCGACTCTGATAATACGGACGGTATGAACGTCGGCGCAGGAGACGATTCAGAATCAACGGGGCGCTGGACTGCCACCTCATCATATGATATATACATAGTGGATACGCCTAAGGAGGACGACGACGACAAACCAGAGGATAAAACCCCCGAACAAAAACCAAAACGACGGTGCAGACGCCGCTCCAAGTCCAGCAATAGTAAAAATAGCGATAACAGCGCTAGAAAGATCAACACCCCAGTCAACTCCGAAGGCAACAACGACCATATGGACCCAGCAAAGGAGCAGGATGAGCCAGGTCACGCCGAACACAGCTCAGAGCAGACGCTTGATCACAATGATCCTGAGGGACGAACTCATCAAACCGCCCCGGGACAAGAGCACAGTCCGGATGGCGATGCACCCATCATCCCGGAAACACGCTTGGAATGAGATAACCTCCACATAAGGCTTATGGCCACTGCAGAAGTCTAAAGAAGCAGAAGCAAAGGCTTGAGGCCGCATAGGAAACGCTCAATAGCAGATGGAATAAAGTACTAGACACTAAAGAAAAGTACGACGATGATCGCCAAACAAAGAGCTATCCAATGCGCAAGCTGCTACCAGAATTCGATGACGAGGCCGTTCCACCGAAGAACAATATGGCCAATAGGCCGAACAAACCACTTCTAAACCGCAATGAAGCAGCCACCGACGACGTACATGATTTACATGAGCTCCTGGATAAAAAGGCTGGCGCGACCAGGTCCATCTATGGATCCAGAGGACACGCCCCGGCACAGGACTATGGTCATCAAATCGATCAGACTGATCGGATACCAGTTCGGAATCAGTACCGGACACATCAACAGCCGACGGCATGCCATAACACGTCCAGAAATAGAGGTGCTGCTCACCCGCTGTGCTTCACCGAAGAGGTACTGGACCATGAATTTCCACAAGGTTTTAAACCTGCGAACATAGAGGGATACGACGGAATGACAAACCCTGGGGTTTGGATTGAGGATTTTATCCTTCATATCCACATGGCTCGTGGGGACGACCTCCACGCCATCAAATACCTTCCTCTCAAGTTGAAGGGACCAACTCGGCACTGGTTGAAAAGCCTCCCTGAAAATTCAATTAGAAGTTGGGAGGAACTCGAGGATGCCTTTAGGGTGTCAGGACCCCGACTCAATGCCACATCGATCTAGCATGTAACACCTCATATCACTTTGCGGCCTCACTCACGGTATTCCCACGGGTGTCGCCTTACCTTTGCCCGGAACCGTTTGCGCCTTTTGGCACACGTATATGATAGTGTCGCTAGCATCCATATGATAAGGAGCCCGGGCTGACATGGCTAGTCATAAACCCAAAGTGGCACAGACTTATAGGGACAGGCATCCATGACCCAGCATCGAACGTGTCAGTCATCAGCGAGTGAATCTAGGCTGTAGCACTGGGCTAGCAGGACTCCGGTGAACCGGGCTGTAGCAGGCTAACAGGACTCCGGTATTCATCGCGTGACATTTCCCCGAAGGGACAGACACAGGAATGAAGAAGGACACATGCCGACCAGCCTAAGTGTTCCGGAGCAGTAGCAAGCTACCATGGCTCAGTGGAAGCACTAGGAGACATTTCCCGGTAAGAGAGGCTACCAAGGATAAACAACTAGATAGTCAGATCCCACACATACCAAGCATTTCAATAACAT
The DNA here is from genome assembly GCF_002162155.2 of Triticum dicoccoides. NCBI lineage: Eukaryota > Viridiplantae > Streptophyta > Magnoliopsida > Poales > Poaceae > Triticum > Triticum dicoccoides. The sequence continues at coordinate 195,662,557 of NC_041391.1, read as the reverse complement.
ACACACAATATGCTCGATATGTGCAAATACAACTTGGCATCACAACATGACTCTACGACTCAAGTATTTATTCAATAGGCTCCGGGGAGCGAGATATTACAATCATGGGTCTCATGACCCAACATTCAGAGCATACAAGTCAAAGCACATGCGGAAGCTTAACATGTCTGAGTACAGACATCTACAAATGAAAAAGGCTAAGAAGCCTGACTATCTACCAGATCCTGCCGAGGGCACAAGATTGTAGATGAGGTATCAAGCTAAACGTCGAAGTCCACGCGGAACTACTAGCGAGACCGAAGTCTCTCTGCAAAAACATAAAATAGGCAAACGTGAGTACAAATGTACCCAGCAAGACTTACATCAGAACTAACTACATATGCATCATTATCAACAAAGGGGATGGTGGGGTTTAACTGCAGCAAGCCAGCTTTGACTCGGTGGCTATCCTGAACTACGACTGCAAGTAACTCTTTTGAGGTGGCGCACACGAGTCCACATATTCACCAACCAATACACCACTATGGATCCACTCCCATCTCCCTACAAGAACGCCATCCATAGCACTCACGCTTATCTTGCGCATTTAAAAGTATCCACTTTCACTTGTCTATGAACTGTTATAGGCAACCCATAAGTCCTTTACCGTGGACACGGCTATTCGAATAGATGATGTTAACCCTGCAGGGGTGTACTTCTTCGTACATGTTTCCACCACTTAGCGTCTGCACACGACATGTGCTCGGCAGACTTCAAGCGAAAGCCGACGTGGGTGTAGACCACGACCTACCTAAACACTCAAGTCTCTAGTCCAGGTTTATCGCCTATTCGGGTTCCATCCATGAGGAGATCCGGCCGGGGTTTCGCTCACAGCCCCAAACGATGTGAACAGGGTTCCGTGACACCAAACGGGCGCCCGGTATACCCGGCCATGTGCCTACCGCATCACAGCCCACCCCTCCGGTCAGTGCTGCGCATGGCCTCCAGCATACTACAAACACCAGAAACTACTTGCAACTCCTGGACAGAGGACAAGGGTGAATAAGAAGTCGAGCGGGGTCATATTTCAGGGCCCAATGCATGGTAGTAGCTGAATCATGGATCACAAACATAGAACTCAGTTCCTAAGGACGGCTTCAATGAGACAACCCACCATGTACTCCTACATGGCCTCTCACCGCTACCTTTACCAAATTGTGTTCACCACTTAGCTCACACACAGCAGGACATGTTCACACACCTCTGATTCATCCCCGATGAATCAGACCTGACTCAACTCTAAGCAATAGCAGGCATGACAAACAAACATGAATGAGTAGGCACAACAGGGCTCAAACAACTCCTACTCATACTAGTGGGTTTCATCTATTTACTGTGGCAATGACAGGTCATGCAGAGGATAAAGGGGTTCAGCTACCGCAGCAAGTAACAAATGACTCGTTGTTGTCCTAATGCAGTAAAAGAGAGCAGGGCGAGAGAGTAGGATTGTATCGGAATGATCAAGGGGGTTTTGCTTGCCTGGCACTTCTGAAGATAGCATTGAGTCTTCATCAGTGTCAACGATCACAACGTCATTACAACGTCTACCGAGGGGGAACAACACCGGCAAACAGAGAAGAAACACGATCAATGCAATGCACAGTATGATGCATGCTATGACATGGCAATATGAATGTGTTTTGGGTTAATGCAAGCTAGAACAGATTGAGATGAGTCCATTTGAACCAAAGATTCAAATGCAAACCCATTTTAATAGGTCATAATAGTGCATTAACTTGTTTCACCTAAACAGCAAGGTTAATGTGTTCTAACATGCATGAAACCAGTGCAGATGGATAGATTGGATTTTTATGATCATTTTTCATATATAACTTATTTAATTTGGAGTTACGGTTGATTTCCTATGAATTTTAGAAGTTTGTGCTATTTTCTGGAATTTCCTGTATAAGAACAATTCCAGTAATTGAATTAATGCGTCAGGGTGACGTCAGCGGTCAACAGGCATCGACCAGGTCAAACCTGACCAGTGGGGTCCACTGGTCAGTGACTGGGGCTAGTTAGTGACACTGACAGGTGGGTCCGATCAACGCCCACGTCAGCAAAGTCAATATGACATGTGGGGCCAATCAACAGCCATGTCAGCACGGTCAAGGCTGACGCGTGGGTCCCACTGGGTTAATCTAAACTAAACAGGAAAATTAATCTAAACTAAACAGGTGCATGGGCCCACGTGGTAGTGGCTTAAGGGGTTGATTAGAGGGGTCATTAGCACTAACTAACCTACCTTGTCACCGGATTAACTCCGGCAATAACCGGAGCGCGGCGGCGATGCCCGTCCGGCCATTTCCGGTGTCGGGAGGACGCGCGGCAGGTCTTGTTGGAACGGCCGTGACGCGGCGCATCCAGCTGTGGCTGGGGTGGCCGGTAGCGGCAACTGCGGCGAGCGAGGCGGCGGCCAGAGCTCGGCCTCGAGTGGCTAGGGGGCTACGGTGCGGCTACGAACGAGCTACTAGGTGCGTTCGGCTCCTACGAGCGAGGTGAGGACGATGACGCGCTCGGGCGCAAGCTGCAGCGTCCGTAGTGGCAGCGGCGACAAGGTCAGCGGCGGCCGGAGTTCGGCCGCGACGGAGCTATGGCCTAGAGCTCGCAAACGCGAGGGGAAAGAGAGGGGTTCGGATCAGGAGCTCACTGCGAGGTCGGAGAGAAGCTCGGCGGGCTCGGGGGCGTCCTGCGTGCGGCGAATCGACGGCGGTGGTGGTCGGAGCCCGAGGGGGAAAACGACGGTGGTGCCGGGGTTGCAGTGCGTCCGGGACCTCGTGGCTCGGTGGAGAGGAAGAGGGGGTCGAGGCGGAGCTTCTGGGTGCAACGACGAGGCGAGGTAGTGGCTGTGGCCACGGTGATGCTCGTCGGCGGCGACGGACGCGTTTGGTCCGGGCGAGAGAAAGGGAGTAGAGGAGAGAGGGCCGTGGGGGAGAGTGAGCGAAGCGGTCAGTGGAATCGGGACGGCACGCGGGAGTCGTCCATGCGTCCAAGGGCTTCGTCGGCAAGCAGGTGACGGCGTGGCGAGCTCGGGCACACCGGCGCTCACCTCTCTGCCTGCCTGGCGAGAGGAAGCAGCTGCCTGGCATGGGCCAGCACAGTGTTGGGCCTGCCAGGTGGGTTGCGGCCAGTTAAGTGGCCCAGGTAAATCTCTCTCTCTCTCTTTTATTGTTTTTGTTTTTCTATTATTCTGTAGTCTTTAGGGCTTTATTAAAAATGTTAGGGCATTACCAAAAATCATGAAACTGTTCAATGCCACTGTTTGGAATATAACCAATGGTAAACATTTTAGTTTATGATTATTTGAGCATTTAAAATATTGTATAGCATTTAAATGCCCAAATGCAAATAGAGTATGATTTAATTCAGAGCCCAATATTTCCTGCAAAAATATAAAGCATTTTTGGTAGATGCTTCCACCTCAAAACAGAAATGTTGAACATTTTTAGAGGGCATTTTGAGTTCAATGAAAAAGATTTTATTTTGATCCTAGTTGGATTCATTTGGTGCTAGGGTTTAAACAATCCCTATTTCAAGTTTCTTTAAATTTAAACATGATGCATGGATGCTTATGCAGAGACAAGCAAGGCCTGAACTGGGGATGTGACATAGTGCCAATTTTCAAGGGACCTATGTCCGACCTCCGGACGCGGATGATTTAAGTCACATAATACAACAGCCCGGAGAGTCCGCCCGCAAGCTTTGGAACAGATTCCTCACTAAGAAGAATCAAATTGTCGACTGTCCGGATGCCGAAGCCCTAGCGGCCTTCAAGCATAGTATCTGGGACGAATGGCTCGCCAGACACCTCGGCCAAGAAAAGCCGAGGACAATGGCAGCCCTAACAAGCCTTATGACCCACTTTTGCGCGGGTGAAGACATCTGGTTGGCCCGTAGAGGCACCAGCGACCCAAGTACATCCGAAATCAGGATGGCAATGGGAAGCCACGACGCAATAAAAACAAACGTCAAAACAAGGAAGAAAGTCCGGACAACACAACGGTCAACGCCGGATTCAGGGGCTCTCGACCCGTTCAACAAAAGAAGGCACTTAAAGGCAGCAACGAAGGACCGTCTGGCCTGAACAAAGTCCTGGACAGACTGTGCCAAATCCATGGCACCCCCGAAAAACTTGCGAACCACACTCACAGAGAATGCTGGGTCTTCAAGCAGGCCGGCAAATTAAATGCCGAACAGAAGGGAAGGGAAACACCAAGTGAAGATGAGGATGAGCCTCGCTAGCCGAACACTGTGGGACAAAAAAAATTCCCACCAGAGGTAAAAACAGTAAACATGATCCATGCGACTCACATATCCATGAGAAGGCGCGAACGCGCGCTCAGAGATGCATGAGCTATAGAGCCCGTTGCACCCAAACTTAACCACTGGTCGGCTTACCCGATCACTTTCGACCACAGGGACTACCCAACTAGTATTCGGCACGGAGGATCAGCTGCCTTGGTGCTCGACCCAATAATCGACGGATACCATCTTACTCACGTCCTCATGGACGACGGCAGTAGTCTTAATCTAATATGCCAAGACACTGTTCGCAGGATGGGGATAGACCCATCCAGAATCAACCACAGTAACACCACCTTTGAAGGGGTGATACCAGGCGTTAAAGCCCACTGCAGGGGCTCCCTCGTACTAGAGGTGATATTCGGCTCCCCAGGCAACTTCAGAAGCAAAAAACTACTCTTCGCCATTGCCCCCCTCCAAAGTGGTCACGCATTGCTCGGGAGAACGGCCTTTGCCCGCTTCAATGCAGTACCGCACTATGCCTACCTTAAGCTCAAGATGCCCGGTCCACGCGGCATCATCACCGTTAATGGAAGTACAGAGCGCTTCTTACGCGCGGAGGAATACGCAACGGCTCCAGCAGCCGGACTCTAAGTGGCCTCTAATACCAGAAAGCATGATTGGTCGTTAAGACCACGGACACGGTTAGACGAGTCCGGCAGCCCAGATCAACCGGATCTAGGCACCACACATGTAATCCCATAGAGGACACCAGGGGGTATAGATAATTAATAAAGCCAATTCTCGACCTAACCTTATTAACAGGCCAATGTCTTACACTTTTACTATCCATTAGTGATAGCCAACTTTTCGCACGCTTATGCCATACTCTTCTACATGAGTTTTTCTTTTTACAGACACCATTCGTGCGACACCCTCCCAGGACACGACACAACGGGGACAAAGGCGCAGACGTGCAGCAGGGCCCCGCTCAAAGGTTTATTGTCTCTTGTTGCTTACACATCCCATGGGTACTACACCTGCAGAGGATACTGCCGTTATTGCCATTTCGCCACGACAGACTAATGCACGTACCTAGGAATACATGGTTCATAATAAGGGGCTCAGCCCAGTATACGTTATAAAGTCTGAATACCTTCGGGAGTGTTCGGCGTTGCGAGTTTGGCCTTATATGCATCAGCTCCGAATCATGTCTTTGGTCAAATGTTGGGTTTGCCCGGCTCGTGGGTTCGCTGCCTTACATTCCGTTCTTATCGGCTAAGGCGGCCAAAGGAGAACTACTGCGATTGTGCCCTGGTTATTCCGGATGAGCATCTCAGTAGAGAAAGCCGAAAACTGATTGTCATAATATAGCGAGAGACTGTTCAACCACTCGAAGACTCATTGGAACCTTTAGGGTTCCTCCGCATTAACGAAGGACCGCATACTGGTCATGTACACATGCACCCGGATTCGGATGCACGCAAAGGTACAAGGGGCTACATAGTAGCCCCACCGTCAAACTCCTATGGCTAAGTGAAAATGTTAAAGCTATATAGTCCGGTTGCCTAGTTCGACGTGCGATCACCTCCTTAATGGACCAAGACGTTGGATCAAGTGTGATTACGCATATTTTCTTGAACACCCCCGCATTATATGCGTGGGGGCTGAAGCCAACGACTGCTAACTTTCAGAATTGCGCGCACACACACACAGATATATATATATATATATATATATATATATATATATATATAGCCTCCATACAGGAGGCACAACAACACTTTTGGGCGAAAAGTATAAATATAGCCTCCAAATGCAAAATAACATTGTCTTTACAATGAAACGATTTGTCATTCAAACATGACATTTTTCGAGCACTGAGCCTCTATTAAGCGAGCGCCTTCTGCCACCTGCTCCAAGATGTGCTCGACCG